>NC_084621.1:11275285-11435285 GCF_033978795.1 Nerophis ophidion
CTGTGGGCCTGTTTTGCTGCCAATGGAACTGGTGCTTTAAGTCAATGGGACAATGAAAAAGGACAACAGGTGGATAAAGTGTCTTGCCCAAGGACACAACGGCAGTGACTAGGATGGCAGAAGCGGGGACCCTCAGGTTGCTGGCACGGCCAGTCTACCAACAGAGCTATACCACCCCCCTGGAACAGGAACAGGTTGTTATGTTCTGGCCCGGAACGAAGGTTTGCTCTGGCTTAAGAAGGCACGGAAGCCCATCAGCGACAGGTGTGTAGATTGCTGACTGAACCGATAGAATGCAGCCGCCTACTGCAGCCGGAGTGGCTCGCGCCTGGCGCACAGATGAATACGCCCTGGGGTGACTATATGGAATCCCGTTCCCAACATGTATGTGACCATGTATTATGAGGACAACCTGTAAGTGACGCCGCTTAACAGTCATGTCCTATTTGGAGTTGGTGTTGACAGCAATGGGCTGTACGTGTTTTTTAGTTGAGTCAATGGGACAATGAAAAGGGACAGCAGGTGGGTAAAGTGTCTTGCCCAAGGACACAACGGCAGTGACTACGATGGCGGAAGCGGGGATGGAACCTGCAACCCTCAAGTTGCTGGCACGGCCAGTCTACAAACAGAGCTATACCACCCCCCTGGAACAGGAACATGTTATGTTCTGGCCCGGAACGAAGGTTTGCTCTGGCTTAAGAAGGCACGGAAGCTAATCAGCGACAGGTGTGTAGATTGCTGATTGAACCGATAGAATGCAGCCGCCTACTGCAGCCGGAGTGGCTCGCGCCTGGCGCACAGATGAATACGCCCTGGGGTGACTATATGGAATCCCGTTCCCAACATGTATGTGACCATGTATTATGAGGACAACCTGTAAGTGACGCCACTTAACAGTCATGTCCTATTTGGAGTTGGTGTTGACAGCAATGTGCTGTACGTATTTTTAGTTGAGTCAATGGGACAATGAAAAGGGACAACAGCTGGGTAAAGTGTCTTGCCCAAGGGCACAACGGCAGTGACTACGATGGCGGAAGCGGGGATGGAACCTGCAACCCTCAAGTTGCTGGCACGGCCGCTCCACCAACAAAGCTATACCACCCCCCTGGAACAGGAACAGGTTGTTACTTTCTGGCCCGTAACGCAGGTTTGCTCTGGCTTAAGAAGGCACGGAAGCTCATCAGCGACAGGTGTGTAAATTGCTAATTGAGACGATCAAGCCAGATTAAGCCGGAGTGGCGCACAGATGAATACGCCCTGGGGTGACAATATGGAATCCCTTCCTTGCATGTATGTGACCATGTATTATGAGGACAACCTGTAAGTGGCGCCACTTAACAGTCATATCCTATTTGGAGTTGGTTTTATTGTGTGCATTGTCCCATGTACTATTACAAAAAGGAGTTATAGCAACATATAACTTTTAACAAGCTTATTGGTGCGTTTAGTGGGAGAGGACAAAGTTAATAAGAAGAAAATGCGGTAGTTTGTAAACTAATTAATGTAAGGGCACCGGTACCGGTCCCCCAAGGGCACCGGTACAGTTGGGGACCACTATTAGATGACCTTTAAATGAAACTTTCTTCCAGACAGGTGATAATGATCACATCGCAAGGAAGTGTCAGATTCAGTGACTTACTATTTTCATCAAAGCGGCTCTCTGTCGGATCACCATGGCGATGGGGGAGCTATTCAAGAGTAAGCGGAGAAAGTAGCGGCGCGTCCGCGTGAGTCAGAGAGCGACGGTAACGTGAGAGCGTGTTATATTAAAGCAATGTCTTAGCCGGGTGACAAGTTGTAATATGTAGCACACAGGCCCGGGAGAGACCTTCTCCCAGCTGACATTGATGGACGCCCGGGGACGGCTGAGGGAAGAACGTGGCTGGCAAGGTGAGGCGGGAAGGTGGTCATGTCGCCATGGAACGCTTGGCCGGCTGACAGTTGCTATATTGAGCTCGGCGTGAGTGTTGACACGATCTCCTGTATCGCACCCGGGAACTAAGTCTTCCTCTCCTCGTGGCACGACCAATACTTCCTCTTCCAACTAAAAAAAAACCCCGTACAGCACATTGCTGTCAACACCAACTCCAAATAGGACATGACTGTTAAGTGGCGCCACTTACAGGTTGTCCTCATAATACATGGTCACATACATGTAGGGAAGGGATTCCATATTGTCATCCCAGTGCGGGGTGCATTCAATCAGCAATCTACACACCTGTCGCTGATGAGCTTCCGTGCCTTCTTAAGCCAGTGCAAACCTGAGTTACGGGCCAGAACGTAACAACCTGTTCCAGGGAGGTGTTATAGCTCTGTTGGTAGAGCTGCCGTGCCAGCAACTTGAGGGTTGCAAGTTCGATCCCCGCTTCAGCCATCCTAGCCACTGCCGCTGTGTCCTTGGGCAAGACGCTTTACTGACCTGTTGTCCTTTTTCATTGTCCCATTGACTCTCAACTAAAAAAAACGTACAGCACATTGCTGTCAACACTCCGGCTAAATCCGGCTCGATCGGCTCAATTAGCAATCTACACACCTGTCGCTGATGAGCTTCCGTGCCTTCTTAAGCCAGTGCAAACCTGCATTACGGGCCAGAAAGTAACAACCTGTTCCTGTTCCAGGGGGGTTGTATAGCTTTGTTGGTGGAGCGGCCGTGCCAGCAACTTGAGGGTTGCAAGTTCGATCCCCACTTCCGCCATCCTAGTCACTGCCATTGTGTCCTTGGGCAAGACACTTTACCCACCTGTTGTCCTTTTTCATTGTCCCATTGACTCTCAACTAAAAAAAACGTACAGCACATTGCTGTTAACACCAACTCCAAATAGGACATGACTGTTAAGTGGCGCCACTTACAGGTTGTCCTCATAATACATGGTCACAGACATGTAGGGAAGGGATTCCATATTGTCACCCCAGTGCGCATTCATCTGAGCCACTCCGGCGGGTGCATTCAATCAGCAATCTACACACCTGTCGCTGATGAGCTTCCGTGCCTTCTTAAGCCAGTGCAAACCTGCGTTCCGGGCCAGAACGTAACAACCTGTTCCTGTTCCAGGGGAGTGGTATAGCTTTGTTGGTAGAGCGGCCGTGCCAGCAATTTGAGGGTTGCAGGTTCGATCCCCGCTTCCGCAATCCTAGTCACTGCCGTTGTGTCCTTGGGCAAGACACTTTACCCAATGTTGTCCTTTTTCATCGTCCCATTGACTCTCTGTAAAGCACCAGTTCCATTGGCAGCAAAACATAACACTACAACCACCATGCTTGACGGTAGGTGTGGTGTTCCTGGGATTAAAGGCCTCGCCTTTTTTCCTCCAAAAAATATTGCTGGGTATTGTGGCCAAACAGCTCCATTTTTGTTTGTTTTTTCCTCCAGAAAGTCTTATCTTTGTCCATGTGATGTCGGATGTCATGCCGCTCCTTCTTTGGTCGTGCAACCGTAGTCTGACAGATGCACTTCCAAAATGACATTCCGGATGAAAGTGATACCTTTTTGGCTTTTTGCTTGGTCCAGCTCCTCCACTTAATTTTATATCGTTCCTTAAAGGCCTACTGAAAGCCACTACTAGCGACCACGCAGTCTGATAGTTTATACATCAATGATGAAATATTAACATCGCAACACATGCCAATACGGCCTTTTTAGTTTACTAAGTTGCAATTTTAAATTTCCCGCGAGGTATCCTGTTGAAAACGTTGCGGTATGATGACGTTTATGTTGATGCGTGCTTGTGATGTTATTGGTTGGAGCGGACATTTTATCCCAGCACCAGTCACGGCTAAAAGTCAGTTTTTTGGACATCTGTGTTGCTGATTTATTTTGCAATTTGTTCAATTAATAATGGAGACGTCAAAGAAGAATGCTGTTGGTGGAAAGCGGTGGATTGCAGCTGCCTTTAGCAACCAAAACACAGCCGGTGTTTCTTTGTTTGTTGTGAAGCTTTAATATGGAACAGAGCGGTCAAGCGAACATGTTTCTCTACCACATGTCAACCGGCAGGATTTGGTGAGAAAATTGTGGTAATAAGTCGGCTCTTACCGGAGACATGAGCGGAGCTTGCGTCCTCCTGCAGCTGTCAAAAAGGCAGCTGCGACTTTCTTGGCTCCTCCATTGCTTCCATCAGAGACACTGGCGGTCACTACACCCCTCCCACTTTCAGGCATGACTTTATAATCTCACTAAAACACTAGTAACACAATAAGGGATTTTCCAGAATGATCTTAGTAAATGTGTCTAATATCTAAATCGCTCCCACTGCCGTTGCCTTTTTTTTTTTTTTTTTTTTTTTTTCCTAGTGCTTCTTGCTAACTTTCCTCATCCACGCATAGCTCGGTTGGTATAGTGGCCGTGCCAGCAACTTGTGGGTTGCAGGTTCGATTCCCGCTTGTGCCATCCTAGTTACTGCCGTTGCGTCCTTGGGCAAGACACTTTACCCACCTGCTCCCAGTGCCACCCACACTGGTTTAAATGTAACTTAGATATTGGGTTTCACTATGTAAAGCGCTTTGAGTCACTTGAGAAAAGCGCTATATAAATATAATTCACTTCACATCTTTCATCCTCGCTCAAATTAATGAGAGAAATCGTCGCTTTCTCGGTCCGAATCGCTCTAGCTGCTGGTGGCCATGATTGTAAACAATGTGGGGATGTGAGGAGCTCCACAACCCGTGACGTCACACGCACATCGTCTGCTACTTCCGGTACAGGCAAGGCTTTTTTATTAGCGACCAAAAGCTGCGAACTTTATCCTCGATGTTCTCTACTAAATCCTTTCAGCAAAAATATGGCAATATCGCGAAATGATCAAGTATGACACATAGAATGGACCTGCTATTAAATAAGAAAATCTAATTTCAGCAGGCCTTTAAGTTTAGAGGGAAAAAAAGTGAAGACTATAAAATAGTGTGGCTGATGCTGAAGTCTTTTTTTTTTTTATGCCATGTGATGGACTCACATTACCGATCGACGTATTGTGCACACCTGCCCTAAAGGTATGTGCCTTGTCATCCTAAGTTTAGTGTTCATTTCTGTTCTTTATGCTACTTGGCTACTCGTTTGTTTGGCTTTGAGACAGGGGCGGTTCTAGGCATGCTTATATGAGGGGGCAGTCAGAAATGTGAAGGGGGCATCATGTGTACACATCATGCTCCAGCACTTTTTTTCCCTGTGCTTATAGTAACAATGCTTTCTTCATTGAAATGGGTCTTTAGCTATGTGTCCAACCCCAACCTGGAGTAGTGGATTGCACTTTGTCAGGCCTCTACCTTCAGACCTGTCCAACTTGGGTGTCCCACCTGAAAACTAAGCTCCTGCTGGTATAGCTCTTACGGTCACTGAGGACCGCAAACCCCCTGACCACAATAAGGTGGCAATCCCTCAGGGGGGGCACTGAAAAATAAAAATAAATGAATAAAATAAAATAAAACATCCTTCATTCAGATTTTATCAACCAACAACATAACATTTATCCTAACTGGATGGCCTAACTCTCAAATACATGTTGACCCAAAGTAGGACTTCACACACTACAGTCAATATTTACAAAACTGAAAGGTAGTCTGATGAATAATGATAAAAAAGAATCTCAAACTAATTTATAAAACAGAACGTGGACTCAAAATTCATTCACTCCAATGTGTGTGTGTTGCCCACTTGCTTGTAAATTGATGAAAACGGCTGTGTTTTTGTTTTTAGGTGTCTTGGTCGTATCAAATGAAACTTATAATTTGTTTATTACAAAATGTAGATTGAAACATTAAAGGTTGACTATGTAGAATTACAAGAAAAAACAACAGAAAAAGAATTCCAGCAGTCGATTGCCAGACCGTTGCTAAGTAAAACGGGCAGTTGCTAGGGACTCCGCTCTGAACAGAGGACAACAGAGGAGGACTGCTAAGCAGGATATATACCTTATGTTTCATTTTTACCCTCATTAACAGCATCATAAATGACTTGTAGCTTGTTACAGGGACAGTGGAGGCGCTCTGCCTTCCAAACCACCGCGGCTCAGGGCCTCCGCTGTCACTGCTCTCGTCAAGTTGTAAAAAAATAAAATAAAATAAAATAAAAATAAGGAACTCAGTAGCACCGAAAGTCCGCGACGATAAAAGTGTTTATGACAGATAAGACTACACAAATAAACCCATCCTAACAAGTATATGATAAATGTAGACAACTTTTCCTTTTCTTTTACTTTCATACTGCAACAGTGATTGGATGTTTACTGAGGGCTGAGGGGTGTGTGTCTGCTGCGCAGCCTGTGGAATGTTGAATACACGCACAGCGGAGGGGGGGGATGAGAGGGAAGCCGACACTACTATATCGTGTGTGTCCCTTTTTCGGCGGATTTTTCCGCTAGTGCAGATAATTTTGTCAACTTGTAATGTAGTAATTTTGTGAGTTTATTCAAATTTGCTTTCTCAAATTTTGATTTGAGGGGGGCAAGACATTTATTTAAGGGGGCTCTGCCCCCTCTTGCCCCTGCGTAGAGCCGGCCATGCTTTACGATACTCGTAGTTTTTGTGTTTCTTATTTCCTGTGCTACAGACTCCGTGCATTCATATGCTAAGCTAAAGCTAGCCTGGAGCATTTTATATTTTCCCTGCGGGTTTGATTTCCATCTTTTGCCTTGAGAAAGAATCAGCGTCTTACCTGCACGCTGCTTCTCGGCGTCCTTCTGCATCTTGTTGACTTTGTTACCCAGACGCAACACAAACACCCTGATGTCCATTCATCCATCCATTTCTACCGCTTGTCTCTTTTGGGGTCGGGAGTAGGGTGCTATATTTGGGCGGAAGGCGGTGTACACCATGGACAAGTCACGACCTCATCACAGCAGCCTGAAGTCAAAGTGGCCATTTCCTTGACCGCATACACCTGTGTGAGAAATTTCAAGGCGATCCCACTCATGCGGCAAAAATAACAGCGCCCCCATGTGGCGTTTTTGACATGTTCACAGGTTCACTTTGGTTTGGTCCATCACAGTACAAAACCTTAACCTAGTTCTCAACCTTTTTGACCTCGGAGGCCCACTTTTTCTACTACACAAATTTTTTTTTTTTTTTCCTGGAAATGATCATTTTTCAAAGAAATAAAAGTGTGAATTATATTTATATAGCGCTTTTCTCTAGTGACTCAAAGCGCTTTACATAGTGAAACCCAATATCTAAGTTACATTTAAACCAGTGTGGGTGGCACCGGGAGCAGGTGGGTAAAGTGTCTTGCCCAAGGACACAACGGCAGTGACTAGGATGACGGAAGCGGGAATCGAACCTGCAACACTCTAGTTGCTGGCACGGCCGCTCTACCAACTGAGCTATGCCGCCCCAAAAGTAATACTAAGACTTTTGAAATCACAAAATGTAAACTAAATTTCAATCCCAAAGTTACTATTTTTTAAACAAAATACTCCAACGAGTAATATTGAGACTTTTTAAAATGACAAAATATACACCTTTTTTATTTGCAAAATGTCTATTTTTTTAACTAAATATTCTACATTTTTTGTCTTAGAAATGTTGACTTTATTGCAAAACTGCAACTTTTTTTGTAATGTTGAGAATTTCCTCTCGTAATATTGAAAAGTGTTTGTCTAAAGAGTTTTACTTCATATTACCACCTTTTTTCCTTCATTTTGGGGCTTTATCGCAAAAACTATTGCTCAGTGGCCCAGTGGTTAGAGTGTCCGCACTGAGGTTGCTAGTTCAAACTCCGGCTGAGTCATACCAAAGACTATAAAAATGGGACTCATTGCCTCCCTGCTTGGCACTCAGCATCAAGGGTTGGAATTTGGGGTTAAATCACCAAAAAACGCTGCTGCTCACTGCTCCCCTCACCTCCCAGGGGGTGATCAAGGGTGATGGGTCAAATGCAGAGAATAATTTCGCCACATCTTGTGTGTGTGTGACAATCATTGGTATACTTTAACTTTATTAGTTTTTTAACAGAATATTCCAACTTTTTTCTCTGGCCACACCTGGTGTCAATCAGCCCAGTTCTGTTTTACGTGCTTTATTTCTTTGGTCAATGCTGGATTATTGTCATGTCGATGTCACTCTTGTCGTTGCTACCTGTCATGTCGTATCCTGTCTTGTCTATGCAGGGTTGCGGCAAGCTATGTTTGATTGCAGTTTTTAGCTTACTGCCTTTTGTTCCCTGCTTCCAAGTTTGTTTTTATATTACATGTACGACTTCTGTTTTACCTGCTCGATTCTTGCTAGCTTCCATGCTAAGCGTTTTGGTTTTCTAGCTCCCAAGCTAGCTCCCTTAGTTTGTTATCCGCCTCGTGCACGCTTTGTGTCAGTACCCTTTTGTTTTGTCTTGTTGTATTATTTAAATTAAATCATGTTTTCTCACTCCATGCCTGCCTCCATCTCTGCATCTCGGGGGAGACTTCTCTTTTACTTGCTCGATTCCTGCTAGCTTCCATGCTAAGTTCCTTTTGGTTTTCTAGCTCCCATGCTAGCTCCCTTAGTGTGGTATCCGCCTCGTGCACGCTTTGTGTTAGTACCCTTTTGTTTTGTCTTGTTGTATTATTTAAATTAAATCATGTTTTCTCACTCCATGCCTGCCTCCATCTCTGCATCTCGGGGGAGACTTCTCTTTTACTTGCTCGATTCTTGCTAGCTTCCATGCTAAGCGTTTTGGTTTTCTAGCTCCCAAGCTAGCGCCCTTAGTGTGTTATCCGCCTCGTGCACGCTTTGTGTTAGTACCCTTTTGTTTTGTCTTGTTCTATTATTTAAATTAAATCATGTTTTCTCACTCCATGCCTGCCTCCATCTCTGCATCTCGGGGGAGACTTCTCTCTTACTTGCTCGATTCTTGCTAGCTTCCATGCTAAGCGTTTTGGTTTTCTAGCTCCCATGCTAGCTCCCTTAGTTTGTTATCCGCCTGGTGCACGCTTTGTGTTAGTACCCTTTTGTTTTGTCTTGTAGTATTATTTAAATTAAATCATGTTTTTTCACTCCATGCCTGCCTCCATCTCTGCATCTCGGGGGAGACTTTTCTTTTACTTGCTCGATTCTTGCTAGCTTCCATGCTAAGCGTTTTGGTTTTCTAGTTCCCAAGCTAGCTCCCTTAGTTTGTTATCCGCCTCGTGCACGCTTTGTGTTAGTACCCTTTTGTTTTGTCTTGTTGTATTATTTAAATTAAATCATGTTTTCTCACTCCATGCCTGCCTCCATCTCTGCATCTCGGGGGAGACTTTTCTCTTACTTGCTCGATTCTTGCTAGCTTCCATGCTAAGCGTTTTGGTTTTCTAGCTCCCATGCTAGCTCCCTTAGTTTGTTATCTGCCTGGTGCACGCTTTGTGTTAGTACCCTTTTGTTTTGTCTTGTAGTATTATTTAAATTAAATCATGTTTTTTCACTCCATGCCTGCCTCCATCTCTGCATCTCGGGGGAGACTTTTCTTTTACTTGCTCGATTCTTGCTAGCTTCCATGCTAAGCGTTTTGGTTTTCTAGCTCCCAAGCTATCTCCCTTAGTTTGTTATCCGCCTCGTGCACGCTTTGTGTTAGTACCCTTTTGTTTTGTCTTGTAGTATTATTTAAATTAAATCATGTTTTCTCACTCCATGCCTGCTTCCATCGTCACAAACAAATTCTGACACTTTGTCAGCAGCACCAGACACGTTTCTTTCAAATTCGTTCGCACTCTTGGATGTTTAAAATCCTACGGCCTTCTGTGGTTCTCATCTTCAGATGTGAACACAAATAACTTTTGTGAGTCCTTCGGAATAACTTTATTTCTAGTTTTGCATTAATAGAGTATGCAAGTCTACAATGTCTTAGTTGTAATAATCCTGACCTAATGAAGAGTGGATTTGTGTGGTCTTGATATCCTACTGTAAAAATTACACCAATTTCAAAAATGCAAAATGAGAAAAGAAGAGTGGAAGTGTGAGATTATTGCACAGTATGTGCTGTCACATGTGTGTCAGTGTGTCACAGCAAAGCCACATTTAGCCTCCGATGCAGGGCTGCTATAAATAAAAGTGTACAGTTCATAGCAGGGGTCGGGAACCTTTTTGGCTGAGAGAGCCATGAAACCAAATATTTTAAAATGTATTTCCGTGAGAGCCATATCATATTTTTTTTAACACTGAATAGAACTAAATGTGTTCCTTTTTAAGAAATACCAACATTTTTAGAGTATAATAAGTCTCTTGTTCTTTTTAATAACAATGTTATTCTGAAGCTAACCAATAATAAATCAAATACTTCTTACTATTAATGCGACTTCTTGAACAGGTGCGGTGGAAACCGGATGGATGGATTAAAATGCATGAGAATGTTTTATATTTTGAACATTATTTTTAACACTAGGGGAATTATTCATTACTTACCGTGTTAAAAGGGAACATTATCACAATTTCAAAAGGGTTAAAAACAATAAAAATCAGTTCCCGGTGGCTTGTTGTATTTTTTAAAAAATCTTTAAAAATTTTACCGGTCACGGAATTGTTACGAAAATCGGAGAGTGGATCCCAAGGATGCAGGGACGTAGTTTGATATCAATCAATCAATCAACGTTTATTTATATAGCCCCAAATCACAAATGTCTCAAAGGACTGCACAAACCATTACGACTACAACATCCTCGGAAGAACCCACAAAAGGGCAAGGAAAACTCACACCCAGTGGGCAGGGAGAATTCACATCCAGTGGGACGCCAGTGACAATGCTGACTATGAGAAACCTTGGAGAGGACCTCAGATGTGGGCAACCCCCCCTCTAGGGGACCGAAAGCAATGGATGTCGAGCGGGTCTAACATGATACTGTGAAAGTTCAATCCGTAGTGGCTCCAACACAGCCGCGAGAGTTCAGTTCAAGCGGATCCAAGACAGCAGCGAGAATCCCGTCCACAGGAAACCATCCCAAGCGGATCAGCAGCGTAGAGACGTCCCCAACCGATACAGGCGAGCGGTCCATCCTGGGTCCCGACGAGCGGTCCATCCTGGGTCTCGACTCTGGACAGCCAGTACTTCATCCATGGTCATCGGACCGGACCCCCTCCACAAGGGAGGGTGGGACATAGGAGAAAGAAAAGAAGCGGCAGATCAACTGGTCTAAAAAGGAGGTCTATTTAAAGGCTAGAGTATAGAGATGAGTTTTAAGGTGAGACTTAAATGCTTCTATAGTTAAGTTCTTCCTTTATTTAGCTGGAAGTGGCACGTAGCCAAAACAAAAAGCGATGGTGGGAATACAAAACACACCATGAATAAATAACTATATCAAACAATCAAAAATTGAACAGAAAACGCTAGACGAAGCTAGGATAACTTACTTCGAAACATGAAGTAAAACAAAGAAACAAAATGTTAACTAAAGACGCTAGACAAGGCTAGGATATAAATAAGCAAACCTGAGAGGAGCACAAGACGGACTCGAAAGACTGTGAGTTTGTAGGAGGCCAAGACACATGCCAGAGAACTTGCAGTAGAATACAAAGTTCCGGCACCGACAGGCCGTCAGCACCCAGACTAAATAGACCACCTAATCAGCTTTCAGGTGTGCACGATTGCCCAGCGTCAGCTGCACTCCAGACTGTGGGCGAGAGCGAGAGTAAAACATGATGTGCAAACCAACACAGAAAAACGTGAACAATTCAGTTTACCACAGGAATATCTCTAAATAAAGCTTTAAAGTGCCTTATTTTCGACTCTCTGCGAAGACACTGGCCATTTCCCTGTGACGTCACACAGTGCTGCCAATGTAAACAAACAATGGGAATACCACAGCAAGATATAGCGACATTAGCTCGGATTCAAACTCGGATTTCAGCGACTTAAGCGATTCAACAGATTACGCATGTATTGAAACAGATGGTTGGAGTATGAAAATATTGAAGAAGAAACTGAAGCTATTGACGCTATTCATAGCCATAGCACGGCAGAATAGCTGCGTTAGCATCGCCGGTAAAATGTGCGGACCAAACGATCAGGACTTTTGCATCTTTTGACACTGGAGCAACTTAAATCCGTCGATTGGTAAGTGTTTGTTTCACATTAAATGTGGGTGGAAGGAAACGTAATATAGTTGCAAATGCTTCTACAGGTTATCCATACATCTCTGTGCCATGTCTGCTTTAGCACCGCCGGTAAATAGCATGTTAGCATCGATTAGCGTAGCATGTTAGCATCGATTAGCTGGCAGTCAACATCAACAAAACTCACCTTTGTGATTTTGTTGACTATCGTTGCAAATGCATCTAGATTAGATTAGATTAGATAGTACTTTATTTATTCCGTCAGGAGAGTTCCTTCAGGAAAATTAAAATTTTCAGCACAATCCCATTCAAGATCAGACAAACATTACAGGGGGACAGAACAGGATCGCTGACGGGTCTGCCGGCTTCCAGCCCCCCTTACAAAAAAGATGACATACAGGTAAACAAAATAAAAAAATCTGCAGGTTATCCATACATCTCTGTACATGTCTGCCTTAGCATCGCCGGTCAAATGTGGAGACACTCCGGTACATTCAATGGGGGTCTGGCGGCAGACACTTTGGCATCTTCGGGCCAGTGGTGCAACTTGAATCCCTCCCTGTTAGTGTTGTTACACCCTCCGACAACACACCGTCGAGGCATGATGTCTCCAAGGTTCCAAAAAATAGTCAAACAAACGGAAAATAACAGAGCTGAGACCCGGTGTTTATAATGTGTTGAAAATGAAAATGGTGGGTGTGTTACCTCGGCGACGTCACATTCTGACGTCATCGCTTCCAGCGTAATAAACAGAAAGGCGTTTAATTGGCCAAAATTCACCCATTTAGAGTTTGGAAAGCGGTTAAAAAAATAGATGGTATTTTTTCTGCACCATCAAGGTATATATTGATGCTTACATAGGTCTGCTGATAATGTTCCCTTTTAAGCAATGTCAGCTAAGATTTATCCGAGAGCCAGATGCAGTCATCAAAAGAGCCACATCTGGCTCTAGAGCCATAGGTTCCCTACCCCTGGTTTATGGGAATATATCTTTGTCGTATCCAATAACAGCCTCACTTAAAAAAACTTCCACATAGGGCTGGGCGATATATCGAATATACTCGATATATCGTGGGTTTGTCTCTCTGCGATATAAAAAATTACTAAATCATGATGCTCGAGTATACGTTCTCACGCAGTTGCTTCTAGCTGCGGGCATTACACTACAGCAGGGGTCGGGGACCTTTTTGGCAGAGAGAGCCAAGAAGGCAAATATTTTAAAATGTATTTCTGTAAGAGCCAGGTAATATTTTTTTTAACACTGAACACAACTAAATGTTTGCATTTTTAAGTAATACCCACATTTCTAGAGTATAATAAGTAAATAAAGAAATAAATAAAATTGTTATTCTGAAGCGAGCTGTGGAGGGGGCGTGGCCTGCGGGCCTGCAGCGAAGGGGGTGTTGCCAGGATCGGCCTCGAAATCAGCGACAGGTGCGTAGAAGGCCCACCTGGGCCTTGTTATCTAATCACCTGTCACTCTGTTATAAGCAGCAGCCAGGAGGAGAGATGGTGTTGGGGCTGGAGCCAGAGCACGAGCAAAGACGACAGAGAAAAAGACAATTGCTGGAAAGCAACTGAGAGACTTATTGAAAAATAAAACAATATTGTAACCCTGAAACAGGCTTTCGTGTCGGTGCTTGGTGGTCTGAAGAACCCCCAGGAGGGCAAGCCCCACACTAACCAATAATAAATAAATAACTTCTTACCATTAACGCAACGTCTTGAACAGGTGTGGTGGAAAACGGATGGATGGATTAAAAAAGCATGAGAATGTTATATATTTTGAACATTATTTTTAACAGTGTGATTACAAATGGAATTATTCATTACTTATCTTGTCAAGAAATGTCAGCTCAGATTTACATGAGCCAGATGCAGTAATCAAAAGAGCCACATCTGGCTCTAGAGCCATAGGTTCCCTACCCCTGCTCTACAGGCTCTTCATTCTTATGTCCTGGGCATAAAGGCCCACTAAAACCCACTACTAGCGACCACGCAGTCTGATAGTTGATATATCAATGATGAAATATTAACATTGCAACACATGCCAATACGGCCGCTTTAGTTTACTAATTTGCAATTTCTGAGTATCCTGTTGAAAACATCAGTATGATGACACGTGTGCGTGACATCTCGGATTGTTTTTCCAGCCCGATCCCAGCTATAAGTAGTCTGCTCTAATCGCATAATTCCACGGTATTCTGGACACCTGTGCTGCTGAATCTTTTTGCAATTTGTTCAATTAATAATGGAGACGTCAAAGAAGAACGATGTAGGTGGGAAGCGGTGTATTTCAGCTGCCTTTAGCAACACAAACACAGCCGGCGTTTCCTTGTTTACATTCCCGAAGGTGAAGCTTTACTATGGAACAGAGCGGTCAAGCGAACACGGTTGGATTGGACCACACACACAAAGTACAGTGTATTATGCAGCGATCGATTCGAAAGATCGTGTTTCGAAAAGGGTCCCTTGCGAGGGCAGAGATGGGCATCGCCACCACCTGTCGACTGGTGCTGAAGAAAGGTGCGGGGCTGACCTTCAGGTTGTACAAGTACGACCATATAATCTCACTAAAACACTAGCAACACAATAAGCAGATAAGGGATTTTCCAGAATTATCCTAGTAAATGTGTCTAATAACATCTGAATCGCTCCCACTGTATAGTCTTTTTTTCTTTCTTTTCTAGTGCTTCACTCTTCACTTTTAATGTCCTCTGTGTTCTTTGATGTTTGATGTTTCCCTCTTACACACATGTAAGAGGGATGTTTACTATGGCTATGAGTTGTTTTTTTTCCCCCTTGGCCTCAGTCGGCACCGATTTTTTTATTCTATTTTAATCTTCTATTATTTTTTCTCCCATCCCCCCCACACACTTGTTTACCTGTATTTCATCTTTTTTTTAAGGGGCACTGGAAGCCGGCAGACCCGTCAGCGATCCTGTTCTGTCTCCCTGTAATGTTCGTCTGATCTTGAATGGGATTGTGCTGAAAATTTTAATTTTCCTGACGGAATAAATAAAGTACTATCCATCTATTTATCCATCTCACTTTCCTCATCCATGAATCTTTCATCCTCGCTCAAATTAATGGGGAAATCGTCGCTTTCTTGGCCCGAATCGCTCTAGCTGCTGGTGGCCATGATTGTAAACAATGTGAGGATGTGAGGAGCTCCACAACCCGTGACGTCACGCGCACATCGTCTGCTACTTCCGGTACAGGCAAGACTTTTTTTTATTAGCGACCAAAAGCTGCCAACTTTATCGTGGATGTTCTCTACTAAATCCTTTCAGCAAAAATATGGCAAAATCGCGAAATTTAATTTAGTGTTGTTTTGATATGTCATCTTAGTGACATCATGCACAAAAGTGCACTTATAGCTTAGTTTAAATAGTCTCCGACAATCTTGCACTTTCTGTGTTGGAAAATGACATGAATGTTTGTGCCACTGCTTAATAACTATTTAATAAATACACTTTTGCTAAATTGACTTAGTTGTGATTTCCTTCTCTGCATGAAGGTTTAAAAGTAGCATATATTAATGCAGTATGAAGAAGAATGTTTGAATGTAGACACATAGAATCATCATACTGCTGTGATTATATGCATCAAGTGTTCATTCAAGGCTAAGGCAAAATATGGAGATATATATCGTGTATTGTGATATGTCCTAAAAATATGGAGATATTAATAAAAGGCCATATATACTTCCACGTCATGAGTGTGAATGTGAACAGCCGTGAGTCCGTGACAGATGTCCCTGCTGCTGCAACTTTACACCGCCAGCATCCTTCCACATGCACGACTGTACACCACACGCTGACATCATAACGGGACACTCAGGGAAGTACACGAAAATGTTTCCACTGTAGCAATTTTACAGCCCAACAAGGCGTCAGATGTGAAATTAGCATAATTTACCATATTGGTCAAAATAGACACTTGTTGCTAGGCAGATTTGACAATGCAAAATCCTCGGTGATAAACATTGACAAAAGCCAGCTAGGAACCGAGAATACGACAAAACCCCCATGTTGAACAATCTGTATTTAATATCAAGTGTCACGACTTGGACTTTGGGATATTTTGTTTTTCCAACGCAAAGGATGATTGGCACGAGCCGGGCGTGAACGTGTGTACATTTTTAATTATTACTACACAAACAAACTACAACAAAGGCAAAGAAATGGCGCGCACAAAGGCGGAGAACAAACTTGACTAATAAATGATAAATGGGTTGTACTTGTATAGCGCTTTTCTACCTTCAAGGTACTCAAAGCGCTTTGACACTACTTCCACATTTACCCATTCACACACACATTCACACACTGATGGAGGGAGCTGCCATGCAAGGCGCTAGCCAGCACCCGTCAGGAGCAAGGGTGAAGTGTCTTGCTCAGTGCACAACGGACGTGACGAGGTTGGTACTAGGTGGGATTTGAACAAGGGACCCTCGGGTTGCGCACGGCCACTCTCCCACTTCGCCACGCCGTCCCTGAAATGAAAACAAAGGACAAGCACAGAGGCTATAACTATGAACACGAAACCAAAACACTTGCTCAATGTCATGAATAACATCCATCCATCCATCCATCCGTTTTCTACCGCTTATTCCCTTTTGGGGTCGCGGGGGGCGCTGGCGCCTATCTCAGCTACAATCGGGCGGAAGGCGGGGCACACCCTGGACAAATCGCCACCTCATCGCAGGGCCAACACAGATAGACAGACAACTTTCACACTCACATTCACACACTAGGGCCAATTTAGTGTTGCCAATCAACCTATCCCCAGGTGCATGTCTTTGGATGGATGGATGGGCGGATGGATGGATGGGCCCGCCAAACAACATCTGAAAATTTCCAATAATTTGTATATACCGTATTTTCTGGACTGCATTATAAGGCGCATGTTGTGTTTTAATAAGGACTGAAGGGAGGTGACGGCAACAGACACCAGAGGATGGTATAGTTCTATCCATCCATCCATTTTCTGCCGCTTATTCCCTTTGGGGTTGCGGGGGGCACTACAAGCGGGTGGAAGGCGGAGTACACCCTGGACAAATCGCCACCTCATCGCAGGGCCAACACAGATAGACGGACAACATTCACACACTAGGGCCAATTTAGTGTTGCCAATCAACCTATCCCCAGGTGCATGTCTTTGGAAGTGGGAGGAAGCCGGAGTACCCGGAGGGAACCCATGCATTCACGGGGAGAACATGCAAACTCCACACAGAAAGATCCCGAGCCCGGGATTGAACCCTGACTACTCA
Organism: Nerophis ophidion; assembly: GCF_033978795.1. NCBI lineage: Eukaryota > Metazoa > Chordata > Actinopteri > Syngnathiformes > Syngnathidae > Nerophis > Nerophis ophidion. Next base: position 11,292,540 of record NC_084621.1, read on the forward strand.
GGAACTTTGTATTGTGAGGCAGACAAACTAACCCCTCTGCCACCGTGAAGCCCGCATGAATAACAATGAACTATAAACAAAAACTTACAAGACATCTAACTGAGAACGCGACATGGATCTTTGCAAGGTGCGTAAGCAGGTGGTAGGCATGAGAAGGAGGTGTAAGTAGGTAAAGTTGCCAGGACGAAGAACAGAAACAGAATGGCTTAAATAGCAGTGGCATAATCAGTGATTGGACAGGTGCGTGAAGTGAAGTGAATTATATTTATATAGCGCTTTTCTCTACTGACTCAAAGCGCTTTACATAGTGAAACCCAATATCTAAGTGACATTTAAACCAGTGTGGGTGGCACTGGGAGCAGGTGGGTAAAGTGTCTTGCCCAAGGACACAACGGCAGTGACTAGGATGGCGGAAGCGGGAATCGAACCTGCAACCTTCAAGTTGCTGGCACGGCCGCTCTACCAACCGAGCTATGCCGCCCCACAAGACATGACAGCTGAAACTAATGAGTTGGCATGGTAACGAAAACAAACCAGGAAGTGCAAAACGGGAAACAAGTGTCCAAAAAACAAAACCGAACATAACCAAAACAAAACATGACCCATAGACGTGACATCAAGTATATTTTAAGTACGAATGTGCCATCTGGTATCAGACAATAATTTAATTTTATTTCATCGCTATATTTGATTTGGCTTTATTATTTAACTTGATTATGAAAGTCATATATAAATTAATCATGAAAGTCTAGCTTGATAATATTTTAACAATAAAATGCCGGACAAACACATTTAATAACACTTTTTACCTGAGAGCAATAGTGTCGCTGAACACAAGACAAGAATGACTGTGCATGTGAGCTTGGTATTTTTATATATTTTTATCTATGTTCTTATGTTATTATGAATTTGCACTAAATAAGTTTTGCTTACAATTTCCTTGTTTTATGTAGAATGACAATAAAGGTACCGTATTTCCTTGAATTGCCGCCGGGGCGCTAATTAATTTAAAACCTCTTCTCACTCCAGCGCTTACCAAAGGTATTCAGTAAAAGTAAGCATGCGCTAATTATTTTAAAACTTCTCCTCACTTCGGCACTTACCAAAGGCATGCAGTAAAAATTTGAGTGTGATGTAAGCTTGGACTTTAAATCCTACTGAATAGCTCTTAATCTTCCTCCCTTTATGCGATTTCAAATTACCGGTATTGAAATCAGCCTCCTCCATTTTGAAAAGGATGACAGGGGAAGTGTCACTCGTGACGTCACGAGTTTGACCCGGCAGTAATTCAAGGCAGGTGCATACTATATGTCCTGCGGCAATTCAAGGAAATACGATATATTCTATTCTATATTTTATTATTTGGTCTTGAAATATTATATCTTGTTTTTCGTAATTTCACCACTTTTTTTCTTGTAATATTTAAAATGTATTCTAATAGGGTTATGCCTTTAAAAAGAAAAAGAAAATACAATTCCAACACTGAAACTTGTAATATTAAAACTTTGTCTAAAAATGTCTAAAAGGAAATTGGGGCTCTTTTATGTTACGTTTGAACTATTTATTTTCTTAACATTTCAGACTTTTTTTGTAACACTATAAGTTGTAAATTAAATTTTTAAAGACATCATACATACAACTATTTAAATAAACTACATTATTCTCATATTGATATTTAAAATTTTTGTCACAGTTTTTCAGAATTTTTGGTACAGAAAAAAAACAAAAAAGTATTTTAGAACCTGATCGAAATATTAAGATTTTTTTTTAAAACTTTTTTTTATAACATCAAGCATTTTCTTGCAAAAGTACCACTTTTTAAAACTTTTTTATAACATTTCAATTTTTTTTTTGCAAAAATATTGTACCAATAAAAAAAAACCTCAACCTTTTTGTAACATTAGGATTTTTCTGGCAAAATTAAGACTTGTAAATGTTTTTTCATTTTGATTTTCTTGCAAAAGTACAACTTAATTTTGTATTTTTTTTTAACAGCATTTGAATATCCCGTGCAAAATTGCTGCTTTTTAAATTTTTTTTCCACATTTGGATTTTTCTGGCAAAATTACAAACACACACACATACATATATACATATATATATATGTGTATATATATATATATATATATATATATGTATATATATATATATATATATATATATATATATATATATATCAATCAATCAATCAATCAATCAATCAATCAATCAATGTTTACTTATATAGCCCTAAATCACTAGTGTCTCAAAGGGCTGCACAAACCACAACACAAACCACTACGACATCCTCGGTAGGCCCACATAAGGGCAAGGAAAAACTCACACCCAGTGGGACGTCGGTGACAATGATGACTATGAGAACCTTGGAGAGGAGGAAAGCAATGGATGTCGAGCGGGTCTAACATGATACTGTGAAAGTTCAATCCATAATGGATCCAACACAGACGCGAGAGTCCAGTCCAAAGCGAATCAAACACAGCAGCGAGAGTCCCGTTCACAGCGGAGCCAGCAGGAAACTATCCCAAGCGGAGGCGGATCAGCAGCGCAGAGATGTCCCCAGCCGATACACAGGCAAGCAGTACATGGCCACCGGATCGGACCGGACCCCCTCCACAAGGGAGAGTGGGACATAGGAGAAAAAGAAAAGAAGCGGCAGATCAACTGGTCTAAAAAGGGAGTCTATTTAAAGGCTAGAGTATACAAATGAGTTTTAAGGTGAGACTTAAATGCTTCTACTGAGGTGGCATCTCGAACTGTTAGTGGAAGGGCATTCCAGAGTACTGGAGCCCGAAATGAAAACGCTCTATAGCCCGCAGACTTTTTTTGGGCTTTGGAAATCACTAATAAGCCTTTGAACGCAGATTTCTTGCCGGGACATATGGTACAATACAATCGGCAAGATAGGATGGAGCTAGACCGTGTAGTATTTTATACGTAAGTAGTAAAACCTTAAAGTCACATCTTAAGTGCACAGGAAGTCAGTGCAGGTATATATGTATATAAAGGTATATACAGTATAGATATATATGTAGGTATATATGTATATAAAGGTATATACAGTATAGATATATATGTAGGTATATATGTATATAAAGGTATATACAGTATAGATATATATGTAGGTATATATGTATATAAAGGTATATACAGTATAGATATATATGTAGGTGTATATGTATATAAAGATATCTATACTGTATAAAGGTATATACAGTATAGATATATATGTATATAAAGGTATATACAGTATAGATATATATGTAGGTATATATGTATATAAAGGTATATACAGTATAGATATATATGTAGGTATATATGTATATAAAGGTATATACAGTATAGACGTAATATGATCAAACTTTCTTGTTCTTGTCAAAAGTCTAGCAGCCGCATTTTGTACCAACTGTAATCTTTTAATGCTAGACATGGGGAGACCCGAAAATAATACGGTACAATAATCGAGACGAGACGTAACAAACGCATGGATAATGATCTCAGCGTCTTTAGTGGACAGAATGGAGCGAATTTTAGCGATATTACGGAGATGAAAGAAGGCCGTTTTAGTAACGCTTTTAATGTGTGACACAAAGGAGAGAGTTGGGTCGAAGATAATACCCAGATTTTTTACAGAGTCACCTTGTTTTATTATTTGGTTGTCAAATGTTAGAGTTTTATTATTAAATAGAGGTCGGTGTCTAGCAGGACCGATAATCAGCATTTCCGTTTTTTTGGCGTTAAGTTGCAAAAAATTAGCGGACATCCATTGTTTAATTTCATTAAGACACGCCTCCAGCTGACTACAATCCGGCGTGTTGGTCAGCTTTAGGGGCATGTAGAGTTGGGTGTCATCAGCATAACAGTGAAACCTAATACCGTATTTGCGTATGATGTCACCTAGCGGCAGCATGTAGATGCTGAAGAGTACAGGGCCAAGGACCGAACCCTGGGGAACTCCACACGTTGCCTTAACGTAGTCCGAGGTCACAGTGTTATGGGAGCCCGATATGTCCACATCCAGAAGTGTCTGGTGGTCGTACGTGATCACGGAGTGACCACGATGTGAGCCAGCCATAAAGTTTGCAGAATTGTCCGGTATTTCTGCCAAATGTTCCATATTTAGCAAGAACTCCTCGATGTCGCAGCCCGTCCGGGCGCCGCCATCTTGGATATATATATATATATATATATATATATATATATATATTTATTTATTTATTAAAGGTAAATTGATCAAATTGGCTATTTCTGGCAATGTTTTAAAGTGTGTATCAAACTGGCAACCCTTTGCATTAATCAGTACCCAAGAAGTAGCTCTTGCTTTCAAAAAGGTTGGTGACCCCTGCTCTAAGGGCTGCACAAAAAACGACAACGTCCACTCATCTGAAACCCAGATCCGGGCAAGGAAAAACTCCAAAAGCCCAAAATGGGAAAAAGAGGAAACCTTGGCAGGGATCCCCCTCCTGGGTGACCGGATAGCTTATTTGATGTCGACTATGCGGTGGCGACTTATCCAGGGTGTACCCCGCCTTCCGCCCGAATGCAGCTGGGATAGGCTCCAGCACCCGAAAATGGATGGTTGGATATACTTGCTTTCAGCATCCTGCATGTTGATGTTGTTGATGATGATGGTGTTGATGATGATGATGAAGAGGGCCGTAGGTAAAGTAGGTGTGTGTCATCAATCAGATGGCAGCGTAGGAAAAGAGAGCATGTGTTGCTCTGATGATGGCTGCCCGCCCTCACACACTCACCACTGTGGGAGGAATACTCATCATCGTCATCATCGTCATCATCATCATCATCGCCAGGCCTGCTTTTGTGCCGCCACACTCTTGTGGAGGCTTCTTCAAACTATAAAAAAAACTTAATCGCAATATTGCTCCTTTTGTAAAACACATTTTTGATTACAACTTTTTTTTGGGTAATATGGAAACTTTTCAAATCACAAAATGTAAACGAAATGTGAATCACAAAATTACTATTTTTTTGAGAGAATATTCCAATCTTTTTCTACTAATATTGAGACTTTTTAAAATCACAGAATATTAACTTTTTAATATTAGGTTTTTTGCTCAAATTTGCTACTTTTTACAAAACAAAATATTCGAAATCACAGACTATTTACTTTTTTTTAAATCCAAAATTATTGTTTTTTTTAAACATGCTACAAGGACTTTTTAAAATCACAAAACATTTCCTTTGTCTATATAACAAAATTGCTAATTTTTTTTTTAAACAACATATTTAAAAAAAAAATTGTCTGGTAATATTTTTGAAACCTTTTCAAATCACAAAAATATTTTTTCTTAATGGATTATTAAGAATTAAAAAAAAGCAAACTATAAAAAAATATAATCGCAATATTGCTCCTTTTGTAAAACAAAATATTCCCACTTTATTTCTGGAAATACTAACAATTTTTAAATAAAAAAGACTACTGCTTTTTTTTATGGATTATTAATATTAATCCCAACATTGCTACTCTTTTGTTAACGGAATAGTCCTACTTTTCTTATTCTTTAAATTTTGAGGTTTTTTTTATGTAATTTTTTGATTACAACTTTTTTTTTGGGTAATATGGAAACTTTTCCAAAAATCACAAAATTTAAACGAAATTTAAATCACAAAATTACTATTTTTTTAACAGAATATTCCACCTTTTTTCTACTAATATTGAGACTTTTTAAAATCACAAAATGTTAACTTTTTAATATTAAGTTTTTTGCTCAAATTTGCTACTTTTTACAAAACAAAATATTCCAAATCACAGACTTTTTACTTTTTTTAATCCTAAATTATTGTTTTTTTTAAACATGCTACAAGGAATTTTTAAAATCACACAACAATTCATTTGTCTATATAACAAAATTGCTATTTCTTTTTTTTTTTTTAACAAAATATTTAAAAAAAATAGTCTGGTAAGATTTTTGAAACCTTTTCAAATCACAAAAATACTTTTTCTTAATGGATTATTAAGAATTAAAAAAAAGCAAACTATAAAAAAAAATATAATCGCATTATTGCTCCTTTTGTAAAACAAAGTATTCCCACTTTATTTCTGGAAATACTAACAATTTTTAAATTAAAAAGACTACTGCTTTTTTTATGGATTATTAATATTAATCCCAACATTGCTACTCTTTTGTTAACAGAATAGTCCAACTTGGACTATTCTGTTACTTTTTTTTTAATCCAAAACTATAATTTTTTTTAAACATGCTACAAGGACTTTTTAAAATCACAAAACAATTCATTTGTTTGTATAACAAAATTGCTATTTCTTTTTTTTTTTTTAAACAAAATATATATAAAAAAAAATAGTCTGGTAAGATTTTTGAAACCTTTTCAAATCACAAAAATATTTTTTCTTAATGGACTATTAAGAATTTTAAAAAAGCAAACTATGAAAAAAAATATAATCGCATTATTGCTCCTTTTGTAAAACAAAGTATTACCACTTTATTTCTGGAAATACTAACAATTCTTAAATTAAAAAGACTACTGCTTTTCTTATGGATTATTAATATTAATCCCAACATTGCTACTCTTTTGTTAACAGAATAGTCCAACTTTTCTTTTTCTTTAAATTTACAGTTTTTTTAACGTAATTTTTTTATTACAACTTTTTTTGGGTAATATGGAAACTTTTCAAATCACAAAATGTAAACGAAATTTAAATCACAAAATTAATATTTTTTTTAACAGAGTAGTCCAATTTTTTTCTACTAATATTGAGACTTTTTAAAATCACAAAATATTAACTTTAACAAAATATAGCTTACTGCTACGCTGCAAAGATACGACAGGTTGCAACGACAAGAGTGCCATAGACAATACAATACAACAATCCAGCAGTGACTAAATAGGAAGACAGGTCTAAATAGCAGCGGACTGATTGACACCAGGTGTGGCCAGGCGCCAATCAGCCGCAGCTGGGGGGGAACACAGCACTCAGGGAGAAAGACAGGAAACACTACACACACACAGAGGAAACAAAGACAAATGCAAAGGCAACAACTAAAACATAGTCAACTGTCAGAGGCAAGACTGACACTTACAGTCCTCTGCCTAGCAAATGAAATAAACAGCAATTAGCAATGTTAGCATCTATGCTAACAATTCCTAAAAAAACAAAAAAAAAACGAGAGGATGAAAGTCTTACATTGTCGACATCGCCGGCGAGTTACGACACAGATCTACCCGAGTCACCCTGGTGATGAGATCACATGATGGCATGGTGCATGACTCAGTGTGGAGGTGTGTGTGTGTGTGTGTGTGTGTGTGTGTGTGTGTGTGTGTGTGTAGGGGGGGACAGGAACACACACACACACACACACACACACTTTCCAACATCCTACCTAGTCGTCCTCCTCCTGTGACACACGGCAGTAGGAGGAGGAGGAGGACACACTTAATAAGTCATGAAGGAGCACAGAACAGGCAGCAAGAAAAACCGAGTCCACCAAATGTTCCACCTGAAGCTCCCTGGAGCTTTTTCCAAAGTATGGAAATGGAAAAAAAAAAGGGGTGAAATGTGTATTTTGTTTTAATATTCTTTTCTATAGGAGCACAAACCTTCCTAATTGTTATAAATCCCACTGTTTTATTTGTTTTGGCTAGAGCCGTTTTGTCCTACTAATTTCAGCGGCCCTTGAACGCACCGCTGTGTGGACCGTGACCCAACAGTTTGTTCAAGTCAGGGATGTCCAAAGTGTGGCCCCCGGGGGGCCATTTGAGGCCTGCAGGGAATTTTTTAACGGCACATTCTAATTAAAAAAATACAAAACATAAACAGTGGTATAAAAAAGCAAAGAGGTGAAATGTAACAAGAAAATGTTGCAATGTTCAATCAATCAATGTTTATTTATATAGCCCCAAATCACAAATGTCTCAAAGGGCTGCACAAATCATTACGACTACAACATCCTCGGAAGAACCCACAAAAGGGCAAGGAAAACTCACACCCAGTGGGCAGAGAGAATTCACATCCAGTGGGACGCCAGTGACAATGCTGACTATGAGAAACCTTGGAGAGGACCTCAGATGTGGGCACCCCCCCCCCCCCCCCCCCCCCCTCCTCTAGGGGACCGAAAGCAATGGATGTCGAGCGGGTCTAACATGATACTGTGAAAGTTCAATCCATAGTGGCTCCAACACAGCCGTGAGAGTTCAGTTCAAAGCGGATCCAAGACAGCAGCGAGAGTCCCGTCCACAGGAAACCATCCCAAGCGGAGGCGGATCAGCAGCGTAGAGATGTCCCCAACCGATACACAGGCGAGCGGTCCATCCTGGGTCTCGACTCTGGACAGCCAGTACTTCATCCATGGTCATCGGACCGGACCCCCTCCAGAAGGGAGGGGGGGACATAGGAGAAAAAAGAAAAGCGGCAGATCAACTGGTCTAAATAGGAGGTCTATTTAAAGGCTAGAGTATACAGATGAGTTTTAAGGTGAGACTTACAACAAACAAACAAACAAACAAAAAACAACAATAAAACCTATAATTGACGGATAGATCTGAAGTTGATCTTGAGATTATTGTGTTCAAAGTAAACAAACTGAGTATGACCCTTTTGGATCCCCAATAATTTTGGTGTGATTTTGTGTTGTTGTCATTGCTCGAAAAAAAATAATGAATTAAAATCAATAGTGTTGTGACTTATTGGCCTTTTTAAAGCTACACTTATTATATCATCTAAAATATTCCACTTTGAGATATTTTAAGTGTAAAATGTTGCATATGTTGTGTTTGCCAGATGTTTTTGTTTTAAAACGAACAAACAAAAAACATTAACAACAATAAAACTTATAATTGACGGATGGATCTGAAGTTGATCTTGAGATTATTGCGTTCAAAGTAAACATAATAATTAAAATGTATTTTTTAACACTTTAATGAGTAGGACCCTTCTGGATCCCCAATAATTTTAGTGTGATTTTTTTGTTTTGTCATTGCTCGAAAAATAATAATGAATTAAAATCAATGATGTTGTGATTTATTGGCCTTTTTAAAGCTACACTTATTATATCATCAAAAATAGTCCACTTTGAGATATTTTAAGTGTAAAATGTTGCATATTTTGTGTTTGCCAGACGTTTTTGTTTTAAAACAAACAAACAAACAACAATAAAACTTATAATTGACGGATGGATCCGAAGTTGATCTTGAGATTATTGTGTTCAAAGTAAACAAAATAATTCAAATTTATTTTTTAACACTTTAATGAGTAGGACCCTTTTGGATCCCCAATAATTTTAGTGTGATTTTTTTTTTGTCATTGCTCGAAAAATAATAATGAATTAAAATCAATGGTGTTGTGACTTATTGGCCTTTTTAAAGCTACACTTATTATCTCATCTAAAATATTCCACTTAAAAACGTTGTTGCCACTGACAGTTTGTTTGTGTTTTAGTTTTTCCTCTGTGTGTTAGTACTTCCTGTTTTTAGTTCCTGTCAGCGCTCTTATTTGGTCCGTTTCCTGTTTTTTTCCCTGTGCACTGTTTTACCCTCAGCTGCGGCTGATTGGCTCCTGGCCACACCTGGTGTCAATCAGCCCGATTTCCTATTTGGACATGCTTTGTCTTCCAGTCAGTGCTGAATTATTGATTTGTCGATGTCACTTCTTGTCGCTCTTTTCGTTGCTACCTGTTGTGTTGTGTTGTATCATATCTGTCGTGTCGTGTCGTATCATATCGTGTCAATGCAGCGTAGCGGTAAGCTATATTTGATAGCGGTTTGTAGCTTATTGTCTTTTATTCCCTGCTTCCAAGTTTGTTTTCATATTATGAATACGACTTCTGTTTCTTGCTCGATACCTGCTAGCTTCCACGCTAGGCCTTTTTGTTTGTTATCCACCTTTGTGCGCGCTTTTTGTTTGTTTTTTGTCTTAGTGTTTTGAATTAAATTATATTTTTCTCACTCCTTGCCTGCCTCCTTCTCTGCATATTGGGGTTTATCACAAACCAACTCTGACAAAAATATTGCAATTTTTGTTTTTTCTATAAAAAAAAATGTTTTTCTTTGACAAAAAGAGCATAAAACTTAATTTTTTTTAATGTTATATTGACAGAGAGACTTAATGTTGATCTAGAGATTTAAGCCTATAATAATGCTGAATGACACATTTTTTATTTTGTTTTTTGACCGGTATCAAGCCTGAGTGGAGGCCTAAATGTATATTTTTACACATATATTGTATTGGTCTTTAAAATAAAAAAATATCAAAATGGCCCCCGCTTGCTTTGATTTTTCAGTGTGAGGCCCTCAGTGGAAAAAGTTTGGACACCCCAGGTTTACGTGTACGACTTTCTCCGACGCCGTAAGACGTGTTTTATGTCACTCTTTCTTTGACTCATTTTGTCCAACAAACATGCACAAAGGTGAGCTTTATTGATGTTATTGACTTGTTATAGAGCGCTAATCAGGAATATTTGGTCACTGCATGACTGCAAGCTAATCAATGCTAACGTGCTATTTAGGCTAACTGTGTGTACATATTGCATCACTATGCCTCATTTGTAGCTATATTTGAGCTCATTTTATTTCATTTACTTATGTCCTCTGTGTATTTACTTAATTTTTGTTTCCTGACACATTATCTTTGTGTAATATTGGCTGCATTTCTGATAGGTGTTTGTGCGCCATGTTGTTCCAGACCACAGCAAAAATTGTAATAAATCTATTAGAAGAATGGATTTAAAGGCCTACTGAAAGCCACTACTAGCGACCACGCAGTCTGATAGTTTATATATCAATGATGAAATATTAACATTGCAACACATGCCAATACGGCCGCTTTAGTTTACTAAATTGCAATTTCCAATTCCCCGCGGAGTATCCTGTTGAAAACGTTGCGGAATGATGACGCGTGCGTTTGACGTCACCGGTTGTAGAGGACATGTTCTTCCAGCACCGATCACGGCTAAAAGTAGTCTGTTTTTAATCGCATAATTACACAGTATTATGGACATCTGTGTTGCTGAATCTTTTTGCAATTTGTTCAATTAATAATGGAGACGTCAAAGAAGAAAGCTGTAGGTGGGAAGCGGTGGATTGCAGCTGCCTTTAGCAACACAAACACAGCCGGTGTTTCATTGTTTACATTCCCGAAGGTGAAGCTTTACTATGGAACAGAGCGGTCAAGCGAACACAGTTGGATTGGACCACACACACACAAAAAGTACAGTGTATTATGCAGCGATCATTTCGAAAGATCGTGTTTCGAAGAGGGTCCCTTGCGAAGGGCAGAGATGGGCATCGCCGCCACCCGTCGACTGGTGCTGAAGAAAAGTGCATGGCAGACTTTCAAGTTGTACAAGTACGACCATATAATCTCACTAAAACACTATTAACACAATAAGCAGATAAGGGATTTTCCAGAATTATCCTAGTAAATTTGTTTACATTCCCTAAAGATGACGGTGAAGCTTTAATAAGGAACAGAGCGGTCAAGCAAACATGGTTCCCGACCACATATCAACCGGCAGGTTACGGTGAGAAAATTGTGGCAATAAGTCTGCTCTTACCGTAGACATGAGCGGAGCTTTTGTCGTTCCTCCTGCAGCCTCCTCCGTGGCTTCCCTCAGAGACACTGGCGGTCACCACACCCCTCCGACTTTCAGGTATGACTATATAATCTCACTAAAACAATATTAACACACTAAGAAGATTAAGGATTTTTCAGACTTATCCTAGTAAATGTGTCTAATAACATCTGAATCGCTCCCACTGCCCTCATCTTTTTTTTTTTCTTCTAGTCCCTCACTCTCACTATCCTCATCCACGAATCTTTCATCCTCGCTCAAATGAATGGGGAAATTGTCGCTTTCACAGTCCGAATCGCTCTAGCTGCTGTTGGCCATGATTGTAAACAATGTGAGGATGTGAGGTGTCCTACAACCCGTGACGTCACGCACACATCGTTTGCTACTTCCGGTACAGGCAAGGCTTTTTTATTAGCGACCAAAAGTTACGAACTTTATGGTCGATGTTCTCTACTAAATTATTTCATCAAAAATATGGCAAAATTGCGAAATGATCAAGTATGACACATAGAATGGAGCTGCTATCCCCGTTTGAATAAGAACATCTCATTTCAGTAGGCCTTTAAACTTGGACACACACATATAAACCTTTAGCCATTCTAAGACCAGGAATTATCTCACCTTCTGAGAAGTTTTACTAGTGATTTTCAAAGTTGTAAAAATGTGTAGAATAAATATTACTTTTTTAGCAATTCTGTCAATGAAGATTTGCATCAGCCTGCGACACATAGTCATTTTGATAGTAGGCTAATTTAGTTAATCAGCCACTTACATGATATGTTGCCTTCATTATAGCACTTATGTAAGTATTTTAACTTTTTGCGGCTCCAGACAGATAAATTTTTTGTATTTGTAGTCCGATATGGCTCTTTCAACATTTTGGGTTGCCGACCCCTGGTTTAGGGTATATATTATTTTTTTTTTAACATTAAAACCATGTTTTCTTTGACCAAGCCTGTCATCTCGGCATCTTGGGGTTCGTCACCTCCACTTCCTGACAGAATACTCCAGCCCTCACTGGAGGGCAAGGCAGGTTTAAATAATGCCTCTTATTAGTGCTCAGGCAGCAGGTGAGCGGGTGAACACTAATCAGAAGCAGGTGGAAATAATAAGCAACCATGGTAACCAAAACAAACAAGGGTGCACAAAAAACAGGAACCGAAGGAGTCTTAGATTGAAAATAAAAAACATAATCCAGACCATATATTCTGTGTTGGTACAATTTTAAGGCCAAGTATATTCGCATACTAGCAAATAGTACACCACCAGTAGGATAATGGTATATCATGTGAAAGAATACTGTTGTGTTTTGAGTGTTTTCCTACCTTCTCCCTTGTCTGCACCTGTGTATTTAGTGATTCGTCCTCGGCGAGGGGCGGACCTTGAGGCACACCTGCTCGCAATCAGCACACTAGTATTTAGGCTCGTCACCGGTTATTGTATCCAGAACTCCTCTTGTGCATGCACCTGCTTCACCAGATCTGGTACGTTATTGCTACTTTGTCCTGAATTGTGTGTTTATTTCCTAGTCCCTCTGAGGTAAAAGACTCTTGCCCTGCTCAGTGTGCCCTGGCCCTTTCTCCTGCCGACCTCATAGGAACCTATTTTGTCCATATTACATGATGTGTGTTTCTGCCCCATCGCCCTTAGTTATCACTTTTTGTCTAATTAAATGTTTTCATTTTTGTAATTCCACCTTGTCTGCCGTCTCTGCATCCTGGGGTCACCCTCACTTGACCAAAACCTTAACAGAATACACTTTAATAAACCCCAAGGATGAGCGTACGGTATATTCTGTGTTGGTACAGTGTGTACAAACCCCGTTTCCATATGAGTTGGGAAATTGTGTTAGATGTAAATATAAACAGAATACAATGATTTGCAAATCATTTTCATCCCATATTCAGTTGAATGTGCTACAAAGACAACATATTTCATGTTAAAACTGATAAACTTTTTTTTTTTTTGCAAATAATCATCAACTTTAGAATTTGATGCCAGCAACACGTGACAAAGAAGTTGGGAAAGGTGGCAATAAATACTGATAAAGTTGAGGAATGCTCATCAAACACTTATTTGGAACATCCCACAGGTGTGCAGGCTAATTGGGAACAGGTGGGTGCCATGATTGGGTATAAAAGCAGCTTCCATGAAATGCTAAGTAATTCACAAACAAGGATGGGGCGAGGGTCACCACTTTGTAAGCAAATTGTCGAACAGTTTTAGAACAACATTTTATCAACGAGCTATTGTAAGGAATTTCGTGATTTTACCATCTACGGTCCGTAAAATCATCAAAAAGTTCAGAAAATCTGGAGAAATCACTGCACGTAAGGGATGATATTACGGAGCTTTGATCCCTCAGGGGGTACTGCATCAAAAACCGACATCAGTGTGTAAAGGATATCTCCACATGGGCCCAGGAACACTTCATAAAACCACTGTCAGTAACTACAGTTGGTGGCTACATCTGTAAGTGCAAGTTAAAACTCTACTATGCAAAGCACAACCCATTTATCAACAACACCAAGGAACGCCGCCGATATCGCTGGGCCCGTGCTCATCTAAGATGGACTGAAGCAAAGTGGAAAAGTGTTCTGTGGTCTGACGAGTCCACATTTCAAATTATATTTGGAAACTGTGGACGTGGTGTCCTCCGGAACAAAGAGGAAAATAACAATCCGGATTGTTATAGGCGCAAAGTTCAAAAGCCAGCATCTGTGATGGTATGGGGGTGTATTAGTGCCCAAGGCATGGGTAACGTACACGTCAGTGAAGGCACCATTAATGCTGAATGGTCCATACAGGTTTTGGAGCAACATATGTTGTCATCCAAGCAATATTATAATGGACGCCCCTGCTTATTTCAGTAAGACAATGCCAAGCCATGTGTTGCAACAGCGTGGCTTCGTAGTAAAAGAGTGCGGGTACTTTCCTGGCCCGCCTGCAGTCCAGACCTGTCTCCCATGGAAAATGTGTGGCGCATTATGAAGCGTAAAATATGACAACAAGATCCCAGACTGTTGAACAACTTAAGGTCTACATCAAGCAAGAATGGGAAAGAATTCCACTTTCAAAGCTTCAACAATTAGTTTCCTCAGTTCCCAAACGTTTATTGAGTGTTGTTAAAAGAAAAGGTGATGTAACACAGTGGTGAACATGCCCTTTCCCAACTACTTTGGCACATGTTGCAGCCATGAAATTCTAAGTTAATGATTATTTGCAAAAAAATAAATAAAGTTTATGAGTTTGAACATGAAATATCTTGTCTTTGTAGCATATTCAACTGAATATGGGTTGAAAAGGATTTGCAAATCATTGTATTCTGTTTATATTTACATCTAACACAATTTCCCAACTCATATGGAAACGGGGTTCGTACACCAAGTCTGGACACATACTAGCATATAGCATAGTTTATACCCAAGAATAAAGGTATACTATGTGAAAATTGTACACTAAATGTCAATAATGAGGGTATTGTCACAGTTTATATCTCCCAGATACTGGTTGTACTTTTCCCTCGTATGTCTTGCCAATGTCAAAGTTGGGTCTCTGGCCCCCTCTGCTGGTCACACCGCCACACAACAACAACAGTTTGCTGGGATAGGGGTGGTGTCAAAGGTCACACGGGACGGTTGGAAGAAGCGGGGTAGTGACCAGAGGTGGGTAGTAACGCGCTACATTTACTCCGTTACATTTACTTGAGTAACTTTTGGGATAAATTGTACTTCTACGAGTAGTTTTTATGCAACATACTTTTACTTTTACTTGAGTATATTTATAGAGAAGAAACGCTACTTTTACTCCGCTCCATTTATCTACATTCAGCTCGCTACTCGCTACTTTTTTTTAAATCGATCTGTTAATGTTTGTTTTGGTTTATGACAGAGCTTCAAAGTAGAATCTACGCATGCCTGCGTTTCACCAATCACATGCAGTCACTGGTGACGTTGGACCAATTAAACAGAGCCAGGCGGTCACATGACCGCGATACGTAAAACCCGACATAAACATGTTGACGAACTTATTGGGGTGCCGAGTTTGCCAGGCTCTGCTGCCGTCCGATGCTGAACGGTTCCCTAATGTTATCGACACCGTGCACCGCGTTGGAATGAAGAAACCGAAAGGTAACAGGTGTGTTTTGCTGCAGTTTTCCTCCCGGGTGCACAGAGCTGCAATTTGGGCCGCTGCAAAGAATTCCTCCTACCTACGTGACAACGGATTACGCTTCGCCGAGGATCTCTGCAAAGTCGACAGAGATGCAAGAATGAAGTTATGGCCACTGGTAGATGAAGCTCGCAAGGCAGGGAAAATCGCCTATTTTGTAGGCGGTCGTGCTTTTATTGAGAAAAAAGAAATCCTTCCTCCAATCTGAAGATACACCTTTCAGGCTTTAACTTTCTGTTGACTGTACTTTGGTAAAAGAAAAGGATGGATAGATGAGGAGTCACAACTCACGCACCAGCCAGTTTGTTTTTTTTTTTGCACTTTTTGAACTTTCATATGATGTTGTTCCCGCAGCGTCTAGTTGCTTTGTTTCTAACTCAAAGCATTTTCTAATTCCAATCGTTTTTTTATTTAAATCTGTCTTTATCTATAGTTTCTCTCAACGCCAGGGGGTTAAGGCAGAACTTGAAACGCAAAGCTTTATTTTTATTTCTTAAACAATGTAGAACAGATTTATGTTTTTTACAGGAGACGCACAGTATGAATGATGATGTAAAGTTTTGGAGATCTCAATGGGGTAATGAGATATATTGCTCTCGTGCATCACAGCGTTCTGGAGGAGTTGGCACATTCAAAAACAAAATTACAGGAGTCTTATTGCATCATAGTGATTATGATAAAATAGACTCCCTTTTTAGACCAGTTGATCTGCTGTTTCTTTTCTTTTTCTTCTATGTCCCACTCTCCCCTGTGGAGGGGGTCCGGTCCGATCCGGTGGCCATGTACTGCTTGCCTGTGTATCGGCTGGGGACATCTCTGCGCTGCTGATCCGCCTCCGCTTGGGATGGTTTCCTGGTGGCTCCGCTGTGAACGGGACTCTCTCTGCTGAGTTGGACCCGCTTTGGACTGGACTCTTGCGACTGTGTTGGATCCATTGTGGATTGAACTTTCACAGTATCATGTTAGACCCGCTCGACATCCATTGCTTTCCTCCTCTCTAAGGTTCTCATAGTCATTATTGTCACCGACGTCCCACTAGGTCATCATTGTCACCGATGTCCCACTGGGTGTGAGTTTTCCTTGCCCTTATGTGGGCCTACCGAGGATGTCGTGGTGGTTTGTGCAGCCCTTTGAGACACTAGTGATTTAGGGCTATATAAGTAAACATTGATTGATTGATGATTTGTCAGGTTTTTGAGATTCAGAAAACAAACTTTATAGTTGCTAACATTTATGGATATAACTCCGTGCCTGACAATACTATTTTATTCAATGAAGTGCAAAATAAGATTTTACACTGGCTTGCCAAATTTCCAAATGCTTATATACTTGTGGGAGGTGACTTCAATACTGTCATTGACAATTCACTTGATAGATGGCCACCAGGCTCTCAAAGTAGTGTCAGCTCAAATCTGAAGTTATTAATGCAAAGGTTTGATTTAATTGATGCCTGGAGATATAAAAATCAGAATAAGACATCCTTTACCTGGTCCAATAAATCAGGTTCAAAAAAGTCTAGAATAGACATGTGGTTAATTTCTAAATCACTTCAAAACTGTGTTACTGTTAAAATTCTCTCCACTCCTTTGACTGATCATAGGGCTATTCAGATTCACATCTCTTTACATCCCTCTCACAATCCTTCAAAAAGCTCATACTGGAAACTCAACAGTTCAGTTTTATGCCATGAAGCAGTTAAAATTAGGATTAAAGATCTAATAAAATTGTTTCTTAATAAAGCCAAAACCCAAAATAATTATTGTACTAATTGGGAACTCCTTAAATATGAGGTAGGTAAATTTATTAGAAAATATTGCAGCAATCTAGCTAAGAATAAGCGTTCTGAGGAGGAAAATGTGATTTCCATCATTACTGCATTATCCTCTATATGTCCAGATAATATGTCAGCAGAAGAAAAAGAAAGTCTCTTAGAAAACCAAAATAAATTAGACAAAATGTATCAATCAAAAGCAGAAGGAGCTTTTGTAAGATCTAGAAAACAATGGCTGGAGGAAGGTGAACAAAACTCTGCGTATTTCTTTCGTTTAGAAAAATCGCAGGCTCAAAATAACACCATTGATCAATTGAAAATAAATGATGTGGTTTGCAATGACGCAAAACAGATTGCAAATTTTTGTTCTCAATTTTACAAAACATTATACAATAGTCAATACTCTGAAAGTGATGCTGTTAAGTTTATGGATACCTTAACTGAAACTAAATCAATCAGCACAGCTGACCAAGTATTCTGTGACCGTCCAATCTGTCTCAAGGAAGTAGTGGAATCAATTAATAGTTTAAAAAATAACAAATCTCCTGGAGTGGATGGTATTACATCTGAATTCTATAAAATATTTTCAGAAGAGCTAGCTCCTTTCTTATTAGAAGTATTTTGTGAAAGTATTGATAGAGGTGCCCTTCCTCCAACTTTAACACAGGGCCTTATTACCCTTATACCCAAGCCAAACAAAGATTTACTAATCATTGATAATTGGCGTCCAATTAGCCTTCTAAACAATGACTATAAAATTGTAGCTATTATTTTTGCTAAACGTTTGAAATTGGTTCTGGATGACATAATTGATGAGACACAGTCAGGTTTTATGAGAGGAAGACACATATCTAATAATATCAGGCTTGTACTTGACATTCTGGATTACCCAGAGGTCATTGATGATGAAGGCTTCCTTCTTTTCCTGGACTTTTACAAAGCTTTTGACTCGATCGAACATGAATTTATATTCAGGACACTTGAGAAATTTGGCTTTGGCAATTTTTTCCGCAAAACAATTAAGACTTTGTACTGCAATGGTAATAGTTCTATAAAGCTCAAATCTGGTACATCTCCAAGATTCGAGTTAAAACGTGGGATACGGCAAGGTTGTCCTATTTCTCCATATTTATTTCTGTTAGCCACCCAACTGTTATCGGTTCATATAAAAACTAGTCATTTAAAGGGGATTTCTGTATTAGACAGAGAAATAATTATCAGCCAACTGGCTGACGACACAACACTCTTTTTGAAAGACTCTTCTCAAATTCCCCTAGCCTTGGATGTGATTCATGTTTTTTCCTTGGCTTCTGGTCTCCGTCTAAATGTGAATAAATGTGAACTAATGGCTGTGAAGAGATGTGAAATTATGTCTGTATCTCAAATTCCAGTTAAGGATAGTATTAATTACCTAGGAATACATATCACTAAAAATCAAAACTCTAGATCGGCATTGAACTTCAATCCAATTGTAGAAAAAACTAAGAAAAGATTTAACCAATGGCTACAGAGAGATTTATCCTTAAAAGGCAGAACCTTACTTTCCAAAGCAGAAGGTATCTCCAGGCTTACGTATGCAGCTATTTCTTTAGATGTTAACCAAAAAATATGTAAAACTATTGACAAAATATTGATTGACTTTATTTGGAAAAACAAAATTCATTATATTAAGAAATCTGTTATAATGAACAATTACAATCAGGGTGGTCTAAACTTTCTTGACTTCACTACACTAAACAACACCTTTAAAATTAATTGGATAAGACACTACTTGAAAGACCCTACCTCAATTTGGAACTTTATTTCTCATCATGTATTCTCTAACCTTGGAGGCCTAAAATTGTTGCTATTGTGTAATTATAACATTGACAGGATTCCTGTTGCCCTCTCAAACTTCCACAAACAAGCCCTTCTAGCATGGTCTCTTGTATACAAGCACAATTTTTCACCTACCAAATATTTCATCTGGAACAATAAAGACATATGTTACAAAAGGAAATCTCTTTTCCTCAACAATTGGTTTAACAATAACATTATTTTAGTGAGTCAGCTTTTCAATAAGGAAGGTCAACTTTTTAATTACCGAGAATTTCTCAACCAATTTAAGATACCTGTGACTCCCAAACAATTTGCTATTGTATTTGATGCCATCCCAACAGGTGTTGTTATGTTGTACAGGGCTTACACACCTCCTCTTTCCGCTGTAAAAATTCTGAATGATCCACTTGACACTCATGTGGGGAAACTTTGCTTTGATCAAAAAAATAACATAAAAATCCGCAGCTTATTCCAAAATGATTGTGTGTCTGTCTCCTATGTAATTTCCTTATGGAATAATGTTGTAAATGACATCTGTTGGACCAAAACTTACCAACAAAGTCAAAGAGATATCATTTAAAATCATCCATCGCTATTATCCTGTAAAGACTGTGATGGTTGGATACAAAAAGGACATTGATGTCACCTGCACCTTTTGTAACATGCACCCAGAGACTGTTAACCACTTGTTTTGGACTTGTGAAAACACTCGATCACTATGGCAGGGCATCTGTCGCTTCATCCTGGACAATATTTATGACAAATTTGTGCTTTACTTTAAAGATGTGATTTTTGGTTTTACACTGTAGGAACAAAAATTTGAAAAGGAATTCTACCTTTGCAACCTCATTATTTTATTAGCTAAGTTTTATATTCATAAATGTAAGTTTCTTAATACCCGTCCTATCTTTTGTGCCTTTAAAAAAGATCTGGAACTTTACATTAAAACACTCTCTACCTCTAACAACAAAAAAGATGTGAAAACGATGATGCTGTGTTCCAAATTTAAGTTGTTTGATGAATCTGAATAAGCCTACGGCTTTGCATTTTGTTTATTATTTATATATATATATGTTTGTATTCTTTTTTTATTATTTTGAACTTACAACCCCCTGGCGCTGTTTTGTACTGTTTTCATAATGTTTTATAATGTTGTATATTGCTGTTTGTCTTACTGTTTGTAATTGTTGAAATTTATAAATAAACCTTTAAAAAAAAAAAAACTTATTGGGGTGTTACCATTTAGTGGTCAATTGTACGGAATATGTACTGTACTGTGCAATTTAATAATAAAAGTTACAACCAATCAATCAAGAAAAAAAAACACTTTTTATTTCAACCGCACTTCCTGTCAAAAGCCTAAAGACTGATCGCACAGTTCCTGTCTTCACAATAAAAGCGCCGCTCCATCGCGCCTGCGCTAACAAACTAAGAGTCTCCGAAAGCCAGCGCAAACAAGCTAGCAAGCTACGGAGTTTGCCGCCCATGTATTTCTTGTAAAGTGTATAAAAACGAATATGGAAGTTGGACAAATAAGATGCCAAAAACCGACGACTTTCATGTGGTATTAGACAGAAAAGAGGAACTTTTTTTTCTCCTCCATTTGAAAACCTGGACGTCTTGATTCCAATCAATGCAAGTCATCAGAATCAGGTAATACACCAACTTATATTCTTGTCTTCATGAAAGATAGGAAACTATATGTTAAACATGCATGTATATTCATTAAAACACCAACATGTGAACAAAAACGGCAAAAATAAATAAATATAAATTATATACTGTATATATAAATGTATGTATGTATATATATACATGATATGTGTGTGTATAAAGGATTTGTGTGTGTATATATGATATGTGTGTGTATGTATATATGAGGTAGATCACCTCGACTTGGTCATTTATTAAGTAATTGATAAACATTGAAAAACTTATTCGGGTGTTACCATTTAGTGGTCAATTGTACGGAATATGTACTGTACTGTGCAATCTAATAATACAAGTTTTAATCAATCATTCAAATCAATGAATGCCTACTGAGCCTATGGTGCTGTTAAGTTATTGTGGCTCAATGTGCCATTTTTTTAATTTTATTTTAATGTACTATTATTTCATATATATTATTGTTTTAGTTGCTTAAGAGATATTCCTGGCTCTGAATTTGCTCGTTGCTATTTTTATGTTTTTGTGCATTATTTGTTGCCGTAATCATTAAACAAACAGGTTACTCATCAGTTACTCAGTACTTGAGTAGTTTTTTCACAACATACTTTTTACTTTTACTCAAGTAAATATTTGGGTGACTACTCCTTACTTTTTCTGGAGTACTAAATCTCTAAAGTAACAGTACTCTTACTTGAGTACAATTTCTGGCTACTCTACCCACCTCTGAAAGTGGGTCATAACTAATAGATGTAGTGCACATCCAAACGTGGGTTGGCATGCACGGACAAACATCTGCTACTTGTCACACCGTGGCGAGGGATGTCTTGTCTTATGGTTTTGATTTGAAAAGTAACTCTCCTCTCGTTTCAGGTCAATTTCCCTTCCTTTTGTGTCATCAGTCTGACGTCATCCCTGTTCTCTGATTGTTTCCAGCTGTTCCCTATTACCTTCATGTGTTTATAAGCTCACGCCTTCCTTTGTTCTGTGCCAGATTGTCTCGTTTATCCGTGCTCTCTAGCGTCCATGTCTTTGTCCATGCCTTGCCTTGTCTTGTGCCTATGTCCCTTAATCCTGAACCCCTTTATGAATATTTTGAGTTGTCCTTTTTTCCTCCTCAGCAGAGTGATTTTGGTTATTTAGTTATTCAGCCGCAGTGGTAAGTTTCAGTTAAGTTTTTTCATTCATTCCTCAACTTTTTGAGTGACTATTTTTGTTAAATACTTTATTAAATTAGTTAGTGTAGACATTTTCATAGATGTTTTGGTCCTCCTGTTGGAGCGCTTTTTGTTAAATACTGTTTATAGTTCGTCTTTACTTTTGTGTTTTCCTCCGTTTGGAGTGATTTTCGGTTGTTCCTTCTTTTTCTGGAACCTTTTCGCCGCGTAGTTTATTTTTGTGGTATTAGATGTTTTTTCTTGACTCGGGAGGTAAAAGGAAACTGTCAAAATAAAAGCCTATCTAAAGTCCCAAATCTGCATCTGAGTCCAAATCCTTTTATCAAAGCCTGACACTTCTGGTCAAAAGTGAGTAATAACTAATAGATGTAGTGCACATCCAAACGTGGGTAAGCATGCACGGACAAACATCTGCTTCAGGTCAAAAGTGAGTAATAACTAATAGATGTAGTGCACATCCAAACGTGGGTAAGCATGCACGGACAAACATCTGCTTCAGGTCAAAAGTGAGTAATAACTAATAGATGTAGTGCACATCCAAACGTGGGTAAGCATCCACGGACAAACATCTGCTTCAGGTCAAAAGTGAGTAATAACTAATAGATGTAGTGCACATCCAAACGTGGGTAAGCATGCACGGACAAACATCTGCTTCAGGTCAAAAGTGAGTAATAACTAATAGATGTAGTGCACATCCAAACGTGGGTAAGCATGCACGGACAAACATCTGCTTCTGGTCAAAAGTGAGTAATAACTAATAGATGTAGTGCACATCCAAACGTGGGTAAGCATGCACGGACAAACATCTGCTTCAGATCAAAAGTGAGTAATAACTAATAGATGTAGTGCACATCCAAACGAGGGTAAGCATGCACGGACAAACATCTGCTTCAGGTCAAAAGTGAGTAATAACTAATAGATGTAGTGCACATCCAAACGTGGGTAAGCATGCACGGACAAACATCTGCTTCAGGTCAAAAGTGAGTAATAACTAATAGATGTAGTGCACATCCAAACGTGGGTAAGCATGCACGGACAAACATCTGCTTCCGGTCAAAAGAGAGTAATTAATAGATGTAGTGCAAATCCAAACGTGGGTAAGCATGCACGGACAAACATCTGCTACTGGTCAAAAGTGAGTAATAACTAATAGATGTAGTTCACATCCAAACGTGGGTAAGCATGCACGGACAAACATCTGCTTCCGGTCAAAAGTGAGTAATAACTAATAGATGTAGTGCACATCCAAACGTGGGTAAGCATGCACGGACAAACATCTGCTACTGGTCAAAAGTGAGTAATAACTAATAGATGTAGTGCACATCCAAACGTGGGTAAGCATGCACGGACAAACATCTGCTTCAGGTCAAAAGTGAGTAATAACTAATAGATGTAGTGCACATCCAAACGTGGGTAAGCATGCACGGACAAACATCTGCTACTGGTCAAAAGTGAGTGATAACTAATAGATGTAGTGCACATCCAAACGTGGGTAAGCATGCACGGACAAACATCTGCTTCTGGTCAAAAGTGAGTAATAACTAATAGACGTAGTGCACATCCAAACGCGGGTAAGCATGCACGGACAAACGTCTGCTTCAGGTCAAAAGAGAGTAATAGCTAATAGATGTAGTGCACATCCAAACGTGGGTAAGCATGCACGGACAAACGTCTGCTTCAGGTCAAAAGTGGGTAATAACTAATAGATGTAGTGCACATCCAAACGTGGGTAAGCATGCACGGACAAAAATCTGCTTCAGGTCAAAAGTGAGTAATAACTAATAGACGTAGTGCACATCCAAACGCGGGTAAGCATGCACGGACAAACATCTGCTTCGGGTCAAAAGTGAGTAATAACTAATAGATGTAGTGCACATCCAAACGTGGGTAAGCATGCACGGACAAACATCTGCTTCAGGTCAAAAGTGAGTAATAACTAATAGATGTAGTGCACATCCAAACGTGGGTAAGCATGCACGGACAAACATCTGCTACTGGTCAAAAGTGAGTAATAACTAATAGATGTGGTGCACATCCAAACGTGGGTAAGCATGCACGGACAAACATCTGCTTCAGGTCAAAAGTGAGTAATAACTAATAGATGTAGTGCACATCCAAACGTGGGTAAGCATCCACGGACAAACATCTGCTTCAGGTCAAAAGTGAGTAATAACTAATAGATGTAGTGCACATCCAAACGTGGGTAAGCATGCACGGACAAACATCTGCTTCAGGTCAAAAGTGAGTAATAACTAATAGATGTAGTGCACATCCAAACGTGGGTAAGCATGCACGGACAAACATCTGCTTCTGGTCAAAAGTGAGTAATAACTAATAGATGTAGTGCACATCCAAACGTGGGTAAGCATGCACGGACAAACATCTACTTCAGATCAAAAGTGAGTAATAACTAATAGATGTAGTGCACATCCAAACGTGGGTAAGCATGCACGGACAAACATCTGCTTCAGGTCAAAAGTGAGTAATAACTAATAGATGTAGTGCACATCCAAACGTGGGTAAGCATGCACGGACAAACATCTGCTTCAGGTCAAAAGTGAGTAATAACTAATAGATGTAGTGCACATCCAAACGTGGGTAAGCATGCACGGACAAACATCTGCTTCCGGTCAAAAGAGAGTAATAACTAATAGATGTAGTGCAAATCCAAACGTGGGTAAGCATGCACGGACAAACATCTGCTACTGGTCAAAAGTGAGTAATAACTAATAGATGTAGTTCACATCCAAACGTGGGTAAGCATGCACGGACAAACATCTGCTTCCGGTCAAAAGTGAGTAATAACTAATAGATGTAGTGCACATCCAAACGTGGGTAAGCATGCACGGACAAACATCTGCTACTGGTCAAAAGTGAGTAATAACTAATAGATGTAGTGCACATCCAAACGCGGGTAAGCATGCACGGACAAACGTCTGCTTCAGGTCAAAAGAGAGTAATAACTAATAGACGTAGTGCACATCCAAACGTGGGTAAGCATGCACGGACAAACATCTGCTACTGGTCAAAAGTGAGTAATAACTAATAGATGTGGTGCACATCCAAACGTGGGTAAGCATGCACGGACAAACATCTGCTTCAGGTCAAAAGTGAGTAATAACTAATAGATGTAGTGCACATCCAAACGTGGGTAAGCATGCACGGACAAACATCTGCTTCAGGTCAAAAGTGAGTAATAACTAATAGATGTAGTGCACATCCAAACGTGGGTAAGCATGCACGGACAAACATCTGCTTCTGGTCAAAAGTGAGTAATAACTAATAGATGTAGTGCACATCCAAACGTGGGTAAGCATGCACGGACAAACATCTGCTTCTGGTCATAAGTGAGTAATAACTAATAGATGTAGTGCACATCCAAACGTGGGTAAGCATGCACGGACAAACATCTGCTTCTGGTCAAAAGTGAGTAATAACTAATAGATGTAGTGCACATCCAAACGTGGGTAAGCATGCACGGACAAACATCTGCTTTTGGTCAAAAGTGAGTAATAACTAATATATGTAGTGCACATCCAAACGTGGGTAAGCATGCACGGACAAACATCTGCTTCAGGTCAAAAGTGAGTAATAACTAATAGATGTAGTGCACATCCAAACGTGGGTAAGCATGCACGGACAAACATCTGCTTCAGGTCAAAAGTGAGTAATAACTAATAGATGTAGTGCACATCCAAACGTGGGTAAGCATGCACGGACAAACATCTGCTTCAGGTCAAAAGTGAGCAATAACTAATAGATGTAGTGGACATCCAAACGTGGGTAAGCATGCACGGACAAACATCTGCTACTGGTCAAAAGTGAGTAATAACTAATAGATGTAGTGCACATCCAAACGTGGGTAAGCATGCACGGACAAACATCTGCTTCAGGTCAAAAGTGAGTAATAACTAATAGATGTAGTGCACATCCAAACGTGGGTAAGCATGCACGGACAAACATCTGCTTCAGGTCAAAAGTGAGTAATAACTAATAGATGTAGTGCACATCCAAATGTGGGTAAGCATGCACGGACAAACATCTGCTTCGGGTCAAAAGTGAGTAATAACTAATAGATGTAGTGCACATCCAAACGTGGGTAAGCATGCACGGACAAACATCTGCTTCAGGTCAAAAGTGAGTAATAACTAATAGATGTAGTGCACATCCAAACGTGGGTAAGCATGCACGGACAAACATCTGCTACTGGTCAAAAGTGAGTAATAACTAATAGATGTGGTGCACATCCAAACGTGGGTAAGCATGCACGGACAAACATCTGCTTCAGGTCAAAAGTGAGTAATAACTAATAGATGTAGTGCACATCCAAACGTGGGTAAGCATGCACGGACAAACATCTGCTTCAGGTCAAAAGTGAGTAATAACTAATAGATGTAGTGCACATCCAAACGTGGGTAAGCATGCACGGACAAACATCTGCTTCTGGTCAAAAGTGAGTAATAACTAATAGATGTAGTGCACATCCAAACGTGGGTAAGCATGCACGGACAAACATCTGCTTCTGGTCAAAAGTGAGTAATAACTAATAGATGTAGTGCACATCCAAACGTGGGTAAGCATGCACGGACAAACATCTGCTTCAGGTCAAAAGTGAGTAATAACTAATAGATGTAGTGCACATCCAAACGTGGGTAAGCATGCACGGACAAACATCTGCTTTTGGTCAAAAGTGAGTAATAACTAATATATGTAGTGCACATCCAAACGTGGGTAAGCATGCACGGACAAACATCTGCTTCAGGTCAAAAGCCAGTAATAACTAATAGATGTAGTGCACATCCAAACGTGGGTAAGCATGCACGGACAAACATCTGCTACTGGTCAAAAGTGAGTAATAACTAATAGATGTAGTGCACATCCAAACGTGGGTAAGCATGCACGGACAAACATCTGCTTTAGGTCAAAAGCCAGTAATAACTAATAGATGTAGTGCAGATCCAAACGTGGGTAAGCATGCACGGACAAACATCTGCTTCAGGTCAAAAGTGAGTAATAACTAATAGATGCAGTGCACATCCAAACGTGGGTAAGCATGCACGGACAAACATCTGCTTCAGGTCAAAAGTGAGTAATAACTAATAGATGTAGTGCACATCCAAACGTGGGTAAGCATGCACGGACAAACATCTGCTTCAGGTCAAAAGTGAGTAATAACTAATAGATGTAGTGCACATCCAAACGTGGGTAAGCATGCACGGACAAACATCTGCTTCAGGTCAAAAGTGAGCAATAACTAATAGATGTAGTGGACATCCAAACGTGGGTAAGCATGCACGGACAAACATCTGCTACTGGTCAAAAGTGAGTAATAACTAATAGATGTAGTGCACATCCAAACGTGGGTAAGCATGCACGGACAAACATCTGCTTCAGGTCAAAAGTGAGTAATAACTAATAGATGTAGTGCACATCCAAACGTGGGTAAGCATGCACGGACAAACATCTGCTTCAGGTCAAAAGTGAGTAATAACTAATAGATGTAGTGCACATCCAAACGTGGGTAAGCATGCACGGACAAACATCTGCTTCTGGTCAAAAGTGAGTAATAACTAATAGATGTAGTGCACATCCAAACATGGGTAAGCATGCACGGACAAACATCCTCTTCAGGTCAAAAGTAAGTAATAACTAATAGATGTAGTGCACATCCAAACGTGGGTAAGCATGCACGGACAAACATCCTCTTCAGGTCAAAAGTAAGTAATAACTAATAGATGTAGTGCACATCCAAACGTGGGTAAGCATGCACGGACAAACATCCTCTTCAGGTCAAAAGTGAGTAATAACTAATAGATGTAGTGCACATCCAAACGTGGGTAAGCATGCACGGACAAACATCTGCTTCCGGTCAAAAGAGAGTAATAACTAATAGATGTAGTGCAAATCCAAACGTGGGTAAGCATGCACGGACAAACATCTGCTACTGGTCAAAAGTGAGTAATAACTAATAGATGTAGTTCACATCCAAACGTGGGTAAGCATGCACGGACAAACATCTGCTTCCGGTCAAAAGTGAGTAATAACTAATAGATGTAGTGCACATCCAAACGTGGGTAAGCATGCACGGACAAACATCTGCTACTGGTCAAAAGTGAGTAATAACTAATAGATGTAGTGCACATCCAAACGTGGGTAAGCATGCACGGACAAACATCTGCTTCAGGTCAAAAGTGAGTAATAACTAATAGATGTAGTGCACATCCAAACGTGGGTAAGCATGCACGGACAAACATCTGCTACTGGTCAAAAGTGAGTAATAACTAATAGATGTAGTGCACATCCAAACGTGGGTAAGCATGCACGGACAAACATCTGCTTCTGGTCAAAAGTGAGTAATAACTAATAGATGTAGTGCACATCCAAACGTGGGTAAGCATGCACGGACAAACGTCTGCTTCAGGTCAAAAGTGGGTAATAACTAATAGATGTAGTGCACATCCAAACGTGGGTAAGCATGCACGGACAAACATCTGCTTCAGGTCAAAAGTGAGTAATAACTAATAGACGTAGTGCACATCCAAACGCGGGTAAGCATGCACGGACAAACATCTGCTTCGGGTCAAAAGTGAGTAATAACTAATAGATGTAGTGCACATCCAAACGTGGGTAAGCATGCACGGACAAACATCTGCTACTGGTCAAAAGTGAGTAATAACTAATAGATGTAGTGCACATCCAAACGTGGGTAAGCATGCACGGACAAACATCTGCTTCAGGTCAAAAGTGAGTAATAACTAATAGATGTAGTGCACATCCAAACGTGGGTAAGCATTGACGGACAAACATCTGCTACTGGTCAAAAGTGAGTAATAACTAATAGACGTAGTGCACATCCAAACGCGGGTAAGCATGCACGGACAAACATCTGCTTCAGGTCAAAAGTGAGTAATAACTAATAGACGTAGTGCACATCCAAACGTGGGTAAGCATGCACGGACAAACATCTGCTTCAGGTCAAAAGTGAGTAATAACTAATAGATGTAGTGCACATCTAAACGTGGGTAAGCATGCACGGACAAACATCTGCTTCGGGTCAAAAGTGAGTAATAACTAATAGATGTAGTGCACATCCAAACGTGGGTAAGCATGCACGGACAAACATCTGCTTCAGGTCAAAAGTGAGTAATAACTAATAGATGTAGTGCACATCCAAACGTGGGTAAGCATGCACGGACAAACATCTGCTACTGGTCAAAAGTGAGTAATAACTAATAGATGTAGTGCACATCCAAACGTGGGTAAGCATGCACGGACAAACATCTGCTTCAGGTCAAAAGTGAGTAATAACTAATAGATGTAGTGCACATCCAAACGTGGGTAAGCATGCACGGACAAACATCTGCTACTGGTCAAAAGTGAGTAATAACTAATAGATGTAGTGCACATCCAAACGTGGGTAAGCATGCACGGACAAACATCTGCTTCTGGTCAAAAGTGAGTAATAACTAATAGATGTAGTGCACATCCAAACGTGGGTAAGCATGCACGGACAAACATCTGCTACTGGTCAAAAGTGAGTAATAACTAATAGATGTAGTGCACATCCAAACGTGGGTAAGCATGCACGGACAAACATCTATTTTAGGTCAAAAGTGAGTAATAACTAATAGATGTAGTGCACATCCAAACGTGGGTAAGCATCCACGGACAAACATCTGCTTCAGGTCAAAAGTGAGTAATAACTAATAGATGTAGTGCACATCCAAACGTGGGTAAGCATGCACGGACAAACATCTGCTTCAAGTCAAAAGTGAGTAATAACTAATAGATGTAGTGCACATCCAAACGTGGGTAAGCATGCACGGATAAACATCTGCTTCTGGTCAAAAGTGAGTAATAACTAATAGATGTAGTGCACATCCAAAAATGGGTAAGCATGCACGGACAAACATCTGCTTCTGGTCAAAAGTGAGTAATAACTAGTAGATGTAGTGCACATCCAAACGTGGGTAAGCATGCACGGACAAACATCTGCTTCTGGTCAAAAGTGAGTAATAACTAATAGATGTAGTGCACATCCAAACGTGGGTAAGCATGCACGGACAAACATCTGCTTCAGGTCAAAAGTGAGTAATAACTAATATATGTAGTGCACATCCAAACGTGGGTAAGCATGCACGGACAAACATCTGCTTCAGGTCAAAAGTGAGTAATAACTAATAGATGTAGTGCACATCCAAACGTGGGTAAGCATGCACGGACAAACATCTGCTACTGGTCAAAAGTGAGTAATAACTAGTAGATGTAGTGCACATCCAAACGTGGGTAAGCATGCACGGACAAACATCTGCTTCAGGTCAAAAGTGAGTAATAACTAATAGATGTAGTGCACATCCAAAAGTGGGTAAGCATGCACGGACAAACATCTGCTACTGGTCAAAAGTGAGTAATAACTAATAGATGTAGTGCACATCCAAACGTGGGTAAGCATGCACGGACAAACATCTACTTCAGGTCAAAAGTGAGTAATAACTAATAGATGTAGTGCACATCCAAACGTGGGTAAGCATGCACGGACAAACATCTGCTTCAGGTCAAAAGTGAGTAATAACTTATAGATGTAGTGCACATCCAAACGTGGGTAAGCATGCACGGACAAACATCTGCTTCAGGTCAAAAGTGAGTAATAACTAATAGATGTAGTGCACATCCAAACGTGGGTAAGCATGCACGGACAAACACCTGCTTCAGGTCAAAAGTGAGTAATAGCTAATAGATGTAGTGCACATCCAAACGTGGGTAAGCATGCACGGACAAACATCTGCTTCAGGTCAAAAGTGAGCAATAACTAATAGATGTAGTGCACATCCAAACGTGGGTAAGCATGCACGGACAAACATCTGCTTCTGGTCAAAAGTGAGTAATAACTAGTAGATGTAGTGCACATCCAAACGTGGGTAAGCATGCACGGACAAACATCTGCTTCTGGTCAAAAGTGAGTAATAACTAATAGATGTAGTGCACATCCAAACGTGGGTAAGCATGCACGGACAAACATCTGCTTCAGGTCAAAAGTGAGTAATAACTAATAGATGTAGTGCACATCCAAACGTGGGTAAGCATGCACGGATAAACATCTGCTTCAGGTCAAAAGTGAGTAATAACTAATAGATGTAGTGCACATCCAAACGTGGGTAAGCATGCACGGACAAACATCTGCTTCTGGTCAAAAGTGAGTAATAACTAAAAGATGTAGTGCACATCCAAACGTGGGTAAGCATGCACAGACAAACATCTGCTTCAGGTCAAAAGTGATTAATAACTAATAGATGTAGTGCACATCCAAACGTGGGTAAGCATGCACGGACAAACATCTGCTTCTGGTCAAAAGTGAGTAATAACTAATAGATGTAGTGCACATCCAAACGCGGGTAAGCATGCACGGAAAAACATCTGCTTCAGGTCAAAAGTGAGTAATAACTAATAGATGTAGTGCACATCCAAACGTGGGTAAGCATGCACGGAAAAACATCTGCTTCAGGTCAAAAGTGAGTAATAACTAATAGATGTAGTGCACATCCAAACGTGGGTAAGCATGCACGGACAAACATCTGCTACAGGTCAAAAGTGAGTAATAACTAATAGATGTAGTGCACATCCAAACGTGGGTAAGCATGCCCGGACAAACATCTGCTTCAGGTCAAAAGTGAGTAATAACTAATAGATGTAGTGCACATCCAAACGTGGGTAAGCATGCACGGACAAACATCTGCTTCTGGTCAAAAGTGAGTAATAACTAATAGATGTAGTGCACATCCAAACGTGGGTAAGCATGCACGGACAAACATCTGCTACTGGTCAAAAGTGAGTAATAACTAGTAGATGTAGTGCACATCCAAACGTGGGTAAGCATGCACGGACAAACATCTGCTTCAGGTCAAAAGTGAGTAATAACTAATAGATGTAGTGCACATCCAAACGTGGGTAAGCATGCACGGACAAACATCTGCTACTGGTCAAAAGTGAGTAATAACTAATAGATGTAGTGCACATCCAAACGTGGGTAAGCATGCACGGACAAAAATCTACTTCAGGTCAAAAGTGAGTAATAACTAATAGATGTAGTGCACATCCAAACGTGGGTAAGCATGCACGGACAAACATCTGCTTCAGGTCAAAAGTGAGTAATAACTTATAGATGTAGTGCACATCCAAACGTGGGTAAGCATGCACGGACAAACATCTGCTTCAGGTCAAAAGTGAGTAATAACTAATAGATGTAGTGCACATCCAAACGTGGGTAAGCATGCACGGACAAACATCTGCTTCAGGTCAAAAGTGAGCAATAACTAATAGATGTAGTGCACATCCAAACGTGGGTAAGCATGCACGGACAAACATCTGCTACTGGTCAAAAGTGAGTAATAACTAATAGATGTAGTGCACATCCAAACGTGGGTAAGCATGCACGGACAAACATCTGCTTCTGGTCAAAAGTGAGTAATAACTAATAGATGTAGTGCACATCCAAACGTGGGTAAGCATGCACGGACAAACATCTGCTTCAGGTCAAAAGTGAGTAATAACTAATAGATGTAGTGCACATCCAAACGTGGGTAAGCATGCACGGACAAACATCTGCTTCAGGTCAAAAGTGAGTAATAACTAATAGATGTAGTGCACATCCAAACGTGGGTAAGCATGCACGGATAAACATCTGCTTCAGGTCAAAAGTGAGTAATAACTAATAGATGTAGTGCACATCCAAACGTGGATAAGCATGCACGGACAAACATCTGCTTCTGGTCAAAAGTGAGTAATAACTAATAGATGTAGTGCACATCCAAACGTGGGTAAGCATGCACAGACAAACATCTGCTTCAGGTCAAAAGTGAGTAATAACTAATAGATGTAGTGCACATCCAAACGTGGGTAAGCATGCACGGACAAACATCTGCTTCAGGTCAAAAGTGAGTAATAACTAATAGATGTAGTGCATATCCAAACGTGGGTAAGCATGCACGGACAAACATCTGCTTCAGGTCAAAAGTGAGTAATAACTAATAGATGTAGTGCACATCCAAACATGGGTAAGCATGCACGGACAAACATCTGCTTCTGGTCAAAAGTGAGTAATAACTAATAGATGTAGTGCACATCCAAACGTGGGTAAGCATGCACGGACAAACATCTGCTACTGGTCAAAAGTGAGTAATAACTAGTAGATGTAGTGCACATCCAAACGTGGGTAAGCATGCACGGACAAACATCTGCTTCAGGTCAAAAGTGAGTAATAACTAATAGATGTAGTGCACATCCAAACGTGGGTAAGCATGCACGGACAAACATCTACTTCAGGTCAAAAGTGAGTAATAACTAAAAGATGTAGTGCACATCCAAACGTGGGTAAGCATGCACGGACAAACATCTGCTTCAGGTCAAAAGTGAGTAATAACTTATAGATGTAGTGCACATCCAAACGTGGGTAAGCATGCACGGACAAACATCTGCTTCAGGTCAAAAGTGAGTAATAACTAATAGATGTAGTGCACATCCAAACGTGGGTAAGCATGCACGGACAAACATCTGCTTCAGGTCAAAAGTGAGTAATAACTAATAGATGTAGTGCACATCCAAACGTGGGTAAGCATGCACGGACAAACATCTGCTTCAGGTCAAAAGTGAGCAATAACTAATAGATGTAGTGCACATCCAAACGTGGGTAAGCATGCACGGACAAACATCTGCTACTGGTCAAAAGTGAGCAATAACTAATAGATGTAGTGCACATCCAAACGTGGGTAAGCAAGCACGGACAAACATCTGCTTCTGGTCAAAAGTGAGTAATAACTAATAGATGTAGTGCACATCCAAACGTGGGTAAGCATGCACGGACAAACATCTATTTTAGGTCAAAAGTGAGTAATAACTAATAGATGTAGTGCACATCCAAACGTGGGTAAGCATGCACGGACAAACATCTGCTTCAGGTCAAAAGTGAGTAATAACTAATAGATGTAGTGCACATCCAAACGTGGGTAAGCATGCACGGACAAACATCTGCTTCTGGTCAAAAGTGAGTAATAACTAATAGATGTAGTGCACATCCCATCGTGGGTAAGCATGCACGGACAAACATCTGCTTCAGGTCAAAAGTGAGTAATAACTTATAGATGTAGTGCACATCCAAACGTGGGTAAGCATGCACGGACAAACATCTGCTACTGGTCAAAAGTGAGTAATAACTAATAGATGTAGTGCACATCCAAACGTGGGTAAGCATGCACGGACAAACATCTGCTACTGGTCAAAAGTGAGTAATAACTAATAGATGTAGTGCACATCCAAACGTGGGTAAGCATGCACGGACAAACATCTGCTTCTGGTCAAAAGTGAGTAATAACTAATATATGTAGTGCACATCCAAAAGTGGGTAAGCATGCACGGACAAACATCTGCTACTGGTCAAAAGTGAGTAATAACTAATAGATGTAGTGCACATCCAAACGTGGGTAAGCATGCACGGACAAACATCTACTTCAGGTCAAAAGTGAGTAATAACTAATAGATGTAGTGCACATCCAAACGTGGGTAAGCATGCACGGACAAACATCTGCTTCAGGTCAATAGTGAGTAATAACTTATAGATGTAGTGCACATCCAAACGTGGGTAAGCATGCACAGACAAACATCTGCTTCTGGTCAAAAGTGAGTAATAACTAATATATGTAGTGCACATCCAAAAGTGGGTAAGCATGCACGGACAAACATCTGCTTCAGGTCAAAAGTGAGTAATAACTAATAGATGTAGTGCACATCCAAACGTGGGTAAGCATGCACGGACAAACATCTGCTTCAGGTCAAAAGTGAGTAATAACTTATAGATGTAGTGCACATCCAAACGTGGGTAAGCATGCACGGACAAACACCTGCTTCAGGTCAAAAGTGAGTAATAACTAATAGATGTAGTGCACATCCAAACGTGGGTAAGCATGCACGGACAAACATCTGCTACTGGTCAAAAGTGAGTAATAACTAATAGACGTAGTGCACATCCAAACGCGGGTAAGCATGCACGGACAAACATCTGCTTCAGGTCAAAAGTGAGTAATAACTAATAGATGTAGTGCACATCTAAACGTGGGTAAGCATGCACGGACAAACATCTGCTTCGGGTCAAAAGTGAGTAATAACTAATAGATGTAGTGCACATCCAAACGTGGGTAAGCATGCACGGACAAACATCTGCTTCAGGTCAAAAGTGAGTAATAACTAATAGATGTAGTGCACATCCAAACGTGGGTAAGCATGCACGGACAAACATCTGCTACTGGTCAAAAGTGAGTAATAACTAATAGATGTGGTGCACATCCAAACGTGGGTAAGCATGCACGGACAAACATCTGCTTCAGGTCAAAAGTGAGTAATAACTAATAGATGTAGTGCACATCCAAACGTGGGTAAGCATGCACGGACAAACATCTGCTTCAGGTCAAAAGTGAGTAATAACTAATAGATGTAGTGCACATCCAAACGTGGGTAAGCATGCACGGACAAACATCTGCTTCAGGTCAAAAGTGAGTAATAACTAATAGATGTAGTGCACATCCAAACGTGGGTAAGCATGCACGGACAAACATCTGCTACTGGTCAAAAGTGAGTAATAACTAATAGATGTAGTGCACATCCAAACGTGGGTAAGCATGCACGGACAAACATCTGCTTCTGGTCAAAAGTGAGTAATAACTAATAGATGTAGTGCACATCCAAACGTGGGTAAGCATGCACGGACAAACATCTGCTACTGGTCAAAAGTGAGTAATAACTAATAGATGTAGTGCACATCCAAACGTGGGTAAGCATGCACGGACAAACATCTATTTTAGGTCAAAAGTGAGTAATAACTAATAGATGTAGTGCACATCCAAACGTGGGTAAGCATCCACGGACAAACATCTGCTTCAGGTCAAAAGTGAGTAATAACTAATAGATGTAGTGCACATCCAAACGTGGGTAAGCATGCACGGACAAACATCTGCTTCAAGTCAAAAGTGAGTAATAACTAATAGATGTAGTGCACATCCAAACGTGGGTAAGCATGCACGGATAAACATCTGCTTCTGGTCAAAAGTGAGTAATAACTAATAGATGTAGTGCACATCCAAAAATGGGTAAGCATGCACGGACAAACATCTGCTTCTGGTCAAAAGTGAGTAATAACTAGTAGATGTAGTGCACATCCAAACGTGGGTAAGCATGCACGGACAAACATCTGCTTCTGGTCAAAAGTGAGTAATAACTAATAGATGTAGTGCACATCCAAACGTGGGTAAGCATGCACGGACAAACATCTGCTTCAGGTCAAAAGTGAGTAATAACTAATATATGTAGTGCACATCCAAACGTAGGTAAGCATGCACGGACAAACATCTGCTACTGGTCAAAAGTGAGTAATAACTAGTAGATGTAGTGCACATCCAAACGTGGGTAAGCATGCACGGACAAACATCTACTTCAGGTCAAAAGTGAGTAATAACTAATAGATGTAGTGCACATCCAAACGTGGGTAAGCATGCACGGACAAACATCTGCTTCAGGTCAAAAGTGAGTAATAACTAATATATGTAGTGCACATCCAAACGTAGGTAAGCATGCACGGACAAACATCTGCTACTGGTCAAAAGTGAGTAATAACTAGTAGATGTAGTGCACATCCAAACGTGGGTAAGCATGCACGGACAAACATCTGCTTCAGGTCAAAAGTGAGTAATAACTAATAGATGTAGTGCACATCCAAAAGTGGGTAAGCATGCACGGACAAACATCTGCTACTGGTCAAAAGTGAGTAATAACTAATAGATGTAGTGCACATCCAAACGTGGGTAAGCATGCACGGACAAACATCTACTTCAGGTCAAAAGTGAGTAATAACTAATAGATGTAGTGCACATCCAAACGTGGGTAAGCATGCACGGACAAACATCCTCTTCAGGTCAAAAGTAAGTAATAACTAATAGATGTAGTGCACATCCAAACGTGGGTAAGCATGCACGGACAAACATCTGCTTTAGGTCAAAAGTGAGTAATAACTAATAGATGTAGTGCACATCCAAACGTGGGTAAGCATGCACGGACAAACATCTGCTTCAGGTCAAAAGTGAGTAATAACTTATAGATGTAGTGCACATCCAAACGTGGGTAAGCATGCACGGACAAACATCTGCTTCAGGTCAAAAGTGAGTAATAACTAATAGATGTAGTGCACATCCAAACGTGGGTAAGCATGCACGGACAAACACCTGCTTCAGGTCAAAAGTGAGTAATAACTAATAGATGTAGTGCACATCCAAACGTGGGTAAGCATGCACGGACAAACATCTGCTTCAGGTCAAAAGTGAGCAATAACTAATAGATGTAGTGCACATCCAAACGTGGGTAAGCATGCACGGACAAACATCTGCTTCTGGTCAAAAGTGAGTAATAACTAGTAGATGTAGTGCACATCCAAACGTGGGTAAGCATGCACGGACAAACATCTGCTTCTGGTCAAAAGTGAGTAATAACTAATAGATGTAGTGCACATCCAAACGTGGGTAAGCATGCACGGACAAACATCTGCTTCAGGTCAAAAGTGAGTAATAACTAATAGATGTAGTGCACATCCAAACGTGGGTAAGCATGCACGGATAAACATCTGCTTCAGGTCAAAAGTGAGTAATAACTAATAGATGTAGTGCACATCCAAACGTGGGTAAGCATGCACGGACAAACATCTGCTTCTGGTCAAAAGTGAGTAATAACTAAAAGATGTAGTGCACATCCAAACGCGGGTAAGCATGCACGGAAAAACATCTGCTTCAGGTCAAAAGTGAGTAATAACTAATAGATGTAGTGCACATCCAAACGTGGGTAAGCATGCACGGAAAAACATCTGCTTCAGGTCAAAAGTGAGTAATAACTAATAGATGTAGTGCACATCCAAATGTGGGTAAGCATGCACGGACAAACATCTGCTACAGGTCAAAAGTGAGTAATAACTAATAGATGTAGTGCACATCCAAACGTGGGTAAGCATGCCCGGACAAACATCTGCTTCAGGTCAAAAGTGAGTAATAACTAATAGATGTAGTGCACATCCAAACGTGGGTAAGCATGCACGGACAAACATCTGCTTCTGGTCAAAAGTGAGTAATAAGTAATAGATGTAGTGCACATCCAAACGTGGGTAAGCATGCACGGACAAACATCTGCTACTGGTCAAAAGTGAGTAATAACTAGTAGATGTAGTGCACATCCAAACGTGGGTAAGCATGCACGGACAAACATCTGCTTCAGGTCAAAAGTGAGTAATAACTAATAGATGTAGTGCACATCCAAACGTGGGTAAGCATGCACGGACAAACATCTGCTACTGGTCAAAAGTGAGTAATAACTAATAGATGTAGTGCACATCCAAACGTGGGTAAGCATGCACGGACAAAAATCTACTTCAGGTCAAAAGTGAGTAATAACTAATAGATGTAGTGCACATCCAAACGTGGGTAAGCATGCACGGACAAACATCTGCTTCAGGTCAAAAGTGAGTAATAACTTATAGATGTAGTGCACATCCAAACGTGGGTAAGCATGCACGGACAAACATCTGCTTCAGGTCAAAAGTGAGTAATAACTAATAGATGTAGTGCACATCCAAACGTGGGTAAGCATGCACGGACAAACATCTGCTTCAGGTCAAAAGTGAGCAATAACTAATAGATGTAGTGCACATCCAAACGTGGGTAAGCATGCACGGACAAACATCTGCTACTGGTCAAAAGTGAGTAATAACTAATAGATGTAGTGCACATCCAAACGTGGGTAAGCATGCACGGACAAACATCTGCTTCAGGTCAAAAGTGAGTAATAACTAATAGATGTAGTGCACATCCAAACGTGGGTAAGCATGCACGGACAAACATCTGCTTCAGGTCAAAAGTGAGTAATAACTAATAGATGTAGTGCACATCCAAACGTGGGTAAGCATGCACGGATAAACATCTGCTTCAGGTCAAAAGTGAGTAATAACTAATAGATGTAGTGCACATCCAAACGTGGATAAGCATGCACGGACAAACATCTGCTTCTGGTCAAAAGTGAGTAATAACTAATAGATGTAGTGCACATCCAAACGTGGGTAAGCATGCACAGACAAACATCTGCTTCAGGTCAAAAGTGAGTAATAACTAATAGATGTAGTGCACATCCAAACGTGGGTAAGCATGCACGGACAAACATCTGCTTCAGGTCAAAAGTGAGTAATAACTAATAGATGTAGTGCATATCCAAACGTGGGTAAGCATGCACGGACAAACATCTGCTTCAGGTCAAAAGTGAGTAATAACTAATAGATGTAGTGCACATCCAAACATGGGTAAGCATGCACGGACAAACATCTGCTTCTGGTCAAAAGTGAGTAATAACTAATAGATGTAGTGCACATCCAAACGTGGGTAAGCATGCACGGACAAACATCTGCTACTGGTCAAAAGTGAGTAATAACTAGTAGATGTAGTGCACATCCAAACGTGGGTAAGCATGCACGGACAAACATCTGCTTCAGGTCAAAAGTGAGTAATAACTAATAGATGTAGTGCACATCCAAAAGTGGGTAAGCATGCACGGACAAACATCTGCTACTGGTCAAAAGTGAGTAATAACTAATAGATGTAGTGCACATCCAAACGTGGGTAAGCATGCACGGACAAACATCTACTTCAGGTCAAAAGTGAGTAATAACTAAAAGATGTAGTGCACATCCAAAAGTGGGTAAGCATGCACGGACAAACATCTGCTACTGGTCAAAAGTGAGTAATAACTAATAGATGTAGTGCACATCCAAACGTGGGTAAGCATGCACGGACAAACATCTGCTTCAGGTCAAAAGTGAGTAATAACTTATAGATGTAGTGCACATCCAAACGTGGGTAAGCATGCACGGACAAACATCTGCTTCAGGTCAAAAGTGAGTAATAACTAATAGATGTAGTGCACATCCAAACGTGGGTAAGCATGCACGGACAAACATCTGCTTCAGGTCAAAAGTGAGTAATAACTAATAGATGTAGTGCACATCCAAACGTGGGTAAGCATGCACGGACAAACATCTGCTTCAGGTCAAAAGTGAGCAATAACTAATAGATGTAGTGCACATCCAAACGTGGGTAAGCATGCACGGACAAACATCTGCTACTGGTCAAAAGTGAGCAATAACTAATAGATGTAGTGCACATCCAAACGTGGGTAAGCAAGCACGGACAAACATCTGCTTCTGGTCAAAAGTGAGTAATAACTAATAGATGTAGTGCACATCCAAACGTGGGTAAGCATGCACGGACAAACATCTATTTTAGGTCAAAAGTGAGTAATAACTAATAGATGTAGTGCACATCCAAACGTGGGTAAGCATGCACGGACAAACATCTGCTTCAGGTCAAAAGTGAGTAATAACTTATAGATGTAGTGCACATCCAAACGTGGGTAAGCATGCACGGACAAACATCTGCTTCAGGTCAAAAGTGAGTAATAACTAATAGATGTAGTGCACATCCAAACGTGGGTAAGCATGCACGGACAAACATCTGCTTCTGGTCAAAAGTGAGTAATAACTAATAGATGTAGTGCACATCCCATCGTGGGTAAGCATGCACGGACAAACATCTGCTTCAGGTCAAAAGTGAGTAATAACTTATAGATGTAGTGCACATCCAAACGTGGGTAAGCATGCACGGACAAACATCTGCTTCTGGTCGAAAGTGAGTAATAACTAATAGATGTAGTGCACATCCAAACGTGGGTAAGCATGCACGGACAAACATCTGCTACTGGTCAAAAGTGAGTAATAACTAATAGATGTAGTGCACATCCAAACGTGGGTAAGCATGCACGGACAAACATCTGCTTCTGGTCAAAAGTGAGTAATAACTAATATATGTAGTGCACATCCAAAAGTGGGTAAGCATGCACGGACAAACATCTGCTACTGGTCAAAAGTGAGTAATAACTAATAGATGTAGTGCACATCCAAACGTGGGTAAGCATGCACGGACAAACATCTACTTCAGGTCAAAAGTGAGTAATAACTAATAGATGTAGTGCACATCCAAACGTGGGTAAGCATGCACGGACAAACATCTGCTTCAGGTCAATAGTGAGTAATAACTTATAGATGTAGTGCACATCCAAACGTGGGTAAGCATGCACAGACAAACATCTGCTTCTGGTCAAAAGTGAGTAATAACTAATATATGTAGTGCACATCCAAAAGTGGGTAAGCATGCACGGACAAACATCTGCTTCAGGTCAAAAGTGAGTAATAACTAATAGATGTAGTGCACATCCAAACGTGGGTAAGCATGCACGGACAAACATCTACTTCAGGTCAAAAGTGAGTAATAACTAATAGATGTAGTGCACATCCAAACGTGGGTAAGCATGCACGGACAAACATCTGCTTCAGGTCAAAAGTGAGTAATAACTAATAGATGTAGTGCACATCCAAACGTGGGTAAGCATGCACGGACA
The DNA here is from genome assembly GCF_033978795.1 of Nerophis ophidion. Taxonomy (NCBI): domain Eukaryota; kingdom Metazoa; phylum Chordata; class Actinopteri; order Syngnathiformes; family Syngnathidae; genus Nerophis; species Nerophis ophidion. Next base: position 11,334,206 of record NC_084621.1, read on the forward strand.
AACATCTGCTACTGGTCAAAAGTGAGCAATAACTAATAGATGTAGTGCACATCCAAACGTGGGTAAGCATGCACGGACAAACATCTACTTCAGGTCAAAAGTGAGTAATAACTAATAGATGTAGTGCACATCCAAACGTGGGTAAGCATGCACGGACAAACATCTGCTACTGGTCAAAAGTGAGCAATAACTAATAGATGTAGTGCACATCCAAACGTGGGTAAGCATGCACGGACAAACATCTGCTTCAGGTCAAAAGTGAGTAATAACTAATAGATGTAGTGCACATCCAAACGTGGGTAAGCATGCACGGACAAACATCCTCTTCAGGTCAAAAGTGAGTAATAACTAATAGATGTAGTGCACATCCAAACGTGGGTAAGCATGCACGGACAAACATCCTCTTCAGGTCAAAAGTGAGTAATAACTAATAGATGTAGTGCACATCCAAACGTGGGTAAGCATGCACGGACAAACATCTGCTTTAGGTCAAAAGTGAGTAATAACTAATAGATGTAGTGCACATCCAAACGTGGGTAAGCATGCACGGACAAACATCTGCTTCAGGTCAAAAGTGAGTAATAACTAATAGATGTAGTGCACATCCAAACGTGGGTAAGCATGCACGGACAAACATCCTCTTCAGGTCAAAAGTGAGTAATAACTAATAGATGTAGTGCACATCCAAACGTGGGTAAGCATGCACAGACAAACATCTGCTTCAGGTCAAAAGTGAGTAATAACTAATAGATGTAGTGCACATCCAAACGTGGGTAAGCATGCACAGACAAACATCTGCTTCAGGTCAAAAGTGAGTAATAACTAATAGATGTAGTGCACATCCAAACGTGGGTAAGCATGCACGGACAAACATCTGCTTTAGGTCAAAAGTGAGTAATAACTAATAGATGTAGTGCACATCCAAACGTGGGTAAGCATGCACGGACAAACATCCTCTTCAGGTCAAAAGTGAGTAATAACTAATAGATGTGGTGCACATCCAAACGTGGGTAAGCATGCACGGACAAACATCCTCTTCAGGTCAAAAGTGAGTAATAACTAATAGATGTAGTGCACATCCAAACGTGGGTAAGCATGCACGGACAAACATCTGCTTTAGGTCAAAAGTGAGTAATAACTAATAGATGTAGTGCACATCCAAACGTGGGTAAGCATGCACGGACAAACATCTGCTTCTGGTCAAAAGTGAGTAATAACTAATAGATGTGGTGCACATCCAAACGTGGGTAAGCATGCACGGACAAACATCTGCTTCAGGTCAAAACTGAGCAATAACTAATAGATGTAGTGCACATCCAAACGTGGGTAAGCATGCACGGACAAACATCTGCTTACTGGTCAAAAGTGAGTAATAACTAATAGATGTAGTGCACATCCAAACGTGGGTAAGCATGCACGGACAAACATCTGCTTCAGGTCAAAAGTGAGCAATAACTAATAGATGTAGTGCACATCCAAACGTGGGTAAGCATGCACGGACAAACATCTGCTACTGGTCAAAAGTGAGTAATAACTAATAGATGTAGTGCACATCCAAACGTGGGTAAGCATGCACGGACAAACATCTGCTTCTGGTCAAAAGTGAGTAATAACTAATAGATGTAGTGCACATCCAAACGTGGGTAAGCATGCACGGACAAACATCTGCTTCTGGTCAAAAGTGAGTAATAACTAATAGATGTAGTGCACATCCCAACGTGGGTAAGCATGCACGGACAAACATCTGCTACTGGTCAAAAGTGAGTAATAACTAATAGATGTAGTGCACATCCAAACGTGGGTAAGCATGCACGGACAAACATCTGCTTCTGGTCAAAAGTGAGTAATAACTAATAGATGTAGTGCACATCCAAACGTGGGTAAGCATGCACGGACAAACATCTGCTTCTAGTCAAAAGTGAGTAATAACTAATAGATGTAATGCACATCCAAACGTGGGTAAGCATGCACGGACAAACATCTGCCTCAGGTCAAAAGTGAGTAATAACTAATAGATGTAGTGCACATCCAAACGTGGGTAAGCATGCACGGACAAACATCTGCTTCAGGTCAAAAGTGAGTAATAACTAATAGATGTAGTGCACATCCAAACGTGGGTAAGCATGCACGGACAAACATCTGCTTCTGGTCAAAAGTGACTAATAACTAATAGATGTAGTGCACATCCAAACGTGGGTAAGCATGCACGGACAAACATCTGCTTCTGGTCAAAAGTGACTAATAACTAATAGATGTAGTGCACATCCAAACGTGGGTAAGCATGCACGGACAAACATCTGCTTCTGGTCAAAAGTGACTAATAACTAATAGATGTAGTGCACATCCAAACGTGGGTAAGCATGCACGGACAAACATCTGCTACTAGTCAAAAGTGAGTAATAACTAATAGATGTAGTGCACATCCAAACGTGGGTAAGCATGCACGGACAAACATCTGCTTCTAGTCAAAAGTGAGTAATAACTAATAGATGTAATGCACATCCAAACGTGGGTAAGCATGCACGGACAAACATCTGCCTCAGGTCAAAAGTGAGTAATAACTAATAGATGTAGTGCACATCCAAACGTGGGTAAGGATGCATGGACAAACATCTGCTTCTGGTCAAAAGTGAGTAATAACTAATAGATGTAGTGCACATCCAAACGTGGGTAAGCATGCACGGACTAACATCTGCTTCTGGTCAAAAGTGAGTAATAACTAATAGATATAGTGCACATCCAAACATGGGTAAGCATGCACGGACAAACATCTGCTTCTGGTCAAAAGTGAGTAATAACTAATAGATGTAGTGCACATCCAAACGTGGGTAAGCATGCACGGACAAACATCTGCTTCAGGTCAAAAGTGAGTAATAACTAATAGATGTAGTGCACATCCAAACGTGGGTAAGCATGCACGGACAAACATCTGCTTCAGGTCAAAAGTGAGTAATAACTAATAGATGTAGTGCACATCCAAACGTGGGTAAGCATGCACGGACAAACATCTGCTTCTGGTCAAAAGTGAGTAATAACTAATAGATGTCGTGCACATCCAAACGTGGGTAAGCATGCACGGACAAACATCTGCTTCAGGTCAAAAGTGAGTAATAACTAATAGATGTATTGCACATCCAAACGTGGGTAAGCATGCACGGACAAACATCTGCTTCAGGTCAAAAGTGAGTAATAACTAATAGATGTATTGCACATCCAAACGTGGGTAAGCATGCACGGACAAACATCTGCTTCAGGTCAAAAGTGAGTAATAACTAATAGATGTCGTGCACATCCAAACGTGGGTAAGCATGCACAGACAAACATCTGCTTTAGGTCAAAAGTGAGTAATAACTAATAGATGTAGTGCACATCCAAACGTGGGTAAGCATGCACAGACAAACATCTGCTTTAGGTCAAAAGTGAGTAATAACTAATAGATGTCGTGCACATCCAAACGTGGGTAAGCATGCACAGACAAACATCTGCTTTAGGTCAAAAGTGAGTAATAACTAATAGATGTAGTGCACATCCAAACGTGGGTAAGCATGCACGGACAAACATCCTCTTCAGGTCAAAAGTAAGTAATAACTAATAGATGTAGTGCACATCCAAACGTGGGTAAGCATGCACGGACAAACATCTGCTTCTGGTCAAAAGTGAGTAATAACTAATAGATGTAGTGCACATCCAAACGTGGGTAAGCATGCACGGACAAACATCTGCTTCTGGTCAAAAGTGAGTAATAACTAATAGATGTAGTGCACATCCAAACGTGGGTTAGCATGCACGGACAAACATCTGCTTCTGGTCAAAAGTGAGTAATAACTAATAGATGTAGTGCACATCCAAACGTGGGTAAGCATGCACGGACAAACATCTGCTTTAGGTCAAAAGTGAGTAATAACTAATAGATGTAGTGCACATCCAAACGTGGGTAAGCATGCACGGACAAACATCTGCTTCAGGTCAAAAGTGAGTAATAACTAATAGATGTAGTGCATATCCAAACGTGGGTAAGCATGCACGGACAAACATCCTCTTCAGGTCAAAAGTGAGTAATAACTAATAGATGTAGTGCATATCCAAACGTGGGTAAGCATGCACGGACAAACATCTGCTACTGGTCAAAAGTGAGTAATAACTAATAGATGTCGTGCACATCCAAACGTGGGTAAGCATGCACGGACAAACATCTGCTTCAGGTCAAAAGTGAGTAATAACTAATAGATGTAGTGCACATCCAAACGTGGGTAAGCATGCACGGACAAACATCTGCTTCAGGTCAAAAGTGAGTAATAACTAATAGATGTAGTGCACATCCAAACGTGGGTAAGCATGCACGGACAAACATCTGCTTCAGGTCAAAAGTGAGTAATAACTAATAGATGTAGTGCACATCCAAACGTGGGTAAGCATGCACGGACAAACATCTGCTTCAGGTCAAAAGTGAGTAATAACTAATAGATGTAGTGCACATCCAAACGTGGGTAAGCATGCACGGACAAACATCTGCTTCAGGTCAAAAGTGAGTAATAACTAATAGATGTAGTGCACATCCAAACGTGGGTAAGCATGCACGGACAAACATCTGCTTCAGGTCAAAAGTGAGTAATAACTAATAGATGTAGTGCACATCCTAACGTGGGTAAGCATGCACGGACAAACATCTGCTTCTGGTCAAAAGTGAGTAATAACTAATAGATGTAGTGCACATCCAAACGTGGGTAAGCATGCACGGACAAACATCTGCTTCTGGTCAAAAGTGAGTAATAACTAATAGATGTAGTGCACATCCTAACGTGGGTAAGCATGCACGGACAAACATCTGCTTCTGGTCAAAAGTGAGTAATAACTAATAGATGTAGTGCACATCCAAACGTGGGTAAGCATGCACGGACAAACATTTGCTTCAGGTCAAAAGTGAGTAATAACTAATAGATGTCGTGCACATCCAAACGTGGGTAAGCATGCACAGACAAACATCTGCTTTAGGTCAAAAGTGAGTAATAACTAATAGATGTAGTGCACATCCAAACGTGGGTAAGGATGCATGGACAAACATCTGCTTCTGGTCAAAAGTGAGTAATAACTAATAGATGTAGTGCACATCCAAACGTGGGTAAGCATGCACGGACAAACATCTGCTTCAGGTCAAAAGTGAGTAATAACTAATAGATGTAGTGCACATCCAAACGTGGGTAAGCATGCACGGACAAACATCTACTTCAGGTCAAAAGTGAGTAATAACTAATAGATGTAGTGCACATCCAAACGTGGGTAAGCATGCACGGACAAACATCTGCTTCAGGTCAAAAGTGAGTAATAACTAATAGATGTAGTGCACATCCAAACGTGGGTAAGCATGCACGGACAAACATCTGCTTCAGGTCAAAAGCCAGTAATAACTAATAGATGTAGTGCACATCCAAACGTGGGTAAGCATGCACGGACAAACATCTGCTACTGGTCAAAAGTGAGTAATAACTAATAGATGTAGTGCACATCCAAACGTGGGTAAGCATGCACGGACAAACATCTGCTTTAGGTCAAAAGCCAGTAATAACTAATAGATGTAGTGCAGATCCAAACGTGGGTAAGCATGCACGGACAAACATCTGCTTCAGGTCAAAAGTGAGTAATAACTAATAGATGTAGTGCACATCCAAACGTGGGTAAGCATGCACGGACAAACATCTGCCTCAGGTCAAAAGTGAGTAATAACTAATAGATGTAGTGCACATCCAAACGTGGGTAAGCATGCACGGACAAACATCTGCTTCAGGTCAAAAGTGAGTAATAACTAATGGATGTAGTGCACATCCAAACGTGGGTAAGCATGCACGGACAAACATCTGCTTCAGGTCAAAAGTGAGTAATAACTAATAGATGTAGTGCACATCCAAACGTGGGTAAGCATGCACGGACAAACATCTGCTTCAGGTCAAAAGTGAGCAATAACTAATAGATGTAGTGCACATCCAAACGTGGGTAAGCATGCACGGACAAACATCTGCTTTAGGTCAAAAGTGAGTAATAACTAATAGATGTAGTGCACATCCAAACGTGGGTAAGCATGCACGGACAAACATCTGCTACTGGTCAAAAGTGAGTAATAACTAATAGATGTAGTGCACATCCAAACGTGGGTAAGCATGCACGGACAAACATCTGCTTCTGGTCAAAAGTGAGTAATAACTAATAGATGTAGTGCACATCCAAACGTGGGTAAGCATGCACGGACAAACATCTGCTTCAGGTCAAAAGTGAGTAATAACTAATAGATGTAGTGCACATCCAAACGTGGGTAAGCATGCACGGACAAACATCTGCTTCAGGTCAAAAGTGAGTAATAACTAATAGATGTAGTGCACATCCAAACGTGGGTAAGCATGCACGGACAAACATCTGCTTCAGGTCAAAAGTGAGTAATAACTAATGGATGTAGTGCACATCCAAACGTGGGTAAGCATGCACGGACAAACATCTGCTTCAGGTCAAAAGTGAGTAATAACTAATAGATGTAGTGCACATCCAAACGTGGGTAAGCATGCACGGACAAACATCTGCTTCAGGTCAAAAGTGAGCAATAACTAATAGATGTAGTGCACATCCAAACGTGGGTAAGCATGCACGGACAAACATCTGCTACTGGTCAAAAGTGAGTAATAACTAATAGATGTAGTGCACATACAAACGTGGGTAAGCATGCACGGACGAACATCTGCTTCTAGTCAAAAGTGAGTAATAACTAATAGATGTAATGCACATCCAAACGTGGGTAAGCATGCACGGACAAACATCTGCTTCTAGTCAAAAGTGAGTAATAACTAATAGATGTAATGCACATCCAAACGTGGGTAAGCATGCACGGACAAACATCTGCCTCAGGTCAAAAGTGAGTAATAACTAATAGATGTAGTGCACATCCAAACGTGGGTAAGCATGCACGGACAAACATCTGCTACTGGTCAAAAGTGAGTAATAACTAATATATGTCTTGCACATCCAAACGTGGGTAAGCATGCACGGACAAACATCTGCTTCTGGTCAAAAGTGAGTAATAACTAATAGATGTAGTGCACATACAAACGTGGGTAAGCATGCACGGACAAACATCTGCTTCTAGTCAAAAGTGAGTAATAACTAATAGATGTAATGCACATCCAAACGTGGGTAAGCATGCACGGACAAACATCTGCCTCAGGTCAAAAGTGAGTAATAACTAATAGATGTAGTGCACATCCAAACGTGGGTAAGCATGCACGGACAAACATCTGCTACTGGTCAAAAGTGAGTAATAACTAATATATGTCTTGCACATCCAAACGTGGGTAAGCATGCACGGACAAACATCTGCTTCAGGTCAAAAGTGAGTAATAACTAATAGATGTAGTGCACATCCAAACGTGGGTAAGCATGCACGGACAAACATCTGCTTCTGGTCAAAAGTGAGTAATAATTAATAGATGTAGTGCACATCCAAACGTGGGTAAGCATGCACGGACAAACATCTGCTTCTGGTCAAAAGTGAGTAATAACTAATAGATGTAGTGCACATCCAAACGTGGGTAAGCATGCACGGACAAACATCTGCTTCAGGTCAAAAGTGAGTAATAACTAATGGATGTAGTGCACATCCAAACGTGGGTAAGCATGCACGGACAAACATCTGCTTCTGGTCAAAAGTGAGTAATAACTAATAGATGTAGTGCACATCCAAACGTGGGTAAGCATGCACGGACAAACATCTGCTACTGGTCAAAAGTGAGTAATAACAAATAGATGTAGTGCACATCCAAACGTGGGTAAGCATGCACGGACAAACATCCTCTTCAGGTCAAAAGTGAGTAATAACTAATAGATGTAGTGCACATCCAAACGTGGGTAAGCATGCACGGACAAACATCTGCTTCAGGTCAAAAGTGAGTAATAACTGATAGATGTAGTGCACATCCAAACGTGGGTAAGCATGCACGGACAAACATCTGCTTCAGGTCAAAAGTGAGTAATAACTAATAGATGTAGTGCACATCCAAACGTGGGTAAGCATGCACGGACAAACATCTGCTTCAGGTCAAAAGTGAGTAATAACTAATAGATGTAGTGCACTTCCAAACGTGGGTAAGCATGCACGGACAAACATCTGCTTCTGGTCAAAAGTGAGTAATAACTAATAGATGTAGTGCACATCCAAACGTGGGTAAGCATGCACGGACAAACATCTGCTTCTGGTCAAAAGTGAGTAATAACTAATAGATGTAGTGCACATCCAAACGTGGGTAAGCATGCACGGACAAACATCTGCTTCTGGTCAAAAGTGAGTAATAACTAATAGATGTAGTGCACATCCAAACGTGGGTAAGCATGCACGGACAAACATCTGCTTCTGGTCAAAAGTGACTAATAACTAATAGATGTAGTGCACATCCAAACGTGGGTAAGCATGCACGGACAAACATCTGCTTCTGGTCAAAAGTGACTAATAACTAATAGATGTAGTGCACATCCAAACGTGGGTAAGCATGCACGGACAAACATCTGCTACTAGTCAAAAGTGAGTAATAACTAATAGATGTAGTGCACATCCAAACGTGGGTAAGCATGCACGGACAAACATCTGCTTCTAGTCAAAAGTGAGTAATAACTAATAGATGTAATGCACATCCAAACGTGGGTAAGCATGCACGGACAAACATCTGCCTCAGGTCAAAAGTGAGTAATAACTAATAGATGTAGTGCACATCCAAACGTGGGTAAGGATGCATGGACAAACATCTGCTTCTGGTCAAAAGTGAGTAATAACTAATAGATGTAGTGCACATCCAAACGTGGGTAAGCATGCACGGACAAACATCTGCTTCAGGTCAAAAGTGAGCAATAACTAATAGATGTAGTGCACATCCAAACGTGGGTAAGCATGCACGGACAAACATCTGCTTCTGGTCAAAAGTGAGTAATAACTAATAGATGTAGTGCACACCCAAACGTGGGTAAGCATGCACGGACAAACATCTGCTTCTGGTCAAAAGTGAGTAATAACTAATAGATGTAGTGCACATCCAAACGTGGGTAAGCATGCACGGACAAACATCTGCTTCTGGTCAAAAGTGAGTAATAACTAATAGATGTTGTGCACATCCAAACGTGGGTAAGCATGCACGGACAAACATCTGCTTCTGGTCAAAAGTGAGTAATAACTAATAGATGTAGTGCACATCCAAACGTGGGTAAGCATGCACGGACAAACATCTGCTTCAGGTCAAAAGTGAGTAATAACTAATAGATGTAGTGCACATCCAAACGTGGGTAAGCATGCACGGACAAACATCTGCTTCTGGTCAAAAGTGAGTAATAACTAATAGATGTAGTGCACATCCAAACGTGGGTAAGCATGCACGGACAAACATCTGCTTCCGGTCAAAAGTGAGTAATAACTAATAGATGTAGTGCACATCCAAACGTGGGTAAGCATGCACGGACAAACATCTGCTTTAGGTCAAAAGTGAGTGATAACTAATAGATGTAGTGCACATCCAAACGTGGGTAAGCATGCACGGACAAACATCTGCTTCTAGTCAAAAGTGAGTAATAACTAATAGATGTAATGCACATCCAAACGTGGGTAAGCATGCACGGACAAACATCTGCTTCTGGTCAAAAGTGAGTAATAACTAATAGATGTAGTGCACATCCAAACGTGGGTAAGCATGCACGGACAAACATCTGCTACTGGTCAAAAGTGAGTAATAACTAATAGATGTAGTGCACATCCAAACGTGGGTAAGCATGCACGGACAAACATCTGCTTCTGGTCAAAAGTGAGTAATAACTAATAGATGTAGTGCACATCCAAACGTGGGTAAGCATGCACGGACAAACATCTGCCTCAGGTCAAAAGTGAGTAAAAACTAATAGATGTAGTGCACATCCAAACGTGGGTAAGGATGCACGGACAAACATCTGCTACTGGTCAAAAGTGAGTAATAACTAATAGATGTAGTGCACATCCAAACGTGGGTAAGCATGCACGGACAAACATCTGCTTCTGGTCAAAAGTGACTAATAACTAATAGATGTAGTGCACATCCAAACGTGGGTAAGCATGCACGGACAAACATCTGCTTCTGGTCAAAAGTGACTAATAACTAATAGATGTAGTGCACATCCAAACGTGGGTAAGCATGCACGGACAAACATCTGCTTCTGGTCAAAAGTGACTAATAACTAATAGATGTAGTGCACATCCAAACGTGGGTAAGCATGCACGGACAAACATCTGCTACTAGTCAAAAGTGAGTAATAACTAATAGATGTAGTGCACATCCAAACGTGGGTAAGCATGCACGGACAAACATCTGCTTCTAGTCAAAAGTGAGTAATAACTAATAGATGTAATGCACATCCAAACGTGGGTAAGCATGCACGGACAAACATCTGCCTCAGGTCAAAAGTGAGTAATAACTAATAGATGTAGTGCACATCCAAACGTGGGTAAGGATGCATGGACAAACATCTGCTTCTGGTCAAAAGTGAGTAATAACTAATAGATGTAGTGCACATCCAAACGTGGGTAAGCATGCACGGACAAACATCTGCTTCAGGTCAAAAGTGAGCAATAACTAATAGATGTAGTGCACATCCAAACGTGGGTAAGCATGCACGGACAAACATCCTCTTCAGGTCAAAAGTGAGTAATAACTAATAGATGTAGTGCACATCCAAACGTGGGTAAGCATGCACGGACAAACATCCTCTTCAGGTCAAAAGTGAGTAATAACTAATAGATATAGTGCACATCCAAACGTGGGTAAGCATGCACGGACTAACATCTGCTTCTGGTCAAAAGTGAGTAATAACTAATAGATGTAGTGCACATCCAAACATGGGTAAGCATGCACGGACAAACATCTGCTTCTGGTCAAAAGTGAGTAATAACTAATAGATGTAGTGCACATCCAAACGTGGGTAAGCATGCACGGACAAACATCTGCTTCTGGTCAAAAGTGAGTAATAACTAATAGATGTAGTGCACATCCAAACGTGGGTAAGCATGCACGGACAAACATCTGCTACTGGTCAAAAGTGAGTAATAACTAATAGATGTAGTGCACATCCAAACGTGGGTAAGCATGCACGGACAAACATCTGCTACTGGTCAAAAGTGAGTAATAACTAATAGATGTAGTGCACATCCAAACGTGGGTAAGCATGCACGGACAAACATCCTCTTCTGGTCAAAAGTGAGTAATAACTAATAGATGTAGTTCACATCCAAACGTGGGTAAGCATGCACGGACAAACATCTGCTTCAGGTCAAAAGTGAGTAATAACTAATAGATGTAGTGCACATCCAAACGTGGGTAAGCATGCACGGACAAACATCTGCTTCTGGTCAAAAGTGAGTAATAACTAATAGATGTAGTGCACATCCAAACGTGGGTAAGCATGCACGGACAAACATCTGCTACTGGTCAAAAGTGAGTAATAACTAATAGATGTAGTGCACATCCAAACGTGGGTAAGCATGCACGGACAAACATCTGCTACTGGTCAAAAGTGAGTAATAACTAATAGATGTAGTGCACATCCAAACGTGGGTAAGCATGCACGGACAAACATCCTCTTCTGGTCAAAAGTGAGTAATAACTAATAGATGTAGTTCACATCCAAACGTGGGTAAGCATGCACGGACAAACATCTGCTTCAGGTCAAAAGTGAGTAATAACTAATAGATGTAGTGCACATCCAAACGTGGGTAAGCATGCACAGACAAACATCTGCTTCAGGTCAAAAGTGAGTAATAACTAATAGATGTAGTGCACATCCAAACGTGGGTAAGCATGCACAGACAAACATCTGCTTCAGGTCAAAAGTGAGTAATAACTAATAGATGTAGTGCACATCCAAACGTGGGTAAGCATGCACAGACAAACATCTGCTTCAGGTCAAAAGTGAGTAATAACTAATAGATGTAGTGCACATCCAAACGTGGGTAAGCATGCACGGACAAACATCTGCTACTGGTCAAAAGTGAGTAATAACTAATAGATGTAGTGCACATCCAAACGTGGGTAAGCATGCACGGACAAACATCTGCTTCAGGTCAAAAGTGAGTAATAACTAATAGATGTAGTGCACATCCAAACGTGGGTAAGCATGCACGGACAAACATCTGCTACTGGTCAAAAGTGAGTAATAACTAATAGATGTAGTGCACATCCAAACGTGGGTAAGCATGCACGGACAAACATCTGCTTCAGGTCAAAAGTGAGTAATAACTAATAGATGTAGTGCACATCCAAACGTGGGTAAGCATGCACGGACAAACATCTGCTTCTGGTCAAAAGTGAGTAATAACTAATAGATGTAGTGCACATCCAAACGTGGGTAAGCATGCACGGACAAACATCTGCTTCTGGTCAAAAGTGAGTAATAACTAATAGATGTAGTGCACATCCAAACGTGGGTAAGCATGCACAGACAAACATCTGCTTCAGGTCAAAAGTGAGTAATAACTAATAGATGTAGTGCACATCCAAACGTGGGTAAGCATGCACAGACAAACATCTGCTTCAGGTCAAAAGTGAGTAATAACTAATAGATGTAGTGCACATCCAAACGTGGGTAAGCATGCACGGACAAACATCTGCTTCTGGTCAAAAGTGAGTAATAACTAATAGATGTAGTGCACATCCAAACGTGGGTAAGCATGCACGGACAAACATCTGCTTCTGGTCAAAAGTGAGTAATAACTAATAGATGTTGTGCACATCCAAACGTGGGTAAGCATGCACGGACAAACATCTGCTTCTGGTCAAAAGTGAGTAATAACTAATAGATGTAGTGCACATCCAAACGTGGGTAAGCATGCACGGACAAACATCTGCTTCAGGTCAAAAGTGAGTAATAACTAATAGATGTAGTGCACATCCAAACGTGGGTAAGCATGCACGGACAAACATCTGCTTCTGGTCAAAAGTGAGTAATAACTAATAGATGTAGTGCACATCCAAACGTGGGTAAGCATGCACGGACAAACATCTGCTTCCGGTCAAAAGTGAGTAATAACTAATAGATGTAGTGCACATCCAAACGTGGGTAAGCATGCACGGACAAACATCTGCTTTAGGTCAAAAGTGAGTGATAACTAATAGATGTAGTGCACATCCAAACGTGGGTAAGCATGCACGGACAAACATCTGCTTCCGGTCAAAAGTGAGTAATAACTAATAGATGTAGTGCACATCCAAAAGTGGGTAAGCATGCACAGACAAACATCTGCTTCAGGTCAAAAGTGAGTAATAACTAATAGATGTAGTGCACATCCAAACATGGGTAAGCATGCACAGACAAACATCTGCTTCAGGTCAAAAGTGAGTAATAACTAATAGATGTAGTGCACATCCAAACGTGGGTAAGCATGCACAGACAAACATCTGCTTTAGGTCAAAAGTGAGTAATAACTAATAGATGTAGTGCACATCCAAACGTGGGTAAGCATGCACAGACAAACACCTGCTTTAGGTCAAAAGTGAGTAATAACTAATAGATGTAGTGCACATCCAAACGTGGGTAAGCATGCACGGACGAACATCTGCTTTAGGTCAAAAGCCAGTAATAACTAATAGATGTAGTGCACATCCAAACGTGGGTAAGCATGCACGGACAAACATCTGCTTCAGGTCAAAAGTGAGCAATAACTAATAGATGTAGTGCACATCCAAACGTGGGTAAGCATGCACGGACAAACATCTGCTTCAGGTCAAAAGTGAGTAATAACTAATAGATGTAGTGCACATCCAAACGTGGGTAAGCATGCACGGACAAACATCTGCTTCTAGTCAAAAGTGAGTAATAACTAATAGATGTAATGCACATCCAAACGTGGGTAAGCATGCACGGACAAACATCTGCTTCTGGTCAAAAGTGAGTAATAACTAATAGATGTAGTGCACATCCAAACGTGGGTAAGCATGCACGGACAAACATCTGCTACTGGTCAAAAGTGAGTAATAACTAATAGATGTAGTGCACATCCAAACGTGGGTAAGCATGCACGGACAAACATCTGCTTCTGGTCAAAAGTGAGTAATAACTAATAGATGTAGTGCACATCCAAACGTGGGTAAGCATGCACGGACAAACATCTGCCTCAGGTCAAAAGTGAGTAAAAACTAATAGATGTAGTGCACATCCAAACGTGGGTAAGGATGCACGGACAAACATCTGCTACTGGTCAAAAGTGAGTAATAACTAATAGATGTAGTGCACATCCAAACGTGGGTAAGCATGCACGGACAAACATCTGCTTCTGGTCAAAAGTGACTAATAACTAATAGATGTAGTGCACATCCAAACGTGGGTAAGCATGCACGGACAAACATCTGCTTCTGGTCAAAAGTGACTAATAACTAATAGATGTAGTGCACATCCAAACGTGGGTAAGCATGCACGGACAAACATCTGCTTCTGGTCAAAAGTGACTAATAACTAATAGATGTAGTGCACATCCAAACGTGGGTAAGCATGCACGGACAAACATCTGCTACTAGTCAAAAGTGAGTAATAACTAATAGATGTAGTGCACATCCAAACGTGGGTAAGCATGCACGGACAAACATCTGCTTCTAGTCAAAAGTGAGTAATAACTAATAGATGTAATGCACATCCAAACGTGGGTAAGCATGCACGGACAAACATCTGCCTCAGGTCAAAAGTGAGTAATAACTAATAGATGTAGTGCACATCCAAACGTGGGTAAGGATGCATGGACAAACATCTGCTTCTGGTCAAAAGTGAGTAATAACTAATAGATGTAGTGCACATCCAAACGTGGGTAAGCATGCACGGACAAACATCTGCTTCAGGTCAAAAGTGAGCAATAACTAATAGATGTAGTGCACATCCAAACGTGGGTAAGCATGCACGGACAAACATCCTCTTCAGGTCAAAAGTGAGTAATAACTAATAGATGTAGTGCACATCCAAACGTGGGTAAGCATGCACGGACAAACATCCTCTTCAGGTCAAAAGTGAGTAATAACTAATAGATATAGTGCACATCCAAACGTGGGTAAGCATGCACGGACTAACATCTGCTTCTGGTCAAAAGTGACTAATAACTAATAGATGTAGTGCACATCCAAACGTGGGTAAGCATGCACGGACAAACATCTGCTTCTGGTCAAAAGTGACTAATAACTAATAGATGTAGTGCACATCCAAACGTGGGTAAGCATGCACGGACAAACATCTGCTTCTGGTCAAAAGTGACTAATAACTAATAGATGTAGTGCACATCCAAACGTGGGTAAGCATGCACGGACAAACATCTGCTTCTGGTCAAAAGTGACTAATAACTAATAGATGTAGTGCACATCCAAACGTGGGTAAGCATGCACGGACAAACATCTGCTACTAGTCAAAAGTGAGTAATAACTAATAGATGTAGTGCACATCCAAACGTGGGTAAGCATGCACGGACAAACATCTGCTTCTAGTCAAAAGTGAGTAATAACTAATAGATGTAATGCACATCCAAACGTGGGTAAGCATGCACGGACAAACATCTGCCTCAGGTCAAAAGTGAGTAATAACTAATAGATGTAGTGCACATCCAAACGTGGGTAAGGATGCATGGACAAACATCTGCTTCTGGTCAAAAGTGAGTAATAACTAATAGATGTAGTGCACATCCAAACGTGGGTAAGCATGCACGGACAAACATCTGCTTCAGGTCAAAAGTGAGCAATAACTAATAGATGTAGTGCACATCCAAACGTGGGTAAGCATGCACGGACAAACATCCTCTTCAGGTCAAAAGTGAGTAATAACTAATAGATGTAGTGCACATCCAAACGTGGGTAAGCATGCACGGACAAACATCCTCTTCAGGTCAAAAGTGAGTAATAACTAATAGATATAGTGCACATCCAAACGTGGGTAAGCATGCACGGACTAACATCTGCTTCTGGTCAAAAGTGAGTAATAACTAATAGATGTAGTGCACATCCAAACATGGGTAAGCATGCACGGACAAACATCTGCTTCTGGTCAAAAGTGAGTAATAACTAATAGATGTAGTGCACATCCAAACGTGGGTAAGCATGCACGGACAAACATCTGCTTCTGGTCAAAAGTGAGTAATAACTAATAGATGTAGTGCACATCCAAACGTGGGTAAGCATGCACGGACAAACATCTGCTACTGGTCAAAAGTGAGTAATAACTAATAGATGTAGTGCACATCCAAACGTGGGTAAGCATGCACGGACAAACATCTGCTACTGGTCAAAAGTGAGTAATAACTAATAGATGTAGTGCACATCCAAACGTGGGTAAGCATGCACGGACAAACATCCTCTTCTGGTCAAAAGTGAGTAATAACTAATAGATGTAGTTCACATCCAAACGTGGGTAAGCATGCACGGACAAACATCTGCTTCAGGTCAAAAGTGAGTAATAACTAATAGATGTAGTGCACATCCAAACGTGGGTAAGCATGCACGGACAAACATCTGCTTCTGGTCAAAAGTGAGTAATAACTAATAGATGTAGTGCACATCCAAACGTGGGTAAGCATGCACGGACAAACATCTGCTACTGGTCAAAAGTGAGTAATAACTAATAGATGTAGTGCACATCCAAACGTGGGTAAGCATGCACGGACAAACATCTGCTACTGGTCAAAAGTGAGTAATAACTAATAGATGTAGTGCACATCCAAACGTGGGTAAGCATGCACGGACAAACATCCTCTTCTGGTCAAAAGTGAGTAATAACTAATAGATGTAGTTCACATCCAAACGTGGGTAAGCATGCACGGACAAACATCTGCTTCAGGTCAAAAGTGAGTAATAACTAATAGATGTAGTGCACATCCAAACGTGGGTAAGCATGCACAGACAAACATCTGCTTCAGGTCAAAAGTGAGTAATAACTAATAGATGTAGTGCACATCCAAACGTGGGTAAGCATGCACAGACAAACATCTGCTTCAGGTCAAAAGTGAGTAATAACTAATAGATGTAGTGCACATCCAAACGTGGGTAAGCATGCACAGACAAACATCTGCTTCAGGTCAAAAGTGAGTAATAACTAATAGATGTAGTGCACATCCAAACGTGGGTAAGCATGCACGGACAAACATCTGCTACTGGTCAAAAGTGAGTAATAACTAATAGATGTAGTGCACATCCAAACGTGGGTAAGCATGCACGGACAAACATCTGCTTCAGGTCAAAAGTGAGTAATAACTAATAGATGTAGTGCACATCCAAACGTGGGTAAGCATGCACGGACAAACATCTGCTACTGGTCAAAAGTGAGTAATAACTAATAGATGTAGTGCACATCCAAACGTGGGTAAGCATGCACGGACAAACATCTGCTTCAGGTCAAAAGTGAGTAATAACTAATAGATGTAGTGCACATCCAAACGTGGGTAAGCATGCACGGACAAACATCTGCTTCTGGTCAAAAGTGAGTAATAACTAATAGATGTAGTGCACATCCAAACGTGGGTAAGCATGCACGGACAAACATCTGCTTCTGGTCAAAAGTGAGTAATAACTAATAGATGTAGTGCACATCCAAACGTGGGTAAGCATGCACAGACAAACATCTGCTTCAGGTCAAAAGTGAGTAATAACTAATAGATGTAGTGCACATCCAAACGTGGGTAAGCATGCACAGACAAACATCTGCTTCAGGTCAAAAGTGAGTAATAACTAATAGATGTAGTGCACATCCAAACGTGGGTAAGCATGCACGGACAAACATCTGCTTCTGGTCAAAAGTGAGTAATAACTAATAGATGTAGTGCACATCCAAACGTGGGTAAGCATGCACGGACAAACATCTGCTTCTGGTCAAAAGTGAGTAATAACTAATAGATGTTGTGCACATCCAAACGTGGGTAAGCATGCACGGACAAACATCTGCTTCTGGTCAAAAGTGAGTAATAACTAATAGATGTAGTGCACATCCAAACGTGGGTAAGCATGCACGGACAAACATCTGCTTCAGGTCAAAAGTGAGTAATAACTAATAGATGTAGTGCACATCCAAACGTGGGTAAGCATGCACGGACAAACATCTGCTTCTGGTCAAAAGTGAGTAATAACTAATAGATGTAGTGCACATCCAAACGTGGGTAAGCATGCACGGACAAACATCTGCTTCCGGTCAAAAGTGAGTAATAACTAATAGATGTAGTGCACATCCAAACGTGGGTAAGCATGCACGGACAAACATCTGCTTTAGGTCAAAAGTGAGTGATAACTAATAGATGTAGTGCACATCCAAACGTGGGTAAGCATGCACGGACAAACATCTGCTTCCGGTCAAAAGTGAGTAATAACTAATAGATGTAGTGCACATCCAAAAGTGGGTAAGCATGCACAGACAAACATCTGCTTCAGGTCAAAAGTGAGTAATAACTAATAGATGTAGTGCACATCCAAACATGGGTAAGCATGCACAGACAAACATCTGCTTCAGGTCAAAAGTGAGTAATAACTAATAGATGTAGTGCACATCCAAACGTGGGTAAGCATGCACAGACAAACATCTGCTTTAGGTCAAAAGTGAGTAATAACTAATAGATGTAGTGCACATCCAAACGTGGGTAAGCATGCACAGACAAACACCTGCTTTAGGTCAAAAGTGAGTAATAACTAATAGATGTAGTGCACATCCAAACGTGGGTAAGCATGCACGGACGAACATCTGCTTTAGGTCAAAAGCCAGTAATAACTAATAGATGTAGTGCACATCCAAACGTGGGTAAGCATGCACGGACAAACATCTGCTTCAGGTCAAAAGTGAGCAATAACTAATAGATGTAGTGCACATCCAAACGTGGGTAAGCATGCACGGACAAACATCTGCTTCAGGTCAAAAGTGAGTAATAACTAATAGATGTAGTGCACATCCAAACGTGGGTAAGCATGCACGGACAAACATCTGCTTCTAGTCAAAAGTGAGTAATAACTAATAGATGTAATGCACATCCAAACGTGGGTAAGCATGCACGGACAAACATCTGCTTCTGGTCAAAAGTGAGTAATAACTAATAGATGTAGTGCACATCCAAACGTGGGTAAGCATGCACGGACAAACATCTGCTACTGGTCAAAAGTGAGTAATAACTAATAGATGTAGTGCACATCCAAACGTGGGTAAGCATGCACGGACAAACATCTGCTTCTGGTCAAAAGTGAGTAATAACTAATAGATGTAGTGCACATCCAAACGTGGGTAAGCATGCACGGACAAACATCTGCCTCAGGTCAAAAGTGAGTAAAAACTAATAGATGTAGTGCACATCCAAACGTGGGTAAGGATGCACGGACAAACATCTGCTACTGGTCAAAAGTGAGTAATAACTAATAGATGTAGTGCACATCCAAACGTGGGTAAGCATGCACGGACAAACATCTGCTTCTGGTCAAAAGTGACTAATAACTAATAGATGTAGTGCACATCCAAACGTGGGTAAGCATGCACGGACAAACATCTGCTTCTGGTCAAAAGTGACTAATAACTAATAGATGTAGTGCACATCCAAACGTGGGTAAGCATGCACGGACAAACATCTGCTTCTGGTCAAAAGTGACTAATAACTAATAGATGTAGTGCACATCCAAACGTGGGTAAGCATGCACGGACAAACATCTGCTACTAGTCAAAAGTGAGTAATAACTAATAGATGTAGTGCACATCCAAACGTGGGTAAGCATGCACGGACAAACATCTGCTTCTAGTCAAAAGTGAGTAATAACTAATAGATGTAATGCACATCCAAACGTGGGTAAGCATGCACGGACAAACATCTGCCTCAGGTCAAAAGTGAGTAATAACTAATAGATGTAGTGCACATCCAAACGTGGGTAAGGATGCATGGACAAACATCTGCTTCTGGTCAAAAGTGAGTAATAACTAATAGATGTAGTGCACATCCAAACGTGGGTAAGCATGCACGGACAAACATCTGCTTCAGGTCAAAAGTGAGCAATAACTAATAGATGTAGTGCACATCCAAACGTGGGTAAGCATGCACGGACAAACATCCTCTTCAGGTCAAAAGTGAGTAATAACTAATAGATGTAGTGCACATCCAAACGTGGGTAAGCATGCACGGACAAACATCCTCTTCAGGTCAAAAGTGAGTAATAACTAATAGATATAGTGCACATCCAAACGTGGGTAAGCATGCACGGACTAACATCTGCTTCTGGTCAAAAGTGAGTAATAACTAATAGATGTAGTGCACATCCAAACATGGGTAAGCATGCACGGACAAACATCTGCTTCTGGTCAAAAGTGAGTAATAACTAATAGATGTAGTGCACATCCAAACGTGGGTAAGCATGCACGGACAAACATCTGCTTCTGGTCAAAAGTGAGTAATAACTAATAGATGTAGTGCACATCCAAACGTGGGTAAGCATGCACGGACAAACATCTGCTACTGGTCAAAAGTGAGTAATAACTAATAGATGTAGTGCACATCCAAACGTGGGTAAGCATGCACGGACAAACATCTGCTACTGGTCAAAAGTGAGTAATAACTAATAGATGTAGTGCACATCCAAACGTGGGTAAGCATGCACGGACAAACATCCTCTTCTGGTCAAAAGTGAGTAATAACTAATAGATGTAGTTCACATCCAAACGTGGGTAAGCATGCACGGACAAACATCTGCTTCAGGTCAAAAGTGAGTAATAACTAATAGATGTAGTGCACATCCAAACGTGGGTAAGCATGCACGGACAAACATCTGCTTCTGGTCAAAAGTGAGTAATAACTAATAGATGTAGTGCACATCCAAACGTGGGTAAGCATGCACGGACAAACATCTGCTACTGGTCAAAAGTGAGTAATAACTAATAGATGTAGTGCACATCCAAACGTGGGTAAGCATGCACGGACAAACATCTGCTACTGGTCAAAAGTGAGTAATAACTAATAGATGTAGTGCACATCCAAACGTGGGTAAGCATGCACGGACAAACATCCTCTTCTGGTCAAAAGTGAGTAATAACTAATAGATGTAGTTCACATCCAAACGTGGGTAAGCATGCACGGACAAACATCTGCTTCAGGTCAAAAGTGAGTAATAACTAATAGATGTAGTGCACATCCAAACGTGGGTAAGCATGCACAGACAAACATCTGCTTCAGGTCAAAAGTGAGTAATAACTAATAGATGTAGTGCACATCCAAACGTGGGTAAGCATGCACAGACAAACATCTGCTTCAGGTCAAAAGTGAGTAATAACTAATAGATGTAGTGCACATCCAAACGTGGGTAAGCATGCACAGACAAACATCTGCTTCAGGTCAAAAGTGAGTAATAACTAATAGATGTAGTGCACATCCAAACGTGGGTAAGCATGCACGGACAAACATCTGCTACTGGTCAAAAGTGAGTAATAACTAATAGATGTAGTGCACATCCAAACGTGGGTAAGCATGCACGGACAAACATCTGCTTCAGGTCAAAAGTGAGTAATAACTAATAGATGTAGTGCACATCCAAACGTGGGTAAGCATGCACGGACAAACATCTGCTACTGGTCAAAAGTGAGTAATAACTAATAGATGTAGTGCACATCCAAACGTGGGTAAGCATGCACGGACAAACATCTGCTTCAGGTCAAAAGTGAGTAATAACTAATAGATGTAGTGCACATCCAAACGTGGGTAAGCATGCACGGACAAACATCTGCTTCTGGTCAAAAGTGAGTAATAACTAATAGATGTAGTGCACATCCAAACGTGGGTAAGCATGCACGGACAAACATCTGCTTCTGGTCAAAAGTGAGTAATAACTAATAGATGTAGTGCACATCCAAACGTGGGTAAGCATGCACAGACAAACATCTGCTTCAGGTCAAAAGTGAGTAATAACTAATAGATGTAGTGCACATCCAAACGTGGGTAAGCATGCACAGACAAACATCTGCTTCAGGTCAAAAGTGAGTAATAACTAATAGATGTAGTGCACATCCAAACGTGGGTAAGCATGCACGGACAAACATCTGCTACTGGTCAAAAGTGAGTAATAACTAATAGATGTAGTGCACATCCAAACGTGGGTAAGCATGCACGGACAAACATCTGCTTCAGGTCAAAAGTGAGTAATAACTAATAGATGTAGTGCACATCCAAACGTGGGTAAGCATGCACGGACAAACATCTGCTACTGGTCAAAAGTGAGTAATAACTAATAGATGTAGTGCACATCCAAACGTGGGTAAGCATGCACGGACAAACATCTGCTTCAGGTCAAAAGTGAGTAATAACTAATAGATGTAGTGCACATCCAAACGTGGGTAAGCATGCACGGACAAACATCTGCTTCTGGTCAAAAGTGAGTAATAACTAATAGATGTAGTGCACATCCAAACGTGGGTAAGCATGCACGGACAAACATCTGCTTCTGGTCAAAAGTGAGTAATAACTAATGGATGTAGTGCACATCCAAACGTGGGTAAGCATGCACGGACAAACATCTGCTACTGGTCAAAAGTGAGTAATAACTAATAGATGTAGTGCACATCCAAACGTGGGTAAGCATGCACGGACAAACATTTGCTTCAGGTCAAAAGTGAGTAATAACTAATAGATGTAGTGCACATCCAAACGTGGGTAAGCATGCACGGACAAACATCTGCTTCAGGTCAAAAGTGAGTAATAACTAATAGATGTAGTGCACATTCACACACACATTCACACACTGATGGAGGGAGCTGCCATGCAAGGCGCCAACCAGCACCCATCAGGAGCAAGGGTGAAGTGTCTTGCTCAGGACACAACGGACGTGACGAGGTTGGTTCTCGGTGGGATTTGAACCAGTGACCCTCGGGTTGCGCACGGCCACTCTCCCACTGTGCCACGCCATTTTAATAATTTTTAACATAGTAACAAATCTATACTGAATTGACCTCAAATGTCTGGACATTTTAGTTTTTAAATGCATAAAATAACCACATAAATTTGTTTTTATGCATCAAGGCTTTTTGACTTTGTCAGGGACCTCTATTTCAACAAAATAAAACTTGTTTTTTTTGTTTCACTAAATTATAAAATGCTCTGGTTGAAATTATGACCTTGGTGTTGTTAGGGTCGGTTTCGACCCAGTTATAAAAATAAGACTATAAAGCACTAAGTAGAGCCAAAACTGAACACACTGACGGCCAGCTCCTCTCCCAAGCTTTAGTGGATTCTCATTTTACCTTGTTATCCAGTACAAAAACAAACAAAATGTTTGTGGTTCTTTTATGCATTTAAAAACTAAAATGTCCAGACATTTGAGGTCAATTCAGTATAGAGTTGTTACTATGTTAAAATTACTAAAATGAAAAAATAAATAAAACAAATTTATTTAAGAGATGTGTTCTAATACCCCTCAGTAATGGTCGGGTAATCAATCAATCAATCAATCAATGTTTATTTATATAGCCCCAAATCACAAATGTCTCAAAGGGCTGCACAAATCATTATGACTACAACATCCTTGGAAGAACCCACAAAAGGGCAAGGAAAACTCACACCCAGTGGGCAGGGAGAATTCACATCCAGTGGGACGCCAGTGACAATGCTGACTATGAGAAACCTTGGAGAGGACCTCAGATGTGGGCACCCCCCTCCCTCTAGGGGACCGAAAGCAATGGATGTCGAGCGGGTCCAACATGATACTGTGAAAGTTCAATCCGTAGTGGCTCCAAGACAGCCGCGAGATTTCAGTTCAAGCGGATCCAAGACAGCAGCGAGAGTCCCGTCCACAGGAAACCATCTCAAGCGGAGGCGGATCAGCAGCGTAGAGATGTCCCCAACCGATACAGACGAGCGGTCCATCCTGGGTCTCGACTCTGGACAGCCAGTACTTCATCCATGGTCATCGGACCGGACCCCCTCCACAAGGGAGGGGGGGACATAGGAGAAAAAAGAAAAGAAGCGGCAGATCAACTGGTCTAAAAAGGAGGTCTATTTAAAGGCTAGAGTATACAGATGAGTTTTAAGGTGAGACTTAAATGCTTCTACTGAGGTAGCATCTCGAACTGTTACCGGGAGGGCATTCCAGAGTACTGGAGCCCGAACGGAAAACGCTCTATAGCCCGTAACACAACAACCTTTTTTTTTTATTTATACGATTCTCCTGAGGTTTGTTTTACCATTTTTTTTCAATTGAAATCGAGGGGTATACTGACAAAAAAAAGGCCCAATGGCCCACACCAAAAATATTAAAACCAATATTTTCATGGATGAGGAAACCTAACGAGGTCACCAAGAGATGAGAAACAAATTGGATGATAGATCATTGTTTTTAGTGTATTTTACAGCTGATTTAATACATGGGTCAAAACCGACCCGTTAACATAAGAGATGGTAACAGAAAGCTAACACAAGAGGAAGGTTAAAGTGTCTTTTTTTGCTGTGACTGTGTGGTTGCCAGCTAACTGTTGCAAACTGCATGATGTAAGACATTATGTGACCTGCTCAGACTGCCGTCTTTCATTAATCACATTTGCTGTCTCCTGGACAACTGGCAGGAGGAGGAGGGACTGCCAGGACAAAACACCAGTCATTATAACTCTGCTCTTTAACCATTTAAAGCAGGGGTCGGGAACCTTTTTGGCTGAGAGAGCCAAATATTTCAAAATGTATTTCCCTGAGAGCCATATCATATTTTTTTAACACTGAATACAACTAAATGCGTGCATTTTTAAGTAAGACCAACATTTTTAGAGTATAATAAGTCTCTTGATCATGTTTTTGTTTGGCCATGTGCTGTTTATACTTTGGACTCTTTAAGTTCCTGTTTTTTTCCACTCCCTTGTCTGGTTTCCTCGGTTACTCATTTCGTCCACCTGTCTCTGGTGGACAAAATGCCCGCTCACCTGCTCCCCGAGCACTAATCAGAGGCAGTATTTAACCCTTCTATTATGTTGAGGGTCAATTTGACCCATTTCAGTTTTTGTGTTGATCAAAGTACTGGTTATCCTTTCATTTTCTTGCTGAAATTTGGTGACTTTTCCTCATCTAGGGTCATGAACTGGTGTGTAAAATCTGGACACTTTGTTGTGTACTGGAATGTCTTGCAGAGTTTGTATACAAAGATGATGTTGCGGGTCATTTTGACCCAGACACTTTAATGTAGGTAAATAGCCAAAATAAACAAGTCTCTTTGATGTACTTTTTACTTTGATGTACAATTGTTTGTATTTTGATTGCCTCTGAGACCCAGAGCCAGGTGTGTGAAGAGAGGGAACTTTCTCACACTTGTCCTTGTCACTGTTCTCATGTCATCTCTTTGACAAACTCACCAAAAATGAGCTCCAGAAGGATGACATCTGAGGAGACAACGACAAGTGTGAGAAAGTTCCCTCTCTTCACACACCTGGCTCTGGGTCTCAGAGACAATCAAAATACAAACAATTGTACATCAAAGTAAAAAGTACATCAAGGAGACATGTTTATTTTTTGGATCTGAACAGCTATTTACCCACATTAAAGCGCCTGGGTCAAAATGACTCGCAACATCATCTTTTTATACAAACTCTGCACCAACATTCCACTACACAACAAAGTGTCCAGATTTACACACCAGTTCATGACCCTAGATGAGGAAAAGTCACCAAATTTCAGCAAGAAAAAGAAAGGATAACCAGTACTTTGATCAACACAAAAACTGAAATGGGTCAAATTGACCCTTAACATAATACAATTGGAATAAAAAATGTATTGTATGTCACTTTTCTAAATGTTTCTATAACTTAAAATAAAATTGTTATTGGTTTAACCTGTTTTCTTGACTGTTTTGAGTGCATTTACACAGTACGGGTCAAAACGACCCGCAACATAATCAATGTAATTTTTTCCCAACATAATACAAGGGTTAAGCTTGTCTTTGCCAGTCAGTCGCCCTGTGCTGACTTGTTTCATGCCTTGCCATAGTTTCGTGCTTCATGCCATGCCAAGTAAGTTTTGTTTGATTTATGTTCTTGGTCTGTTTATGTGTTAGCTTTGTTATTCAGCTCAAGTTGTGCCTCTGTTGTGAGCGATTCTTGTTTGTATATTTCTTTAGTTCAAATTAAATCATTTTTTTACCTAAATGCCATGTCCCGAGTAGTCCGTCCGCCTTCCTGGGAGAACGACCCCGCAGATTACTGCCTTATTTAAGCTCGCCCCTTTTTGTCGTTCTGCCTTGGATCGTAATTTGCCTTCGTGCAACAGTGCAACTGCTTTAGATGAATATTCTCGCTAGCTTACATGCTACGCCTTTTTTTATTCATAGCTCTCATGCTAAATGTTTTGTTTTCCCTTTTCATGCCTTTGTGCCTAGTATTTGTGTTCCCATTTGTTTCTCTAGCGCCTTGTGATTGCCTTTTCTGTTTAGCACCAGTGTTTTCTTTCTAGCCTTTTTCATTACTTTAATAAATCCTTTATTTCTTACCTTTTGCTGTGTTCTTGCCGACGCATCCACGGAGGAACAAATCCGGCATCGTTATGCCACACAGTCTTCACAAATATAAGTGGGTATGATTGTGATGGCTTTACCTTGATTGGAATCAGACAGTAGTGATGATAACCTCCACATTTTCAAATGGAGGAGAAAAAAAAGTCCTCCTTTCTATCCAATACCACTTTACAAGAAATACATTGGGGGCAAACTCCGTAACTCGGCAGCTTTCTGAGACTCTTATTTTGTTAGCGCAGGCAGGATGAAGCAGCGCTTTTATTGTGAAGACAGGAACTGTGCAGTCAGTCTTTAGAGTTTTGACGGCAGGTAAGGGGCGAGCGTCTTGAAAGAAATAAGTATGTCTCTCCTTCCTGTCGGTCGTTTTTTCTTAATAATGATATGGCAGCAACCAGCGTCATCTCACAAGACCCTCGGGTGTCGTGAATGTCAAGCAAGTGACCAAAGTCACGTCTTGGTGAAGATTGATGATCGCTCATTTTTAGCTGTATTTTTTTGATGTCTGGCCGGCAATGGACCGACACACCCTCCGCCATCCACTGACACACCCTCCTCCAGAGGTGGATAGTAACGCGCTACATTTACTCCGTTACATTTACTTGAGTAACTTTTGGGATAAATTGTACTTCTAAGAGTAGTTTTTATGCAACATACTTTTACTTTTACTTGAGTATATTTATAGAGAAGAAACGCTACTTTTACTCCGCTCCATTTATCTACAATCAGCTCGTTACTCGCTACTTTTTTTTTATCGATCTATTAATGTTTGTTTTGGTTAATGACAGAGCTTCAAAGTAGGAACTACGCATGCCTGCGTTTCACCAATCACATGCAGTCACTGGTGACGTTGGACCAATCAAACAGAGCCAGGCGGTCACATGACCCGACTTAAACTTAAGTTGAAAAACTTATTGGGGTGTTACCATTTAGTGGTCAATTGTACGGAATATGTACTGTACTGTGCAATCTACTAATACAAGTTTCAATCAATCAATCAAAAGTGTAAAGGAAAAAAATACACTTTTTATTTCAACCGTACTTCCCGTCAAAAGCCTAAAGACTGATCGCACAGTTCCTGTCTTCACAATAAAAGCGCCGCTCCATCGCACCTGCGCTAACAAAATAAGAGTCTCCGAAAGCCAGCGCAAACAAGCTAGCAAGCTACGGAGTTTGCCGCCCATGTATTTCTTGTAAAGTGTATAAAAACGAATATGGAAGCTGGACAAATAAGATGCCAAAAACCAACGACTTTCATGTGGTATTAGACAGAAAAGAGGAACTTTTTTTCTCCTCCATTTGAAAACGTGGACGTCTGATTCCAATCAATGCAAGTCATCAGAATCAGGTAATACACCAACTTATATTCTTGTCTTCATGAAAGATAGGAATCTATGTGTTAAACATGCATGTATATTCATTAAAACACCAACATGTGAACAAAAACGGCAAAATAAATAAATATAAATTATATACTGTATATATAAATGGATGTATATGTATACATATATATATATATATATATATATATATATATATATATAATATGTGTGTGTATATATGATATGTGTGTGTATAAATGGTGTGTGTATGTATATATGAGGTAGATCACCTCGACTTGGTCATTTACAAAGTAATTGATAAACGTTGAAAAACGTATTGGGGTGTTACCATTTAGTGGTCAATTGTACGGAATATGTACTGTACTGTGCAATCTACTAATAAAAGTGTTAATCAATCAATCAATCAAATCAATGAATGCCTACTGAGCCTATGGTGCTGTTAAGTTATTGTGGCTCAATGTGCCATTTTTTAATTTTATTTTAATGTACTATTATTTAATATATATTATTGTTTTAGTTGCTTAAGAGATATTTCTGGCTCTGAATTTGCTCATTGCTATTTTTATGTTTTTGTGCATTATTTGTTGCCGTAATCATTAAACAAACAGGTTACTCATCAGTTACTCAGTACTTGAGTAGTTTTTTCACAACATACTTTTTACTTTTACTCAAGTAAATATTTGGGTGACTACTCCTTACTTTTACTTGAGTAATAAATCTCTAAAGTAACAGTACTCTTACTTGAGTACAATTTCTGGCTACTCTACCCACCCCTGCCCTCCTCCATCCACTGACACACCCTCCGCCATCAACTGACACACCTTTATCTGTACTTTTTAGGCCAAAATTCGTCCATTCTCCTTTTTCTGTCCACACACTGTGTCTGCTTATAAGTACTCTGTGAATCTGCGCCGCCGAACATGCTCCGCTGCTCGTAAAACCAGCAATTTCCCAACGTGAAAAGCGGTACTTTACAGAGTATAGTACCATTTTTGATTCATCAGTACCTTGTTACTATAGTAACACCATTATACCTTACAACCCTACTACCTTGTTACTATAGTAACACCATTATACCGTACAACCCTACTACCTTGTTACTATAGTAACACCATTATACCGTACAACCCTACTACCTTGTTACTATAGTAACACCATTATACCGTACAACCCTACTACCTTGTTACTATAGTAACACCATTATACCGTACAACCCCACTACCTTGTTACTATAGTAACACCATTATACCGTACAACCCTACTACCTTGTTACTATAGTAACACCATTATACCGTACAACCCCACTACCTTGTTACTATAGTAACACCATTATACCGTACAACCCTACTGCAAACTGACTCAAATATTTTGACCTTCTCCTTGCTGAAAATGAATATATTAGACAACAAAGTCGTCTTTGACAATGTGATAATTGTTACCCTCGCCTAAGTGAGTGATTTTGGACACGTGTTCATATTGTGCAGGTGTGCCTAAAGTTCTGTACCGTGAGGGTCACACAGTTATTTGTTGACAACGAAACAATGAAAATGCTTCCATCCCATGTTATTTCATCATCATT
Source organism: Nerophis ophidion (assembly GCF_033978795.1). Lineage (NCBI taxonomy): Eukaryota > Metazoa > Chordata > Actinopteri > Syngnathiformes > Syngnathidae > Nerophis > Nerophis ophidion. The sequence continues at coordinate 11,363,614 of NC_084621.1, forward strand.
ATCATCATCCTTTGCTCCCCCCCTCCCTCTCTCCTTATGTCTCTCTTTCTCTCCCCAGTCGCCACAGTTGTCCTCCTTCTTATTTGTCCTGCTCATCACCACGGCTTCAGTCAAAGGTAAGCTTGCAGCATACGCTCACATTTAAGGACGTTCTGGCCCTGCTATCGTTCTTCATTCTTGGCACATTTTTTTTTTTTTTTTTTGTTCCCTGACACTAGTTTTTTGCCTGAATAGTTGTGGAAATGTCGAAACGGCGCGTCGGTGACTCAAGGGAAATGTGCTGGCTTCTTGATAGGGAATGAGTAAAAAAAAAAAACTTTCCTGCATGTAATGGAACTTCTTTATTTTGTATGCACATAGATGATATAAATAACTCACCCCTATACAATATTATCCTACTCTACTGATTGTTATTGTCTTGTTCTGTATATTGTCCATTATTTCGTATATTGTACAGGATTGCTTATTATTTTTATTGGATAGTAGTCTGTTTATTTCAATTCTTATTTTTTTTTATCTTAATTACTCCTTGTGTCATTTATTTTTATTCCATATTTGTTTCCACTGCCGCACCTTAACTTGGAGTCCTTACTCTCGTTATATGCAAATATAATGACAATAAAGTCCATTCTATTCTATGAGCAATTAACAGCCAATCAGGTTGTTTATTATTATACTGTACATTAGTTATAACATAATATTTACTATAAACACTAAGTTAACAGCAAAAAAAAAATCACATGTATATTGTACTTAAATGATTTGTATACTATAGATCAGGGGTGCCCACACTTTTTCTGCAGGCGAGCTACTTTTCAATTGACCAACTCGAGGGGCTCTACCTCATTTATATATATCATTTATATTTATTTATTTATGAAAGAGACATTTTTGTAAACAAGTTAAATGTGTTTAATGATAATACAAGCATGTGTAACACATATAGATGTCTTTCTTTCACAAAGACAAGAATATAAGTTGGTGTATTACCTGATTCTGATGACTTGCATTGATTGGAATCAGACAGTAATGATGATAACGCCCACATTTTCAAATGGAGGAGAAAAAAAAGTTGTCCTTTCTGTACAATACCACATGAAAGTGCTTGGTTTTTGGCATCTAATTCATCCAGCTTCCATACACTTTACAAGAAAAACATTGGCGGCAAATTCCGTAGCTTGCTTGATTGACATTCACGGCACCCGAGGGTCTTGTGAGATGACGCTGGCTGCTGCCAGTTCATTATTATGAAAAAATGACAGAGAGGAAGGCGAGAAACACTTTTTATTTCAACAGACTTTCGCGCCGTCCCTTCCGTCAAAACTCTAAAGGCCGACTGCACATTTCCTATCTTCACAATAAAAGCCCTGCTTCATGCTGCCTGCGCTAACAAAATAAGAGTCTCGGAAAGCTGGCGTGCACAAGTGATGTGCACGCCAGCTTTCTGAGGGATCGCTTGTGCACGCCAGTTTTCCGAGACTCTGTATTTAGTTAGCGCAGGCAGCATGAAGCAGGGCTTTTATTGTGAAGATAGGAAATGTGCAGTCGGCCTTTAGAGTTTTGAGGGAAGGTACGGCGCGAGAGTCTGTTGAAATAAAAAGTGTTTCTCGCCTTCCTCTCGGTCATATTTTCATAATAATGATCTTGCAGCAGCCAGCGTCATCTCACAAGACCCTCCGGTACCGTGAATGTCATTTAAGTGACGTCTTGGTGAAGATTGATGATCACTCATTTTTAGGTCTATTTTTTTTAAAAGCCTGGCTGGAGATCGACTGACACACCCCCCGCGGTCGACTGGTAGCTCGCGATCGACGTAATGGGCACCCCTGCTATAGATGTATTTATTCTTATTTTATTTCTATGTATCGTTAAACAATAATAAAGAAAGCCTGCCTTGTGGGCTCATATTCATAATTGCTCCTAAAATAAGACTGCCTACCTACCCCCATTAATCCCTGCATTATTTAATCCCTTCAAATCCTCTTACATTAAACTTCTCATCTATTGATTGCATATTGTCACGTTCACCTGACAAAACTGGACGTTTGACTTACAGTACTTCCTGTGTCCACACGGGGGCAGCGTTTCTCCTGCTCTCACCCAGACTCTATGGAACAAGTAGACAAAATCAGTCAGAAAGTGATGCAAACATCCAGCCATTTTTTTCTACCGCTTATTCCCTTTTGGGGGTCGCTGGCGCCTATCTCAGCTACAATCGGGCGGAAGGCGGGGTACACCCTGGACAAGACGCCACCTCATCGCAGGGCCAACACAGATAGAAAGACAACATTCACACTAGGGCCAATTTAGTGTTGCCAATCAACCTATCCCCAGGTGCATGTCTTTGGAAGTGGGAGGAAGCCGGAGTACCAGGAGGGAACCCACGCATTCACGGGGAGAACATGCAAACTCCACACAGAAAGATCCCGAGCCTGGATTTGAACACAGGACTGCAGGAACTTCGTATCGTGAGGCAGACGCACTAACCCCTCTGCCACCGTGATGCAAACAATATATCTATATTTTGCTGCGGAAAATAGTGTTCGGTTATGGCCTCGTGTGTTTATGGCCTCAATCAGCAAGGCTCTATCTCCTCAATCTGAGCTGTAATGATCCTGATCTGTTTGCTCTGAGCACCAAATGACTTTCCATCTTGCCTTCTTTTAAAACGGCTGCCTTTTAAGAGTGTCACTTCAATATTGACACACAGAGAAATGGAGGGGAGAATGCGAAATCACCAATAGCGTTCAACCACAGCTACTCTCTTGTTTTTATTGTTGTTTTTTCTGCCTTCCTTCTGCAGGAAGTGGCCGCTCTTAATTTGCCTCAAAGTCAACTCTCCAGGTGAAAGTTGAGGAGGTTTGTCGTCTTGTTTTTCCCCTGCTAAGCACTGACTATTGATTTTTTTTAAAAAAGCATGTTAATGATATGATCAATAATCAATAACAATAATTAGGGTTGCAAAATTCCGAGAATATGTAAAGTTGGAAACTTTCCATGGGAATTAGACTTATACTTAGACGAACGTTATGATCCACAAGGGAAATTGTTCCAGACAGTAGTCAATCAATGTTTATTTAAAAAGCCCCAAATCACAAATGTCTCAAAGGACTGCACAAATCATTACGACTACAACATCCTCGGAAGAACCCACAAAAGGGCAAGGAAAACTCACACCCAGTGGGCAGGGAGAATTCACATCCAGTGGGACGCCAGTGACAATGCTGACTATGAGAAACCTTGGAGAGGACCTCAGATGTGGGCAACCCCGCCCCCTCTAGGGGACCGAAAGCAATGGATGTCGAGCGGGTCTAACATGATACTGTGAAAGTTCAATCCATAGTGGCTCCAACACAGCCGCGAGAGTTCAGTTCAAAGCGGATCCAAGACAGCAGTGAGAGTCCCGTCCACAGGAAACCATCTCAAGCGGAGGCGGATCAGCAGCGTAGCGATGTCCCCAACCGATACACAGGCGAGCGGTCCATCCTGGGTCCCGACGAGCGGTCCATCCTGGGTCTTGACTTTGGACAGCCAGTACTTCATCCATGGTCATCGGACCGGACCCCCTCCACAAGGGAGGGGGGCGACATAGGAGAAAGAAAAGAAGCGGCAGATCAACTGGTCTAAAAAGGAGGTCTATTTAAAGGCTAGAGTTTTAAGGTGAGACTTAAATGCTTCTACTGAGGTGGCATCTCGAACTGTTACCGGGAGGGCATTCCAGAGTACTGGAGCCCGAACGGAAAACGCTCTATAGCCCGCAGACTTTTTTGGGGCTCTAGGAATCACTAATAAGCCGGAGTCTTTTGAAGGCAGATTTCTTGCCGGGACATATGGTACAATACAATCGGCAAGATAGGCTGGAGCTAGACCTTGTAGTATTTTATACGTAAGTAGTAAAACCTTAAAGTCACATCTTAAGTGCACAGGAAGCCAGTGCAGGTGAGTCCAGTTACAAATGATAGAAAAAGATGGAAAAGGACAATGCAGGTATAAGATGGACTAAAAGCGATATAAAATACAACGTATATACGTAATATTTACATCATATATCAATCAATGTTTATTTATATAGCCCTAAATCACAAGTGTCTCAAAGGGCTGCACAAACCACAACAACATCCTCGGTAGAGCCCGAATAAGGGCGAGGAAAAACTCACCCCAGTGGGACGTCGGTGACAGTGACAATGATGACTATGAGAAACCTTGGAGAGGACCGCATATGTGGGCACAGCAGGGCTATTGAGGTCACACTAGTATTTGAGCCCAAGGACTTCATCCAGTCAGGTTAAGTGTTGATGATATTACCGGGGTAATTATATTTGATCGATGGTACTTAAGTTTAATAAAGGGGTAATTGCTTTTTACTGTACGACTGTGGACTACGCCAGCAGACTTTTACTCAAGCTATGATTTTGGGGCCAATATCTCTAGTGGTTTATGAACCACCACAGTCTCGTAATGAACCGAAAATATTTCTCCGTTAGCCGTGATGCTAATTTTCTCTTGTTAAATCCCATTCATTTATGCTAACAACGTTAGCGATCCGAATTGACCTTTTTTTTGTGATCTGTAAAGTTCAACTAGCAAATACTAAATCAAAAGGTGTAGTTTCCTCTGCCTTCTGTCCTGCTAGCCATGGATTGAATGATTGAAACTTTTATAAGTATATTGCACAGTACAGTACATATTCCGTACAATTGACCACTAAATGGTAATCAAACGTTTTTCAACTTGGTAAATTCTGTTGTCATAAAATAATGTAGGTTATAGTTTGATTTAGCATGCTGATTGAGCGTTCATTTATTCATCTGGCCAATTATATTCATTTGTCCATCAGTAAAAGCTTTTTAAAGACTACTCTGACTATTTACATCTGTGTGTGGCATTGCATTAATGTTATTCTACAGAATAAGATGGACGGTGTCTAACTTAGAATAATCCCCAAAAATGGTCAAAATTTCCAAACTTCCCGAGCTTAACTTCCTGTGGTAGATTTCTGGAATTTTTACGGAAATTTACCAGAAACTGTCCAACCCTAACAACAATACATTTGACCTGCAGAGCACGGGTAATTAACTAGATTTAGCTTTCGGATCCCCATAGGGCGGGGTCTGCAACCTGCGGCTCTTTAACACCGCCCTGGTATGTACTTGGAGCTTTTTCAAAAATGTATGAAAATAGAAAAAATATATCTTTGTTTCTGTAGGACAGGGGTGCCCACACTTTTTCTGCAGGCGAGCTACTTTTCAATTGACCAACTCGAGGGGATCTACCTCATTTATATATATCATTTATATTTATTTATTTATGAAAGAGACATTTTTGTAAACAAGTTAAATGTGTTTAATGATAATACAAGCATGTGTAACACATATAGATGTCTTTCTTTCACAAAGACAAGAATATAAGTTGGTGTATTACCTGATTCTGATGACTTGTATTGATTGGAATCAGACAGTAATGATGATAACGCCCACATTTTCAAATGGAGGAGAAAAAAAGGTTGTCCTTTCTGTACAATACCAGATGAAAGTCGTTGGTTTTTGGCATCTAATTCATCCAGCTTCCATACACTTTACAAGAAAAACATTGGCGGCAAATTCCGTAGCTTGCTTGATTGACATTCACGGCACCCGAGGGTCTTGTGAGATGACGCTGGCTGCTGCCAGTTCATTATTAGGAAAAAAATGACAGAGAGGAAGGTGAGAAACACTTTTTATATCAACAGACTTTCGCGCCGTCCCTTCCGTCAAAACTCTAAAGGCCGACTGCACATTTCCTATCTTCACAATAAAAGCCCTGCTTCATGCTGCCTGCGTTAACAAAAAAAGAGTCTCGGAAAGCTGGCGTGCACAAGTGATGTGCACGCCAGCTTTCTGAGGGATCGCTTGTGCACGCCAGTTTTCCGAGACTCTGTATTTAGTTAGCGCAGGCAGCATGAAGCGGGGCTTTTATTGTGAAGATAGGAAATGTGCAATCGGCCTTTAGAGTTTTGACGGAAGGTACGGCGCGAGAGTCTGTTGAAATAAAAAGTGTTTCTTGCCTTCCTCTCGGTCATAATTTCATAATAATGATCTTGCAGCAGCTAGCGTCATCTCACAAGACCCTCCGGTACCGTGAATGTCATTTAAGTGACGTCTTGGTGAAGATTGATGATCACTCATTTTTAGGTCTATTTTTTTAAAAGCCTGGCTGGAGATCGACGGACACACCCCCCGCGGTCGACTGGTAGCTCGCGATCGACGTAATGGGCACCCCTGCTGTAGGAGGACAACATGACACAAACCTCCCTAATTGTTTGAAATCCCACAGTTTATGTTAAACAGGATTCCCTGATGAGAGCCGTATTGTCCTACTAATTTCAGCAGTCCTTGAACTCACCGTAGTTCGTTTACATGTACAACTTTCTTCAACGCTGGCACAGAAAGACATATTTTATGCCACTCATTCTTTGTCTCATTTTGTCCACCAATCTGTTTTATGCTGTGAACGAATATACTTAGAAAAGTCATCCTGGTGGGCCGAATGAAACCTGATCCGGCCCTCTGGACGTTTGTTTGACACCCCTGCTTCTAAAGGTGTCTTTTGTTCAGCTTCCATTGTCACGTCACCTCACCCTTGTTTTATTTCCATGACCTTCCGTGCAGCCATGTTTGAGTATATTCTGTTTACTGTAGTCGCTGACATGGAGGCAACGCCGCGAGGAGTGGAAGAGAACATGTCGGCTCTGACAGGTAGGTGGTCATCAGCCAGGACTTTGTTGAATGTTCTCGTCAAACATGTCCTTCAGTCCACAGCGAGTCATGCGAGAACCTGGAGTGCTACATGGTCCTGCTGGATGCAGAGAAGATGGCCATTGGCTCCATCTGCTTCCTGGTGGGCCCCGTCACGCTGTTGGAGAACGCCCTCATCCTGGGCGTGATCGCCGCCACGGCCTCGCTGCGCCACCGCCCTTCCTACCTCTTCATCGGCAACCTGGCCCTGGCCGACGTCTTCGCCAGCTGCTTCTTCACCACCAGCTTCCTGGACTTCCATCTCTTCCGCCGCAGCGACGGCCCGACCGCCTACCTCTTTAAGCTTGGCGGCGTCACCATGGCCTTCACCAACTCGGTGGGCAGCCTGCTGCTGACCGCCCTGGACCGCTACCTGTGCATCCACCGGCCCAGCGGCTACAAGGTGCTGCTGACGCGGCGCCGAGCCCTGCTGGGGCTGCTGGTGCTCTGGAGCGCCACAGTCTTCATCTCGTCCTTACCGTTGATGGGCTGGACGTGTCCTACCGGGCTGGCTTTGCCCTGCTCCCGCCTCTTTCCCTACATCAGGCGGGGCTACCTAGCTTGCTGGACCGGCTTCATCCTGGTCCTCCTGGCTCTCATCCTGGGGGCTTACGTCCTCATTCTGAGGAAAGCCCACCGCCATGAGGCCTCCATGACCGTTCTCCATGCAGGCCATGCCCGCATGAGGATGGACATCCGATTGGCGCGCACCTTTGGCCTGATCCTGCTCACGCTGGTGGTTTGCTGGCTCCCTGCGCTCTCCTTCATGCTGGCCGACGTCGCCGTGGTCCTGACTCACACCCAGCAGAGGGCCTTCGCATTCTGCAGCACCCTCTGCCTTCTAAACTCCGCCGTCAACCCCCTGCTGTACGCACTGCGCTGCCGGGAGCTGAAACTGGCCCTGCTGCACCTGCTGGAGGTCCTTATCGAGGCTGCCAAGTGTAAAAAGTCCAATCCCGGACTTCCCCCCAGAGAGGACAACAAACGTGCGAGCCACTGTGACGTGGACCGGCCCAGAAGCTCAAATTTTTGCACGGTTTTGGAAATGTTGGAAAAGCAGTAGATAGATATTATAACTGGTAGATGAAAGGAAGTTGTGATTATATTTATTATAACACACTGCAGAGTGGAAATGGTAAGCTTTCTTTGACCACTTCTTTAGTTATCAACAAAAATATTGCACTGCAAGAACCAAGGTTGTTCCATTTAGCCAGCATTAATAGTTCAAGCGCACACAGAGGCACATGCGGCTTGTGGATGCTGAACATCCATGGCGCTTCAAATGCATAAAAACCTGGGGTTTCCGGATTGTTTGCATTTAAAATATCCGATGTAAACGCTCTAATACAGCGCGTTGACTTGTGCAGAGCTGGACAGATAGTTAACATCTAAATGTTCTTCAAAAGGCTCACAAGTTTGGTATTTTATTGTATTTCAGTTAGGGCTGGGCAACGATTAAAATTTTTAATCGAAGTTAATCGCACTATTTCTCCGATTAATAGCGATTAACTGCATTGTATACGCAAAGCCCAATACTGAATTCAAAAGTAGTGTGTAATGCACCTTTATTGGAATATTCTCCCACATGAACAAAAGCGCCGAAACATTTGTTTCAAACACAATTTAAATCAGTCCTTGTTAAACAGTAGCAGTTAAATAGCATATTTGATGAAAATCAACTCAAAAAATTTAAATAGAGACATTTAAGCTTATTGCCACTGCCAGGGTATTTAAGTTATCCTGTTTGTTATGGAAAATAAATATAATCTACATACAAATCTCTGAGCCACAATCATAACATCTGAACAGGCAATTTCTGAGGTAACAGCAGAAACATTTTTTTTTATCAGGGATCTTATGTTTAAAAAAACTATATTATAGGTAGTGGGCTGTTTTAGGGAATGTTTGATCAAATTATCCGTAGTAGCAATATTAATAATGTTGTGTTTATTCTGTGTAGTGCACTTAAAATAATTATGACCATATCTAGGAATTGATATGACGGGAATTTTCCGATTGTTTGCTTGGTGCTTTGATAAACTGAAGGCATCATATACATGGTACTATATTGTGATGTTATGAGCCAGGGAATAAAAGAACTACCCTACCCAGCATGCAACAGGAGTGACGAGCATGCGCGGTAGCCCGGTATAGGTTGTGTTGTATCTTGTATGTTGTGATATGCACGCTCTGGAAGTAAACGTTAAGAACTCAGCCAACACTCCTGGTCTGCATTATTCATAAATAGACAGACAACACATATACTCCGCTGCTTCACAGGCCGCTGGATGTAGCCGGCAAAGTATTCCCATGCTAGCAAGCCGGTCTAGCAAGCACGCGTCATTCAGTCCAAAACCGCCCGATCTATCCACATCCAGAATTGTCTGGCGGTCGTAAGTGATCCCGGAGTGACCACGCTGTAAGCCAGCCATGAAATTTGCAGAATTGTCCGGTATTTTTGCCAAATGTTCCATCTTTACCAAGAGCCCCCTCGACACCGGGCGATGCCATCTTGTTAAGAAAAGGCGTTAACAAAATAAAAGCATGTAAACAACATACGCAAATCTGCGATAAAATAATTGTCGGCGTTAATAAATTGATGAGTTAACTCATAATTAACGCATTAATTTGCCCACCCCTAATTTCAGTGATTAACAAAAGGTACACCATAGACTACAGGCTACTTGGCGCTAGTAGCTACACAACTGCTAAGCACACTAGAGCGCACAAGCTAGGCATAGAGTACGGTCCAAAAGTTTGGCCACACCTTCTCATTCACCACACAAGTGATGGCCCCAACCCTATTGATAAAGCAAGAAATTCCACTAATCCACCCTGATAAAGCACACCTGGGAAGTGAAAACCATTTAAGGTGACTACCTCTAGAAGCTCATGGAGAGAATGCCAAGAGTGTGCAAAGCAGTAATCAGAGCAAAAGGTGGCTATTTTGAAGAAACTAAAATATAAAACATTTTTTCAGTTCTTACACCTTATACATATCTCCACGTGTGTTCATTCGTAGTTTTAATGTTTCAATCTAGAATGTAAATATCAATCAATCAATCAATCAATCAATGTTTACTTATATAGCCCTAAATCACTAGTGTCTCAAAGGGCTGCACAAACCACTACCACATCCTCGGTAGGCCCACATAAGGGCAAGGAAAACTCACACCCAGTGGGACGTCGGTGACAATGATGACTATGAGAACCTTGGAGAGGAGGAAAGCAATGGATGTCGAGCGGGTCTAACATGATACTGTGAAAGTTCAATCCATAATGGATCCAACACAGTCGCGAGAGTCCCGTTCACAGCGGAGCCAGCAGGAAACCATCCCAAGCGGAGGCGGATCAGCAGCGCAGAGATGTCCCCAGCCGATACACAGGCAAGCAGTACATGGCCACCGGATCGCACCGGACCCCCTCCACAAGGGAGAGTGGGACATAGAAGAAAAAGAAAAGAAACGGCAGATCAACTGGTCTAAAAAGGGAGTCTATTTAAAGGCTAGAGTATACAAATGAGTTTTAAGGTGAGACTTAAATGCTTCTACTTAGGTGGCATCTCGAACTGTTACCGGGAGGGCATTCCAGAGTACTGGAGCCTGAACGGAAAACGCTCTATAGCCCGCAGATAGTCAAATAGTCACGAACATAAAGAAAACACATTGAATGAGAAGGTGTGTCCAAACTTTTGGCCTGTACCATACAAAACAACTCCTGTACTTGAACAATATTGCAAGTCCAAAGCAACCCATTTGTTAATATAAACAAATATCAAATCCTTACAGTTATGTAAAACTTACAGATTCAAAGTACCCAAGGCAGAAACGTATTAGAAAGTATTTTGTAGCAAACATGTTACTGGTTTAACGTGATTAATTATTTTGGCCAAGAGGTATCGCCAAAATAAATCAATTACCACTCCACCTCAACCTAAAGACAACATACGTCCATTCCAGACTGTTAATATGAATATGTTAGGGTTTTTTGTATAACCATCAAAGTTCTCTGTTTGACTAATTTGACTTGATCAAGCCTTTTCTAACATCCCATCCATCCATCCATCCATCTTCTTCCGCTTATCCGGTCAGGTCGCGGGGGCAGCAGCCTATGCAGCCTTTCTAACATCTCACACAACAAGTATCTATGATTTGTGCCGGATCAATAATCGGATAATAATTAAGGTTGCTGTATCAGAAATGAAACAGTTGAATCATGATACCTCGATTGTAAAAACTACATTAAGAGGTTGCCTACAGCCACAGCTAGTGCCAATCACAGACCCTGGCACTGGCAGTCATTTGCTTTTGCAGACCACACCTGCGATGAGGTGGCGACTTGTCCAGGGTGTACCCTGCCTTCCGGCCGACTGTAGCTGAGATAGGCGCCAGCGCCCCCCGCGACCCCGAAAGGGAATAAGCGGTAGAAAATGGATGGATGGATGGACCACAGAGGACTTTCAGAGAATCTGCGGTTAATTGAATGGAGACACTAATTAGGGCCTTTACCGTGTGTTTAGATAGATAGATAGATAGATAGATAGATAGATAGATAGATAGATAGATAGATAGATAGATAGATAGATAGATAGATAGATAGATAGTACTTTATTAATTCCTTCAGGAGAGTTCCTTCAGGAAAATTTAAATTCCAGCAGCAGTGTACAGAGTTGAGATCAATTTAAATAAAAGTAAAAAGTAAATAATGGGGGTTTAAATGGAAACAAAATAGAGAAATATTACAATAAATATGAAAACTAAAAAGCAACAATGGGAATAAAAATATAACAGTAAAATAAGAATATAACAAGACAAAGTAGGCAGTAGTGACCATGTTATGAAAACGTATTGCACTGTTATTGTTTTGCATCCCCTGTCATCCTAGAGGCGGGTAGTAACGCGCTACATTTACTCCGTTACATCTACTTGAGTAACTTTTGGGATAAATTGTACTTGTAAGAGTAGTTTTTATGCAACATACTTTTACTTTTACTTGAGTATATTTATAGAGAAGAAACGCTATTTTTACTGCGCTCCATTTATCTGCAATCAGGTCGCTACTTTTTTTTTTTTATCGATCTGTTAATGCACGTTTTGTTTGTTTTGATTTTGTCAGACACGCATTCAAAGTAGGAACTACGCATGCCTGCGTTTCACCAATCAAATGCAGTCACTGGTGACGTTGGACCAATCAAGCAGAGCCAGGCGGTCACATGACCGTCACACGTAGAACCCGACATGTTGAAAAACTTATTGGGGTGTTACCATTTAGTGGTCAACTATACGGAATATGTACTGTACTGTGCAATCTACTAATAAAAGTTTCAATCAATCAACCAATCAATCAAAAGTGTAAAGGAAAAAAAGACCGTTTTTATATCAACCGTACTTCCCGTCAAAAGCTTAAAGACTGATCGCACAGTTCCTGTCTTCACAATAAAAGCGCCGCTCCATCGCGCCTGCGCTAACAAAATAAGAGTCTCCGAAAGCCAGCGCAAACAAGCTAGCAAGCTATGGAGTTTGCCGCCAATGTATTTCTTGTAAAGTGTATAAAAACCAGAGGTGGGTAGAGTAGCCAGAAATTGTACTCAAGTAAGAGTACTGTTACTTTAGAGATTTATTACTCAAGTAAAAGTAAGGAGTAGTCACCCAAATATTTACTTGAGTAAAAGTAAAAAGTATGTTGTGAAAAAACTACTCAAGTACTGAGTAACTGATGAGTAACCTGTTCGTTTAATGATTCCAGCAACAAATAATGCACAAAAACATAAAAATAGCAATGAGCAAATTCAGAGCCAGGAATATCTCTTAAGCAACTAAAACAATAATATATATTAAATAATAGTACATTAAAATAAAATAAAAAATTGGCACATTGAGCCACAATAACTTAACAGCACCATAGGCTCAGTAGGCATTCATTGATTTGATTGATTGATTGAAACTTTTATTAGTAGATTGCACAGTACAGTACATATTCCGTACAATTGACCACTAAATGGTAACACCCCAATAAGTTTTTCAACGTTTATCAATTACTTTGTAAATGACCAAGTCGAGGTGATCTACCTCATATATACATACACACACATATCATATATACACACACATATCATACATACACACACAAATCATTTATACACACACATATCATATATATATATATATATATATACATACATACATTTATATATACAGTATACAATTTATATTGATTTATTTTGCCATTTTTGTTCACATGTTGGTGTTTTAATGAATATACATGCATGTTTAACATGTAGTTTCCTATCTTTCATGAAGACAAGAATATAAGTTGGTGTATTACCTGATTCTGATGACTTGCATTGATTGGAATCAAGACGTCCAGGTTTTCAAATGGAGGAGAAAAAAAGTTCCTCTTTTCTGTCTAATACCACATGAAAGTCGTTGGTTTTTGGCATCTTATTTGTCCAGCTTCCATATTCGTTTTTATACACTTTACAAGAAATACATTGGCGGCAAACTCCGTAGCTTGCTCGCTTGTTTGCGCTGGCTTTCGGAGACTCTTATTTTGTTAGCGCAGGCGCGATGGAGCGGCGCTTTTATTGTGAAGACAGGAACTGTGCGATCACTCTTTAGGCTTTTGACGGGAAGTACGGTTGAAATAAAAAGTGTCTTTTTTCCTTTACACTTTTGATTGATTGATGGATTGTAACTTTTATTATTAGATTGCACAGTAGAGTACATATTCCGTACAATTGACCACTAAATGGTAACACCCCAATAAGTTTGTCAACATGTTTATGTCGGGTTTTACGTATCACGGTCATGTGACCGCCTGGCTCTCTTTGATTGGTCCAACGTCACCAGTGACTGCATGTGATTGGTGAAACGCAGGCATGCGTGGTTCCTACTTTGAAGCTCTGTCATAAACCAAAACAAACATTAACAGATCGATAAAAAAAAAGTAGAGAGTAGCGAGCTGAATGTAGATAAATGGAACGGAGTAAAAGTAGCGTTTCTTCTCTATAAATATACTCAAGTAAAAGTAAAAGTATGTTGCATAAAAACTACTCGTAGAAGTACAATTTATCCCAAAAGTTCCTCAAGTAACTGTAACGGAGTAAATGTAGCGCGTTACTACCCACCTCTGATAAAAACGAATATGGAAGCTGGACAAATAAGATGCCAAAAACCAACGACTTTCATGATATATTAGACAGGAAGGAGGAACTTTTTTTCTCCTCCATTTGAAAACCCGGACGTTATCAGCACTATACTGTCTATTCCAATCAATGCAAGTCATCAGAATCAGGTAATACACCAACTTATATTCTTGTCTTCATGAAAGATAGGAATCTATGTGTTAAACATGCATGTATATTCATTAAAACACCTTTAACATGTGAACAAAAACGGCAAAATAAATAAATATAAATTATATACTGTATATATAAAGGTATGTGTATATATATATATATATATATATATATATATGTATATATATATATATATATATATATATATATGATATGTGTGTATGTATATATGAGGTAGATCACCTCGACTTGGTCATTTATTAAGTAATTGATTAACGTTGAAAAACTTATTGGGGTGTTACCATTTAGTGGTCAATTGTACGGAATATGTACTGTACTGTGCAATCTACTAATACAAGTTTCAATCAATCAATCAATCAATCAATCAATCAATGCGTACTGAGCCCATGGTGCTGTTAAGTTATTTGTGGCTCAATTTCCATAATTTTTATTTTTATTTTAATGTACTATTATTTAATATATATTATTGTTTTAGTTGCTTAAGAGATATTCCTGGCTATGAATTTGCTCATTGCTATTTTTATGTTTTTGTGCATTATTTGTTGCCGTAATCATTAAACGAACAGGTTACTCATCAGTTACTCAGTACTTGAGTAGTTTTTTCACAACATACTTTTTACTTTTACTCAAGCAAATATTTGGGTGACTACTCCTTACTTTTACTTGAGTAATAAATCTCTGAAGTAACAGTACTCTTACTTGAGTACAATTTCTGGCTACTCTACCCACCTCTGCCCCCCGCCCCAGAGAGGAGTCGTACTGTCTAATGGCGTGTGGGACAAAGGAGTTCTTGAGTCTATTAGTCCTGCACTTGGGATGAAGCAATCTAGAACTGAACAAGCTCCTCTGGCTATGCAGAGGGTGACTGGCATCATCCAGGATGCTCACTAGTTTGTCAACAGTCCTCTTCTCTGCCACCCTCACCAGTGAGTCCAGTTTCATTCCCATTGTAGAACCGGCCCCGCCTGATCAGTTTCTCAAGTCTGCTACAAGTTTATCTATCCAAAAAGAGAGAGCTAGCTAGCTAGTTACAAAAATATGTATCAATAAAGTACTATAACTGTTCTTACTAAATGTATTCTTTATTTGTATTATGGGAGAAAAAAAAAAAAAATATATATATATATATATATATATATATATATGTACTCCATGTAATTGCAATTTATGTTAAATATTGTCCAATAATGCAAAAATATATTCTCAAACATTCAAACCATTTTTTAAATAGAAATTAATACTAATAATGATGTTTTGTGAAGTATATTTACATAGCGCTTTTCTCTATTGACTCAAAGCGCTTTACATAGTGAAACCCAATAACTAAGTTACATTTTTTTAAAGCAGTGTGGGTGGCACTGGGAGCAGGTGGGTAAAGTGTCTTGCCCAAGGACACAACGGCAGTGACTAGGATGGCAGAAGCGGGGATCGAACCTGCAACCCTCAAGTTGCTGGCACGGCCGCTCTACCAACCGAGCTCTATTTCAAAGCATGTTCTCCATCCAATTGTGTGATGTAAAACTAACAATAGATTTCATGGTAAAATTGTAAAATTTACTGTTTTTTTCTCTAAATTTAAAAAAAAAGTGTTTTTTTTACTGTAATAACCTGTGGTGCCGTTTTGACATTTACGATAATACACCGAAAAAATCTACAGTTGTTGATTCTCGGTGAAAAAAAAACAACAAAAAAAACCTGGCAGCTCATATGCCAAAATTTTACTGTGAAATAGATTTTTTATTATTTACAGTAAAAAAAAACTGAAGTTAATTTTACAGTAAAGTTTGGGCAACTGAACTGTTTTTTTTTTACCATAAAAACAGCAGTACAGTATTTCCATTTACAGTCATTTTGAGGGGAAATGATTGCAACTCACCATATTTTTTTTTACATTTTAGTTTAACCCTTATATTATGTTGAGGGTCAATTTGACCCATTTCAGTTTTTGTGTTGATCAAAGTACTGGTTATCCTTTCTTTTTCTTGCTGAAATTTGGTGACTTTTCTTCATCTAGGGTCATGAACTGGTGTGTAAAATCTGGACACTTTGTTGAGTAGTGGAATGTCTTGCAGAGTTTGTATACACAGATGACGTTGCGGGTCATTTTGACCCAGACACTTTAATGTGGGTAAATAGCCCAAATAAACAAGTCTCTTTGATGTACTTTTTACTTTGATGTTCAATTTTTTGTATTTTGATTGCCTCTGAGACCCAGAGCCAGGTGTGTGAAGAGAGGGAACTTTCTCAAACTTGTCCTTGTCACTGTTTTCATGTCAGCTCTTTGACAAACTCACCAAAAATGAGCTCCAGAAGGATGACATCTGAGGAGACAAGGACAAGTGTGAGAAAGTTCCCTCTCTTCACACACGTGGCTCTGGGTCTCAGAGACAATCAAAATACAAACAATTGTACATCAAAGTAAAAAGTACATCGAGGAGACATGTTTATTTTTGGATCTGAACAGCTATTTACCCACATTAAAGCGCCTGGGTCAAAATGACTCGCAACATCATCTTTTTATACAAACTCTGCACAAACATTCCACTACACAACAAATTGTCCAGATTTACACACCAGTTCATGACCCTAGATGAGGAAAAGTCACCAGATTTCAGCAAGAAAAAGAAAGGATAACACAAAAACTGAAATGGGTCAAATTGACCCTTAACATATTACAATTGGAATAAAAAATGTATTGTATGTCACTTTTCTAAATGTTTATATAACCTAAAATAAAATGTTATTGGTTTAACCTGTTTTCTTGACTGTTTTGAGTGCATTTACACAGTATGGGTCAAAACGACTCGCAACATAAACAATGTCATTTTTCCCAACATAACACAAGGGTTAAGCTCGTCTTTGCCAGTCAGTCGCCCTGTGCTGACAATTGGAATAAAAAAATTATTGTATGTCACTTTTCTAAATGTTTATACAACCTAAAATAAAATTGTTATTGGTTTAACCTGTTTTCTTGACTGTTTTGAGCGCATTTACACATTATGGGTCAAAACGACCCGCAACATAATCAATGTCATTTTAAAAAAAATGACATTGGTTGAAAAAAATCTACTAATTAAATGCATTAAAATGTGTGTAATAATAGTATTGACTGTTAGACGCGGCCCTCTGAGGCCCAACATTACTGCGATGTGGCCCTTTGACAGCGCGCTTTAGCGGTCGTTATTGAGCTGTTTATGCCGCTGTGTAAGCACACTGTGATTAGCTCTAGCAGGCACATTGTATGATATCATTATTTATATACAGGAGGATGCACTAGCAAATAGACATGCTGGGCAAAACGAGCCTCGTGACCTCTTCAGCTAAGAAATATAGTCTCGTGCCGAGCAACAGCGACTTGTGACCTTTCACCTCAGCAGAGAGGTGGATTTATTGCGCGCTACGCTTGTGCATGTTTGCTCATAGAGCCTGCAGGAGGTGGGTGATCCATGGACTATGTATGCTATGTCCTATCTGCACATGAATGCCGACACCTCACAAAGACCCCCATGCCGAGAGGGATTTGGCACAAACAGGATCTGAGCGGTGTGCGGAGGTAAATGGGGCCCATGCCAGGAAGAAAACACTACTAGAACATTCTTTGTTGAGAGGGACGCTCCCATTGACTCATTCATTAGGCTGTCAGGATTAAGCTCTAGTATCTTGTTTAACCCCTTTAAAAATGCACTTGCTGATACTTGTTTTCACCTTTTTGATTTGTTTTTTACGTCGCGGTTTCTCACCTGCAACCATGTGTCGTGCAATCCATCTAGATCAAAATAAAATGCTGTATATATTTGTATTTTTAAGTGGACTGCAGTGTCACATTTTGAAACACTTATTACAAACGTGTAACTATTTGTTGCATTAAAAAGTAAATACATCTGTACTTGCTGGCAAAAAACATAGCAGAATTCATTGAAAAGTCGTTTAATCTAGTAATATCAATCAATCAATCAATGTTTACTTATATAGGCCTAAATCACTGGTGTCTCAAAGGGCTGCACAAACCACTACGACATCCTCGGTAGGCCCACATAAGGGCAGGGAAAACTCACACCCAGTGGGACGTCGGTGACAATGATGACTATGAGAACCTTGGAGAGGAGGAAAGCAATGGATGTCGAGCGGGTCTAACATGATACTGTGAAAGTTCAATCCATAATGGATTCAGAATTGTCTGGCGGTCGTAAGTGATCCCGGAGTGACCACGCTGTAAGCCAGCCATGAAATTTGCAGAATTGTCCGGTATTTTTGCATCTGAACAGGCAATTTCTGAGGTAACAGCAGAAACATTTTTTTTATCAGGGATCTTATGTTTAAAAAACCTATATTATAGGTAGTGGGCTGTTTTAGGGAATTTTTGATCAAATTATCCATAGTAGCAATATTAATAATCCTGTGTTTATTCTGCGTAGTGCACTTAAAATAATTCTGACCATATCCAGGAATTGATATGATGGGAATTTTCCGATTGTTTGCTTGGTGCTTTGATAAACTGAAGGCATCATATACATGGTACTATATTGTGATGTTATGAGCCAGGGAATAAAAGAACTACCCTACCCAGCATGCAACAGGAGTGACGAGCATGCGCGGTAGCCCGGTATAGGTTGTGTTGTATCTTGTATGTTGTGATATGCACGCTCTGAAAGTAAACGTTAAGAACTCAGCCAACACTCCTGGTCTGCATTATTCATAAATAGACAGACAACACATATACTCCGCTGCTTCACAGGCCGCTGGATGTAGCCGGCAAAGTATTCCCATGCTAGCTAGCCGGTTTAGCAAGCACGCGTCATTCAGTCCAAAACGGCCCGATCCATCCACATCCAGAATTGTCTGGCGGTCGTAAGTGATCCCGGAGTGACCACGCTGTAAGCCAGCCATGAAATTTGCAGAATTGTCCGGTATTTTTGCCAAATGTTCCATCTTTACCAAGAGCCCCTCGACGCCGGGCGACGCCATCCTGTTAAGAAAAGGCATTAACAAAATAAAAGCATGTAAACAACATACGCAAATGTGCGATAAAATAATTGTCGGCGTTAATAGATTGATGAGTTAACTCGTAATTAACGCATTAATTTGCCCACCCCTAATTTCAGTGATTAACAAAAGGTACACCATAGACTACAGGCTACTTGGCGCTAGTAGCTACACAACTGCTAAGCACACTAGAGCGCACAAGCTAGGCATAGAGTACAGTCCAAAAGTTTGGCCACACCTTCTCATTCACAACACAAGTGATGGCCCCAACCCTATTGATAAAGCAAGAAATTCCACTAATCCACCCTGATAATGCACACCTGGGAAGTGAAAACCATTTAAGGTGACTACCTCTAGAAGCTCATGGAGAGAATGCCAAGAGTGTGCAAAGCAGTAATCAGAGCAAAGGGTGGCTATTTTGAAGAAACTAAAATATAAAACATTTTTTTTCAGTTCTTACACCTTATACATATCTCCATGTGTGTTCATTCGTAGTTTTAATGTTTCAATCTAGAATGTAAATATCAATCAATCAATCAATCAATGTTTACTTATATAGCCCTAAATCACTAGTGTCTCAAAGGGCTGCACAAACAACTACCACATCCTCGGTAGGCCCACATAAGGGCAAGGAAAACTCACACCCAGTGGGACGTCGGTGACAATGATGACTATGAGAACCTTGGAGAGGACGAAAGCAATGGATGTCGAGCGGGTCTAACATGATACTGTGAAAGTTCAATCCATAATGGATCCAACACAGTTGCGAGAGTCCAGTCCAAAGCGGATCCAACACAGCATGGATTAATACATACAAATAGGGATTTTACTGTCAATTTTAGGTGCTAGTAAAACATGATATTATTGCCAAAAAGGATAATTACTACCAATTAGGAGTATGAATTGGTACATTTCAAGAATTTTCTTACATTAGAGGTGTTATTAAGAACACTGAGTGACGGTTAAGTTGTCAAATTAACCACCATTAGACAGAAAAATGATGGTGATGGTGACGGGTTGTACTTGTATAGCGCTTTTCTACCTTCAAGGTACTCAAAGCGCTTTGACGCTACTTCCACATTTACCCATTAACACACACATTCACACACTGATGGAGGGAGCTGCCATGCAAGGCGCCAACCAGCACCCATCAGGAGCATGCCAAAAGTATTTGGCCACCCATCCAAATAATCGGAATCAGCGGTCCTAATCACAGGTGTATCAAATCAAGCACCTGGGCATGGAGACTGTTTCTACAAACATTTGTGAAAGAATGGGCCGCTCTCAGTGATTTCCAGCATGGAACTGTCATAGGATGCCAACCCAACCTAACCCCCCGCCCCAAATTGTAAATAAAGTACATATTTCAATGTATATACTCTGATGATTAAATTGTCTGATGACTGTATTATACTGATAGTATATATTTGTACCATTAACGTGGACCCCGACTTAAACAAGTTAAAAAAACGTATTGGGGTGTTACCATTTAGTGGTCAATTGTACGGAATATGTACTGTACTGTGCAATCTACTAATAAAAGTTTCAATCAATCAAACAAAAACCTGTGCACTAGAGATGCGCGGATAGGCAATTATATCAACCGCAACCGCATCACCAAAGTTGTCATCCCCCCCGCCATCTACCCGAACCAACATTTTATCAGGACTGCAACTGCCCGCCACCCGCCCGTTGAAATACATCAGAGGTCGGCCACCACTACCACCCAGAGAGCCAGAGAGAAAAATGTGCATCTTAAGTCACAGAAAACGCTACGTAAAACCTAGGCATAAAATGGCACACCTTATTATTTTTATTGGATAGTGGTCTGTTTATTTCAATACTTAGTTTTATTTTTTTTTTACCTCTTGTGTAATTTATTTTTATCCCATATTTGTTCCTACTACCGCACCTTAAGTTGGAGTCATTAATCTCGTTGTATGCAAATACAATGAAAACAAAGTCCATTCTAGTCCATTCTATACTTTGCAAAAAGAATGCTTTTGTTTTCTTTAGATTTCACATAACAATGGATTGTCCATGATGGCAAATGTGTCAAAATCACATAGCATTGTAGCTTTAATCTGTCCTGGCTACTCAGTCCAATATGGCCATATTATTCAATCAATCAATCAATGTTTATTTATATAGCCCCAAATCACAAATGTCTCAAAGGACTGCACAAATCATTACGACTACAACATCCTCGGAAGAACCCACAAAAGGGCAAGGAAAACTCACACCCAGTGGGCAGGGAGAATTCACATCCAGTGGGACGCCAGTGACAATGCTGACTATGAGAAACCTTGGAGAGGACCTCAGATGTGGGCATCCCCCCCCCATCTAGGGGACCGAAAGCAATGGATGTCGAGCGGGTCTAACATGATACTGTGAAAGTTCAATCCATAGTGGCTCCAACACAGCCGCGAGAGTTCAGTTCAAGCGGATCCAAGACAGCAGCGAGAGTCCCGTCCACAGGAAACCATCTCAAGCGGAGGCGGATCAGCAGCGTAGAGATGTCCCCAACCGATACACAGGCGAGCGGTCCATCCTGGGTCCCGACGAGCGGCCCATCCTGGGTCTCGACTCTGGACAGCCAGTATTTCATCCATGGTCATCGGACCGGACCCCCTCCACAATGGAGGGGGGGACATAGGAGAAAAAAGAAAAGAAGTGGCAGATCAACTGGTCTAAAAAGGAGGTCTATTTAAAGGCTAGAGTATACAGATGAGTTTTAAGGTGAGACTTAAATGCTTCTACTGAGGTGGCATCTCGAACTGTTACCGGGAGGGCATTCCAGAGTACTGGAGCCCGAACGGAAAACCCTCTATAGCCCGCAGACTTTTTTTGGGCTCTAGGAATCACTAATAAGCCGGAGTCTTTTGAACGCAGATTTCTTGCCGGGACATATGGTACAATACAATCGGCAAGATAGGCTGGAGCTAGACCGTGTAGTATTTTATACGTAAGTAGTAAAACCTTAAAGTCACATCTTAAGTGCACAGGAAGCCAGTGCAGGTGAGCCAGTAGAGATATATATGTAGGTATATATGTATATAAAGGTATATACAGTATAGATATATATGTATGTATATATGTATATAAAGGTATATACAGTACAGGCGTAATACGATCAAACTTTCTTGTTCTTGTCAAAAGTCTAGCAGCCGCATTTTGTACCAACTGTAATCTTTTAATGCTAGACATGGGGAGACCCGAAAATAATACGTTACAGTAATCGAGACGAGACGTAACAAACGCATGGATAATGATTTCGGCGTATTTCGTGGACAAAATGGAGGGAATTTTAGCGATATTACGGAGATGAAAGAAGGCCGTTTTAGTAACGCTTTTAATGTGTGACTCAAAGGAGAGAGTTGGGTCGAAGATAATACCCAGATTTTTTACCGAGTCGCCTTGTTTTATTATTTGGTTGTCAAATGTTAAAGTTGTATTATTAAATAGAGGTGGGTGTCTAGCAGGACCGATAATCAGCATTTCCGTTTTTTTGGCGTTAAGTTGCAAAAAATTAGCGGACATCCATTGTTTAATTTCATTAAGACACGCGTCCAGCTGACTACAGTCCGGCGTGTTGGTCAGCTTTAGGGGCATGTAAAGTTGGGTGTCATCAGCATAGCATCTGTGTAATTGTTTTGTCAGCTGTGCTTAACATAATACATATAGTTGTAGATATGTATAGAACTATTTCCATTCCTTTGTACGTATCTTTCTACTATAAAGTAACTATAACTATAGTACTTGCTATCGACCGGCTGCTAGCGTCTACGATAAAACAAAGTGAACAAGATATTCTATTTCTCTTATATCCACCAGGGATGCATTGTGCTACACGATAAGAGTATAAAGACTCAGTTTAAAAAAAATCCAATTCTAAAGCTATTTCCAGCGCTTTTATAAATTGTTATGTTTGTTGATGAGGCATGAAAAATATTATTCATAACAGTGTGGGTATGTTTGTTAGTGGCTGCTTTATATTTAGGTTTTAGTTACATTTAGTAGAATAAAAAAACAATAATAATTAAAGCTGCAAGCAGCGTTGGTCGGGTCCGACTTTGGCTGCTGCCCCCGAGATCCACGGCCGGATAAGCGTTAGAAGACGCCTTGGAGCCACTATTTTGAGAATCTAATGCATTGTGAAAGTAATGCAGTTGTTGTATTAAAGTGAAAATATCAAACTTCCTGTTAATTTTTGCTAAAGTATGTTGATTGTTAAAATGTAGGTCTAAGTGAGACCTACATAGTGGTTTTTGTTTCATGTCTCTCTGACATTCCTACCGGAAGTTACACGCAGTTTTGTCTGTTTTCTTCCTAATAGCAGTTGTATTCCTAGGGGGGCGGTAGAGCGCAATTTTGAGTTTTGAGGTTAGGTTTTTTTCATCAAATCGCAATTTTTGCCAGACCTGATGTGTGTGTCAAGTTTGGTGAGTTTAGAAGCATTTTAAGGGGGTCAAATAACAGCTCAAAGAGGCAAAAATGACATTTTTTAGGAGACTTTGCACAGGGGTTCTTTGAAGGCGCGTAAAATCAAAACCTGAGAACTTATCAAAACTCTGTTCTAGACTTTTAATCAGAAGGGTTCAATCCCTCTCCTGTGCGAGTTTGAAGCCAAAACAACAAACGCACTCAGAGGAGATAATGTTTGAAGAAAGCTGACCGGTTTTTACAAAACTTTTTTTTTTAAGGGGGGATTGCAAACTTCCAGTTGATTTTTGTTGGGGGTTGTCAATGTATGAAATGTAGGTCTAAGCAAGACCTACATAGAGGTTTTTGTTTCATGTCTCTCCGACATTCTTACCGGAAGTTACAAGCAATTTTGTCTGTGTTTTCTTCCTAGGAGCATTTTTTTCAGTGTTTTATTAGCGCTATTTTTGTTTTGGGGTTTTGTTTTTTTCATTAGATCGCAATATTTGCCAGTCCTTATGTGTAGGCCAAGTTTGGTGACTTTTGAAGCATTTTAAAGGGGTCAAATTACAGCGCAAAGAGGCAAAAATTGCATTTTTTGCGAAAATTTTATTTTGAAGTTTTTTTTGGCAACATCCTGTAGATTTTTGCTGAAAGAAGTGAGTGTATGAAAATTGGGTCTAAGTCAGACCTACATAGGAGTTTTTGTTTCATGTCGCTATGACATTCCTAACAGAAGTTACATGCAGTTTTGTCTGTAATTTTTTCCTAGGGGGCGCTAGAGCGCAATTTTCATTTAGGGGGATTGGTTGCTTAATATGTTGGAAGCTTTGCTATATTACCGGAAGTTACAAGCAATTTTGTCTGTGTTTTCTTCCTAGGAGCAGTTTTTTCAGTGTTTTATTCAAAAATAGCGCTAGAGCGCAATTTCGAGTTTTGTTTTTTCATTAGATCGCAATATTCGCCAGTCCTTATGTGTAGGCCAAGTTTGGTGACTTTTGAAGCATTTTAAAGGGGTCAAATTACAGCGCAAAGAGGCAAAAATTGCATTTTTTGTGAAAATTTTATTTTGAAGGGGTTTTTGCCAACATCCTGTAGATTTTTGCTGAAAGAAGTGAGTGTATGAAAATTGGGTCTAAGTCAGACCTACATAGGAGTTTTTTGTTTCATGTCGCTATGACATTCCTAACAGAAGTTACATGCAGTTTTGTCTGTAATTTTTTCCTAGGGGGCGCTAGAGCGCAATTTTCATTTAGGGGGATTGGTTGCTTAATATGTTGGGAAGGTTTGCTATATTACCGGAAGTTACAAGCAATTTTGTCTGTGTTTTCTTCCTAGGAGCAGTTTTTTCAGTGTTTTATTCAAAAATAGCGCCAGAGCGCAATTTCGAGTTTTGTTTTTTCATTAGATCGCAATATTTACCAGTCCTTATGTGTGCGCCAAGTTTGGTGACTTTTGAAGCATTTTAAAGGGGTCAAATTACAGCGCAAAGAGGCAAAAATAGCATTTTTTGCGAAAATTTTATTTTGAAGGTTTTTTTGGCAACATCCTGTAGATTTTTGCTGAAAGAAGTGAGTGTATGAAAATTGGGTCTAAGTCAGACCTACATAGGAGTTTTTGTTTCATGTCGCTATGACATTCCTAACAGAAGTTACATGCAGTTTTGTCTGTAATTTTTTCCTAGGGGGCGCTAGAGCGCAATTTTCATTTAGGGGGATTGGTTACTTAATATGTTGGGAAGGTTTGCTATATTACCGGAAGTTACAAGCAATTTTGTCTGTGTTTTCTTCCTAGGAGCAGTTTTTTCAGTGTTTTATTCAAAAATAGCGCTAGAGCGCAATTTCGAGTTTTGTTTTTTCATTAGATCGCAATATTCGCCAGTCCTTATGTGTAGGCCAAGTTTGGTGACTTTTGAAGCATTTTAAAGGGGTCAAATTACAGCGCAAAGAGGCAAAAATTGCATTTTTTGTGAACATTTTATTTTGAAGGGGTTTTTGCCAACATCCTGTAGATTTTTGCTGAAAGAAGTGAGTGTATGAAAATTGGGTCTAAGTCAGACCTACATAGGAGTTTTTTGTTTCATGTCGCTATGACATTCCTAACAGAAGTTACATGCAGTTTTGTCTGTATTTTTTTCCTAGGGGGCGCTAGAGTGCAATTTTCATTTAATTTTCATCTAATAAAAACGATATCATCTTAATTTACCTGGTGGTCCCCTCCCGACGTCTACCGGAATGATTCTTCCGTTGGAGTCCAACTCCAACTATGAGGCTCATCGCGGGGTGGAGGGAGAATGGGAATTAAAAAAACAACACACAATTTAGAAAATAAATATATTTTTTTGAGTTTGTATTACTTTTTATGCTTTAAGATATAGAATAGAAGTATTTACATGGTGACTAGGCGGAGAAAAAGAGAAAGAGAGTAGTGCCCATGGGACAATCCCCCCTCTGGTGCTCGTTGGTACAGTCCGCCATTGTGACGTTTTAAAAAGTCCCCGAGCTGCACTCGCCTCTCCGCTCCCGGAGAAAGAAGCTTTCACCGCGGCCAGGAAGCAAGACCCCGCCACGCTCCAACCGCATCACCGCCACTTATACTACTTTCTACTCTTTTTGTTGTATTTTGCTGTGGAATATGGCCTGCGGGGCGACGTTAAAGCGCTCGATGGAGTTCGAGGCCCTCCTCAGTCCGCAGTCTCCCAAGCGGAGGAGGTGCACCCCCTTGCCGGGGACTCCTGGTACTCCGGCCCCGCAACGATGCAACCTCCGCGCCCCGGTGCTGGACAGTCCGCCGCAGAGCACGGCAGGCGAGAGCAGACTCACACCAGGTAGAACATTTTAATCCCATTTGCCGGCCCCGCCTGGCTGCTTTCTTGCGGGGTGGGTGTCATCATGGGGGGAGGGGGAGGGGAGCATAGCTAGCTTGTAGCTCACATGCTAACGTTATTCCTGAGGCTAATGCTAATTCTAAGCTAGCCGGGCTATTATGGGGAGCATAGCTAGCTTGTAGCTAACATGCGAACGTTATTCCTGAGGCTAATGCTAAGCTAGCCGGGCTATTATGGGGAGCATAGCTAGCTTGTAGCTAACATGCTAACGTTATTCCTGAGGCTAATGCTAAGCTAGCTGGGCTGTTATGGGGAGGGGAGGGTGGATAGCTATCTTGTAGCTAACATGCTAATGTTATTCCTGAGGCTAATGGTAATGCTAAGCTAGCCGGGCTATTATGGGGAGCATAGCTAGCTTGTAGCTAACATGTCAACCTTATTCCTGAGGCTAATGCTAAGCTAGCCGGGCCATTATGGGTAGGGGGGAAGGCGCATAGCTAGCTTGTAGCTAACATGCTAACGTTATTCCTGAGGCTAATGCTAAGCTATCCGGGCTAATTATGGGGAGGGGTGAATAGCTAGCTTGTAGCTAACATGCTAATGTTATTCCTGAGGCTAATGCTAAGCTTGCTGGGCTATTATGGGGAAGGGGTTGGGGTGCATAGCTAGCTTGTAGCTATCATGCTAACATTATTCCTGAGGCTAATGCTAAGCTAGCCGGACTATTATAGAGAGGGCAGGGTGGAGAGCTAGCTTGTAGCTAAAATGCTAACGTTATTCCTGAGGCTAATGCTAAGCTAGCTGGGCTATTATGGGGAGGGGGAAGGGCTTCGGGTACATGGCTAGCTTGTAGCTAACATGCAAGCGTTATTCCTGAGGCTAATGCTAAGCTAGCCAGGCTATTATGGGGAGGGAAGGTGGATAGTTAGCTTGTAACTAAAATGCTAACGTTATTCCTGAGGCGAATGCTAATGCTAAGCTAGCTGGGCTACTATGGGGAGGGGTTGGGGTGCATAGCTAGCTTGTAGCTAACATGTTAACGTTATTCCTGAGGCTAATGCTAAGCTAGCTGGGCTATTATGGGGAGGGGAGGGTGGATAGCTAGCCTGTAGATAACATGCTAATGCTAGTGCTACGCTAGCCGGGCTATTATGGGGAGGGAGGGGCTTGGGGTGCATAGCTAGCTTGTAGCTAACATGCTAACGTTATTCCTGAGGCTACTGCAAAGCTAGCCGGGCTATTATGGGGAGGGGAGGGTGGATAGTTAGCCTGTAGCTAACATGTTAATGTTATTCCTGTGGCTAATGCTACGCTAGCCGGGTTATTATGGGGAGGGAGGGGCTTGGGGTGCATAGCTAGCTTGTAGCTAACATGCTAACATTATTCCTGACTCTAATGCAAAGCTAGCCGTGCTATTATGGGGACGGGGGAGGGGGTTGGGGTCGATAGCTAGCTTTTAGCTAATATGCTAACGTTACTCCTGAGGTTAATGCTAAGCTAGCCGGGCTATTATGAGCACTGTCGTCGTTGATTAGTGACTCAGTTTTGTCATTTGACCTCGCTTTGTTATACGTTTGCGTCACAGTTCAAGTAATGTCATACGTTCAAATGCACTGACCTGCCAGTCTTTTTTGTTTAAAGAAATGCAACTCGCTAAACAGTTGGTTTAATCGTAATGTGCCTGAAAGGGACAAGCGGTAGAAAATGGGTGGATAACAAAGGACAAAAGGCAGCCGAGCAGAATGTGCATCCTTGCAAAGCGCTAATTAGAAGCTGGCATTGAGATGGTGGTGGGGGGGAGTTGCCATTATTCCTTTCCTCCCGAGGGTGGGAAGGCTTTGTTCATTTCCTTCATGCCTTCTCCTCCTCCATGACTCTCATCAGTGTTTTTCAACCACTGTAGTGTAGCACATTAGTGGGCCGTGAAAGATTATGTAATTTCACCTATCCATCCATCTTCTGTCGCTTATCTGAGGTCGGGTCGCGGGGGCTGCAGCCTAAGCAGGGAAGCCCAGACTTCCCTCTCCCCAGCCACTTCGTCTAGCTCTTCCCGGGGGATCCCGAGGCGTTCCCAGGCCAGCCTGGAGAGATAGTCTCCCCAACGTGTCCTGGGTCTTCCCCGTGGCCTCCTACCAGATTGGACGTGCACAAAACACCTCCCTCAGGAGGCGTATGAGTGGCATCCTGACCAGATGTCCGAATCACCTCATCTGGCTCCTCCCCATACGGAGGAGCAGCGGCTTTACTTTGAGTTCCTCCCGGATGGCAGAGCTTCTCACCCTATTTCTATGGGAGAGACCCGCCACCCAGTGGAGGAAACTAATTTCGGCCGCTTGTACCCGTGATCTTATCCTTTCGGTCATAACCCAAAGCTTATGACCATAGGTGAGGATAGGAATGTAGATCGACCGGTAAATTGAGAGCTTTGCCTTCCGGCTCAGCTCCTTCTTCACTACAACGGATCGATACAGCGTCCGCATTACTGAAGACGCCGCACCGATCCACCTGTCGATCTCACCATCCACTCGTGAACAAGACTCCGAGATACTTGAACTTTTCCACTTGGGGTAATTTCACCTATTTGGGGTAAAAATATTTTTGTCAAACAAGTAATTTTAAAGTCTGCAAATAATGTGTCGGTGCTGTGTAGAGCTCGGCAGCGTAACAATGTTATACTCCTCAATATCAGCAGGTAGATACTTGCTTTGTTGTGATCCCAATGTGGAGATGACAGCGGGAGTCAGCACACGGGTGAAAAGGTATCTAATGCTAAAACTAAAAATAAACAAAAGTTGAGTGCCTCTAAGGAAAATGCATTGAAGCTTAGGGAACAAAGCTAAAACTGAACTGGCTACAAAGTAAACAAAAACAGAATGCTGGACAACAGCAAAGACTTACTGTGGAGCAAAGACGGCGTCCACAAAGTACATCCGAACATGACATGTTAGTCAACAATGTAAGGAAGGATAGCAACAACTGAAATATTCCTGATTGCTAAACCAAAGATGCGGGGGGAAAAGCGCTCAAGGAAGACATGATACTGCTACATGAAAATACCAGCAAAACCGGAAAAGCCACCAAAATAGGAGCGCAAGGCATGAAGTAAAACACTACACACAAAAAAACTGCTAAAAAGTCCAAATAAGTCAGTGTGATGTAACAGTACACCTACTTTGAGACAAGAGCTATAGTGATGCATGCTTGGTTATGCTTTAAAGTCATACCAAACAATTGCGACGACTTTTTACTGTCAATATCGGCTGCTGAGTTTCATTTTTTAAGGATTTCTGTTGGTGGTGTGCATCCATGTTTTTTCAAAGAAAAAAAAAATGTGCCTTGGCTCCAAAAAGGTTGAAAACACTGACTTACATGCACAGTGAGGCGAAGGGAAAGTCGTTTTTAAGATAAGTTATCATTAATTCAGTGCAATCTTCACTGCAGGTGTGCAATGGGTTACGTATTCGGCAACACACACCTAAATTGTCCCTGGGGGGACGCATAAAAGACTTATTTTGTACGTTTGGGCTGGGTGATATACTCTATATCGTGGGTTTGTCTGTGCGATATAGAAAACGACTATATGGTGATATTGGAGGATACCTTCTCACACAGTTGCTTTTAGCTGCGGGTATTACACTACAGGCTCCTCTCACTCCTTCTTGTCTCCTTCTCACAGACAGCAAGCATACCTTCTTACATACCTCACATACTGTCACCTCACACGTCACATACTGTCACCTCACACGTCACATACTGTCACCTCACACGTCACATACCGTCACCTCACACGTCACATACCGTCACCTCACACGTCACATACCGTCACCTCACACGTCACATACCGTCACCTCACACGTCACATACCGTCACCTCACACGTCACATACCGTCACCTCACACGTCACATACCGTCACATACTGTCACCTCACATACTGTCACCTCACATACTGTCACCTCACACGTCACATACCGTCACCTCACACGTCACATACCGTCACCTCACACGTCACATACCGTCACCTCACACGTCACATACCGTCACCTCACACGTCACATACCGTCACCTCACACGTCACATACCGTCACATACTGTCACCTCACACGTCACATACCGTCACATACTGTCACCTCACATACCGTCACCTCACACGTCACATACCGTCACCTCACACGTCACATACCGTCACATACTGTCACCTCACATACTGTCACCTCACACGTCACATACTGTCACCTCACACGTCACATACTGTCACCTCACACGTCACATACTCTCACCTCACACGTCACATACTCTCACCTCACACGTCAAATACTGTCACCTCACACGTCAAATACTGTCACCTCACACGTCACATACTGTCACCTCACATAGTGTCACCTCACACGTCACATAGTGTCACCTCACACGTCACATACTGTCACCTCACACGTCACATACTGTCACCTCACACGTCACATACTGTCACCTCACACGTCACATACTGTCACCTCACATACTGTCACCTCACATACTGCCACCTCACACGTCACATACTGCCACCTCACATACTGTCACCTCACACGTCACGTACCGTCCCCTCACACGTCACGTACCGTCCCCTCACACGTCACGTACCGTCCCCTCACACGTCCCATACCGTCACGTCACACGTCCCATACCGTCACGTCACACGTCCTATACCGTCACCTCACACGTCCCATACAGTCACCTCACACGTCACATATGTATACGCCCTCGCGGAGCAGAGGTAGCAGCATGGGTAACATTAGCTGTGTTGCGAGTGGTAATATGAGAGAAAGAAGGTGCCAATCTGGTAACAAATGAAGGAATAATTCATTCCCAAGAAAAACAGCAGGGGGTCCATTGTCTGGTGGTGGTTTGGCTTCAAGTGGGAGTATGTCGAACAGACAACCGTAATTTGTCAAGTGTGGGGCAAAAGCGTTGCTACAGAAAGTAGCATTACTGCTAATATGTAGCATCATTTGAAAAGTCACCTGGTAGAGAATGAAGAGTGCTTACTCTGAATGTCAACATCTCCATTGGGTGCCACACCAACAAAATGCCGAGGCAACCATTTCCACATCAACACCGTGTGAAAAAAATAGTGAACAACATATGGAGATAACGTCCGCAGGAACCTACCACATAGTGAAGGACATACACTATTTGATTTCTTATTATGCAGCTCTTTTTTATTTGACACTTATTGAAATATCTCGTGTGACATCATGCACAAAAGTGCACTTTATTTGTTTTAAACTATTGTAGTGGCGTTCTGTACAAAAAGTTCACTTTGATTTAGTGTTATGTCATCTTAGTGACATCATGCATAAACGTGCACTAATAGCTTGTTTTAAAATGTCTCTGACAATCTTGCACTTTCCGTTTTGGAAAATGACATGAATGTTTGTACCCCTGCTTAATAACTGTTTAATAAATACACTTTTGCTTAATTGACTTAGTTGTGATTTCCCTCTGCATGGAAGTTTAAAAAGGAGCATATATTAATGCAGTATGAAGAAGAATGTTTGAATGTAGACACATAGAATCATCATACTGCTGTCATCATATGCATCAAGTGTTCATTCAAGGCTAAGGCCAAATATCCACATATATAAGGTGTATCGCGATGTGGCCTAAAAATATCCAGATATTTAAAAAAAGGCCATATCGCCCAGCCCTACATGTCAATGCAACTTGGAGCAAGAAGGTGGGGGGAGGTGAGCGGTGTAGAAAATGGATGGCTGGGTGTCAATGCAAGGCTCTATCATATCGTTACACTTTTTCTCGAGAATAAAGAATAAAGTAAAACATTTTGTCAAAGTGGCATCAGCTTGTACGAAAGCAGCAATGTGCCGTCATTAGGATCCGACTGCCAAAACGCTAGTCAAAGATCTTCTATGAGTGTTCTTTGTAAGGACCTACCAAAAAATCCCAGTCATGCTTGTCAAAAATCTTCTATTTGAGAGGAGTGCTGAGTTTGCAAGCACGTACTGATAATAGGCTAGTCAAAGATCCTCTATATGTCAGGAGCACTGCTGTTTTAAAGGACATACTGCAATAATGCTAGTCAAAGACGTTCTACATTTCAAGTGCACTCTCATCCTTTTTGGGACCCAGTACAAAAAAGATCATCAAATATCCTCTGTGACATGAACGCTTTGTTCGTATTGGCCTACTATAGAGATGCTATGCAAATATCCTCTTTATGCTAGGAGCGCTACTGGTTTTATGACATACTGCCAAAAGGTTAGTCAAAGATCCTCTATATAGGAGCTGCACTTTTCTCATTTTTTAGGACCTACTGCGAAAAATCTAGTCAAAGATCCTCTGTCAGGAGTGCTCCTGTTTTAAAGGACATACTGTAATAATGCTAGTCAAATATCCTACCACAAACATCCCAGTCATGCTTAGCAAATATATTCTATTTGAAAGGACTGTTGGGTTTGCAAGCACACACTGAAAATATGCTAGTCAAAGATCTTTGATGTCAGGAGCGCTGCTGTTTTAAAGGACATACCCCAATAATGCTAGTCAAAGATCCTACCACAAACATCCCAGTCGTGCTTGGCAAATATATTCTATTTGAAAGGACTGCTGGGTTTGCAAGCACACACTGGAAATATGCGAGTCAAAGATTTTTGATGTCAGGAGCGTTGCTGTTTTAAAGGTCATATTGCAATAATGCTAGTTAAATATCCTTTACGTTGTAGGTACACTTTTATCCTTTTTGGGACCTATTGCAAAAAACTTAGTCAAAGATCTCTGTGATAGGACCTGTTGTGTGTACGGACGTACTACAAACATGCTAGTCAAAAAGATCAATTTTTTGCCAGGAGCGCGACTGTTTTTAAAACATGCTGCAAAAAAGAGTGTCAAAGATCCTCGACATATCAGGTGCACTCTTCTCTTTCTTTAAGACCTACTGCAAACAAGCTAGTCAAAGATCGTTTGCAACATTACCTCTGTGTTTCTACAGGCCTACTACAAAAATGCTAGTCAAAGATACTTTAGCTAACAGAACTTCTAGTCAAAGATCTTCTTTGAGTGTTCTATGTAAGGAGCTACCTTGAAAATACCAGCCATTCCAAGCAAAGATCTTCTATTTGAGAGGAGTGCTCTGTTTGTAAACACATACTGCAAATATGCTTGTCAAAGATCCTCTACACTGCTGCTGTTTTTTTAGAATCTACAGCAAAGATGCACATATGTTTTTTTACTACAAACATGCTTGTCAAATATCCTTTTTGTGACTGAGTGTTACTGTTTTCAGAACGTACTGCAAAAATGCTAGTTGAAGATCCTCTGCATAGCAGGTGAATGCACCTCCTTTTTCAAGGACCTACTGCAAATAAGCTCGGCAAAGATCCTCTATGGCAGGAGCACTTTGTCAAAGACCCCGCACTGCTTGTTTTAAAGACCTACCTCAAATATAGCTAGTCCGTAAAAAAAAGCTAATCAAAGGAGCGCTGCTGTTTTAAAGGCTAGTCAAAGATCCTCTATACGTCATAATTATTCACATATGAATAATGCTGTATAATAGACTATTTATGTTATTCACATGTGAATAATGCTGTATAATAGACTGTATTTATATTATTCACATGTGAATAATGCTGTATAACGGACTGTATTTGTTATTCACATGTGAATAATGCTGTATAATAGACTGTATTTATATTATTCACATGTGAATAATGCTGTATAACAGACTGTATTTATTATTCATATGTGAATGATGCTGTATAATAGACTGCATTTATACTATTCACATGTGAATAATGCTGTATAATAGACTGCATTTATACTATTCCCATGTGAATAATGCTGTATAATGACTGCATTTATCATTCACATGTAAATAATGCGGTATAATACACTATATTATTCACTTGTGAATAATACTGTATAACCGACTGTATTTGTTGTTCACATGTGAATAATGCGGTATAATAGACTGTATTTATATCATTCACTTGTGAATAATGCTGTATAACTGACTGTATTTGTTGTTCACATGTGAATAATGCGGTATAATAGACTGTATTTATATTATTCACTTGTGAATAATGCTGTATAACTGACTGTATTTGTTGTTCACATGTGAATAATGTGGTATATTAGACTATTTGTTGTTCACATGTGAATAATGCTGTATAACAGACTGTATTTATTATTCACATGTGAATGATGCTGTATAATAGACTGCATTTATACTATTCACATGTGAATGATGCTGTATAATAGACTGCATTTATACTATTCACATGTGAATAATGCTGTATAATAGACTGCATTTATACTATTCCCATGTGAATAATGCTGTATAATGACTGCATTTATCATTCACATGTAAATAATACGGTATAATACACTATTTGTCATTCACTTGTGAATAATGCTGTATAATAGACTGTATTTGTTATTCACATGTGAATAATGTGGTATAATAGACTGTATTTATATTATTCACTTGTGAATAATGCTGTATAACCGACTCTATTTGTTGTTCACATGTGAATAATGCGGTATATTAGACTGTATTTATCCTATTCACATGTAAATAATGTTGTATAACAGACTATTTGTTATTCAAATGTGAATAATGCGGTATAATAGACTGTATTTATGTTATTCACATGTGAAAAATACCTAAATGTTTGTCTATTGTGAGCGAACTGTGGTGCTGAATTTCTCCCAGGAATCAATAAAGTACTTTCTATTCTATTTTATTCTATGAGCGCTCTGCTGCGTTGCAAACCTACTGCAAAAAAGCGAGTCAAGGGTCCCATAAATTATGTGACTTTTTTAGCAAACGGACTCGCTTGTTACGCACAATATTTAGCCGTACGATAACCAATACTTTGAGAGCATTTTCCGTCAAGAACCGAATCTTATGAAAACCTACGTAGCTTTCATGTTTGTCCGGGAGGTCAGTCTTTTCACATGACACACACTAGTAATATTCATGATAATTATGAGAATCCCTAATTCCAGACCTGGGCAAATTAAGGCCCGGGGTTGTGGCCTGTTAACCTTTTCAATTTGGCCCACCGGACATTCCCAAATATTTGTTTTAGATCTTTAAGATGGAAACTGTAGCTGCCATTATGATGTGCAGTGATGTTTTTTACAACAAAGTTCTAAATTTTAGTGATCAGATATATCAGATTGTAGGTGTTTTTTGTTTTTTTTTACCATTTGCGTTCATATTTCGCTGTTTGTTGCATTTTTGTTGCGTTTCGCTTGAATGTAAAATATTTTAATCGAAAGGAGTGACGTTCATATGTTGTCAATATTAATTATTTTATCCTTCAAAGTTAATATTGTAAATCCCACATTCTTTATTTTCATGTACATTCTGGGTGTCTCATTTAGTTCTTATTTTTAAGGGGGTGTGTCATAACGTTTTTAGCTTTCAATCATTGTGTGTGTGTGTGTGTGTATTAGGCCTTTTTTTTAATACCGCAATATTTTTAGGCCATATCGCGATATACGATATATTTTTCGGTATTTTGCCTTCGCCTTGACTGAACACTGGATACATAGAATCGCCAAACTGCTGTGATTATAAGTGTCTACATTAAAAAATTCTTCTTCATGCTGCACTAATATATGCTACTTTTAAACTTTCATGCAGAGAGGAAATCACAAATATGTCAATTTACCAAAACTGTTTTCATTAAAGTTATTAGCAGGTGACTTTTCAAATGATGCTACTTTTGGTAGCAACGCTTGTGCCCCACACTTGACAAATTAAAGTTGTCTATTCGACATGTTCCCGCTTGAAGCCGAACCACCGCCATACGATGGGCCCCATGCTGTTTTCTTGGGAATTAATTCTTCCTTCATTTGTTACCATATTTCACACCTTCTTTCTCTCGCAACAACCCGCTAGCATTACAGCTAACGTTAGCCACGCCGCGACCTCTCTGCAGGGCGTGTACGTATGTGACTTTTGACGTGACGTGTGTAAGTTTGTGCGCCTGCTTGTCTGTGAGAAGGAGGCACAGGAAAGAGTGAGAAGAGCCTGAAGTGTAATGTCCGCAGCTAAAAGCAACTGTGTGAGAACGTCTACTCGAATATTACGATATAGTCGTTTTCTATATCACACAGAGACAATACGATTTATATCGTATATCGATATATCGCCCAGTACTAGTGTATATATATGTATACATGTATATAAATTTATACCTGGGGATAGATTGATTGGTAACACTAAATTGGCCCTAGTGTGTGAATGTGAGTGTGAATGTTGTCTGTGTATCTGTGTTGGCCCTGCGATGAGGTGGCGACTTGTCCAGGGTGTACCCCGCCTTCCGCCCGATTGTAGCTGAGATAGGCGCCAGGGTCCCCCGCAACCTCGAAAGGGAATAAGCGGTAGAAAATGGATGGATGGATGGATGGATATTTGAGAGAGAGAGAGATAGATATACCAGACCCCAGACACATTTTTTTTTTTTATTTGGCCCCCCGAGTTCAAATAATTGCCCAGGCCAGCTTTAATCCATATTGTACAAGGTAACTGAGGGTAGGTATTATGTGGTTTATTTCCGGTTGTAGTGTTACCAGCACATTTATTTATTTGATCATTTCAGTACGGTTTTCATACATTTAAAAAACAGTGATGACACTACTTTCGGTGCATTGTAATATGTTAATTTTGGTTATTTTCCAAATTGTACAACCTTGGGTATGTTTCTATTGACCAAAGAAAAAACAGCATCAACCGGGAGATGTGTGTGTGTGTGTGTGTGTCAGTCACAGTCAGGGAGTGGTGCTTATCTATCACATAGCATGCAAGTCAAGCTACACAGAATGCACACACACACACACACACACACACACACACACACACACACACGTGCGCCAGCTGTTTGACTAATACATCATGGACTTTATCTCAGAGTTAGGTGTGTAACTCATACCGTTTAGCTAAAAATACTTGTTTTTTTTTTTATTGGTGCTGTTTAACGCAACTTTGAAGAAAATCCCGTTAATACAAATCCTAAGCAGGGTGTTTCTTTGTGAACCAAACTGTAGAAAAGAATTGGAGAGAGGCTGAAAACGCATATATATATATATATATATATGTATGTATGTATGTATGTATGTATGTATGTATGTATGTGTATGTATGTATATGTAGGTGTGGGGAAAATCACAAGACTACTTCGTCTCTACAGAACTGTTTCATGAGGGGTTCCCTCAATCATCAGGAGATGATTGAGGGACAGTTCTGTAGAGACAAAGTAGTCTTGTGATTTTTCCCACTCTTACATATTGCGCTCTACCACGGTATTGAGCACTATTCTCTGGATAATCCAATCAAGATATATATATATAACAAGTATTTAAAAAAAAAAATTAAAATAATGATTTGTAGTGCATGAGAAAGTGGAAAGGAAACAATAGTTTATTTTTTAGACCACGTGATTTTTTATGAGCAAGCATAAACGACTGCAGCAATCGCTGGGTTGCAATCACATGGCCGAGAGGCACAAAGGTGTTTCAGGCGATTGTCTAGAGTCCCATCAGGCTGCTGCTTATTTCGAATACAATAGAAATTACTTTATTGATCCCTGGGGGAAATTCAGTTCCACAGTTTGTTCACAATAGACAATAAACACTTAGGTATTTTTTTTACCTGTAAATAATATAAATCTACCTGCATCCGTGCATATTTGAGCGAAATTTTAAAAGGTTTAGAGCAGGGGTGTCCAACTCGTTTACTTTGAGGGCCACATGGCAGTTTTGGCTGACCTCGGATTGCCGCTCGTAACATGAATAAAATAAACATACATGTATAAGGATGAGATATTGTCACACCATTACCTATGCATTTGATTAATAAATGTATATTTTACTGACACTGTAAGAAAAATAATCTGTGGATTTTGCAGTCAAAAAATGACAGTTACCATAAAATTTACAGTAAAATGGTCTCAATATATTACTGTAAAATACTGGTAATCGAGCTGCCATTTTTTTGTTTGCTTTTTTGCATGAAAAATATGGTCGCTGTTTACACAGTGTATTACTGTAAGTGTAAAAATGGTACCACAGTGTTTTTCTTACGGTATGATTCTGAAGACCTAGCTTTTTTATTTATTTGTGTGTGTGTGTGTGTGTGTGTGTGTGTGTGTGTGTGTGTGTGTGTGTGTGTGTGTGTGTGTGCGTGCGTGTGTCATGTTTACAGTGCGCAATTTGATGGATAACTTTCTTGGAAATCATAATGCTAAGTAGATATTTGTGTGTTTTTACCCCAAATATGTTCAGAATGTATGATAATGTAATATATGTTGCATTATTATAGAGATAAAGTTTAAAAAAGGTGTAAGTGCATGAAGTACATATCTATTTTTCTGTCAAAGTAGAAAAAGGAAGAAAGATAACGTACTATTTTGATTAGTATTATTTCCAAGCCTTCACAGGCCATTCAAAATGATGTGGCGGGCCAGATCTGGCCCCCGGGCCATTGAGTTGGACACGTGTGGTTTAGAAGCAAATATTTAAGCTTTAATGAAAAAAAAATCAAAGTGGAGTGGATATAGTCACTCTTAAGAATTAAAAAAAAAAAAAAATTTAAACAGTTTATCAGCACCAAAACGTATCTGCACTTATTTGTGCATCGTACGTAGGGCTGGAACGATTAGTCAACATTCTCCACAAACGTCGACAACTGTATTTGTTGACAACAATCTAGGGCTGCAACGATTATTCAACATTCTCCACAAACGTCGACAACTGTATTTGTCGACAACAATCTCATTGTTTAGCTGTATATGCCCTGTTGTTTAGCAATGTTTGCTAGCGAGATCAAGATTCAACATATTCTGTTGACACTACGAGAGATTTGTTTGACTTTATTGATACTGTTAAGGATATTTTCTTGATGCTAACAAATATCACCAAAGACGCTTTAATGCGGTCATCAGTGTCAAATAAAACACTTGTCTTTCCCGCACAACAACTAAGCTTTTAGTTTTTGTTATTTACAATACGGTGGATTGGACCAACAATTAAGATATTTATCACTAAGACTTAACATGTTGTTGGTACTTATTTAAGCATAGCAACCACAAAATTACACAATCTGTTGCGATTTATGCCCTTTCTTTACATTTAGTTCTAATCTCAAACACTACTATTATGCGGTAGTAGTTTCTCAAACATTTTACAAAGTGATCACTGCAGACATAAGCATGATCCAATTGTACTCCACAAGATAAGAAATTGATATTTTTAGAGCCATTTTCATCAGCACACTTTTGCTTTGTCCTTGACTTTATAATGAACCACTTATTTCGGGACGCTTATGAAAGCTATGTCCTATATCTCCATTTGAATAACTGGAACGCCCAAGAACAGAACAGCAACACGGCACTTTCCGCTCAAACTCCACACTGTTTAAATGCTACGCTCAAATAAGCCGCAAAGAACAAAAATGGACGTGACGTCGTATGCTACCCAGCAGTACACAACCAAAGTTGTAATAGCCATGAGTAGCAAACTGCTCAGTCAGCAATAAGAGAGCTGATGAGTAAACACTATGGTGACTTTTGCACCACTTCTTAGTAGACTGCACTGTGCACACCATGTGATTTTCCTTTTTTCCTTTAAACTACAAAGATGAGCAATAATGAATGTAAAGTTGTTTTTTTCTAAAATATCTAAAAGGCGTCTCTGCCTTTTTATTTTTTTTAAGAAAAAGATCAAAAGTTAAAGCATTGAAGTTGAACAGAGGTTTCTTTCAAGGGTTCCAACAATAACTTGAACTAAACACGGCCTAGCATGACGTGGCCTTGCTTATCTCCTGACTGAATTACAGCCCAGCAGCTGCAGACGTGGTCTCCACATAGCAGGTATCCATCTCACAAAGATGGCCCTCAAGGAGTTCAGGGGGCCAACGAGCCAAGCTCGTCTCGCGGAATTTGGGCCAAGCGCCTTTTTTCTGTCTCGCTAAAGGTCAGCTGTCAAAAGTCTCGTCAGACAGTCAGGCAGGTTTTGATGTTTTAGTTCAATCTTAAGGGGTTATTTTGTGTTCAAAGACTGCAGTGAAGTTGGAAATCTAAACGACCAACTTAAGCAAAATATTTTTGTACTTTTGAACAGAATAACCATAGCAATAATGATGCATCTTTTCGTCAATGGCTTTGCAGTCCAACATACAACAAAAAAGGTTTCCGGCGTGGAACCTTTCAAGTCAACTTCCCCTAAAAGACTCCTAAATTCATTCTTTTCATACATGCAAGACATACAGAAGAGTTGACATTGTTTCTCTCTCACCATGTAAAACCATAACAGCCAAACTGACACATTAAAGCAGACCAGGGCAAAATAATCTTTTCAATCTGGCCTGCCGGACGTTCCAAAATATATATTTTTTTTATATATTCAAGATGGAAAGTGTAGCTGCAAGTCCGAGTCCATGGTTCTCGTCCGTAAAAGGGTGGAATGCCATCTCCGGGTTGAGGAGGAGACCCTGCCCCAAGTGGAGGAGTTCAAGTACCTAGGAGTCTTGTTCACGAGTGAGGGAAGAGTGGATCGTGAGATCGACAGGCGGATCGGTGCGGCGTCTTCAGTAATGCGGACGTTGTACCGATCCGTTGTGGTGAAGAAGGAGCTGAGCCGGAAGGCAAAGCTCTCAATTTACCGGTCGATCTACGTTCCCATCCTCACCTATGGTCATGAGCTTTGGGTCATGACCGAAAGGATAAGATCACGGGTACAAGCGGCCCAAATGAGTTTCCTCCGCCGTGTGGCGGGTCTCTCCCTTAGAGATAGGGTGAGAAGCTCTGTCATCCGGGAGGAACTCAAAGTAAAGCCGCTGCTCCTTCACATCGAGAGGAGCCAGATGAGGTGGTTCGGGCATTTGGTCAGGATGCCACCCGAACGCCTCCCTAGGGAGGTGTTTAGGGCACGTCCAACCGGTAGGAGGCCACGGGGAAGACCCAGGACACGTTGGGAAGACTATGTCTCCCGGCTGGCCTGGGAACGCCTCGGGATCCCCCGGGAAGAGCTAGACGAAGTGGCTGGGGAGAGGGAAGTCTGGGTTTCTCTGCTTAGGCTGTTGCCCCCGCGACCCGACCTCGGATAAGTGGAAGATGATGGATGGATGGAAGTGTAGCTGCCATTATGATTGGAAGTGATATTTTCAAATGAATGGTTGGAATGGTTGGAATCTGCACTTTTGCGTGGTATAATAGTTACTATGGTCATCTAATTAGTTACTATGTTAATCTCATTAGTTACTATGGTCATTTAAGCCAGTGGTTCTCAAATTGGGGTACGCGTACCCCTGGGGG
Source organism: Nerophis ophidion (assembly GCF_033978795.1). Lineage (NCBI taxonomy): Eukaryota > Metazoa > Chordata > Actinopteri > Syngnathiformes > Syngnathidae > Nerophis > Nerophis ophidion. Next base: position 11,405,252 of record NC_084621.1, read on the forward strand.
TACTTGAAGGTATGCCAAGGGGTACGTGAGATTTTTTTGAATATTATAAAAAAAATAGCAACAATTCAAAAATCCTTTATTAATATATTTATTGAATGATACTTCAACAAAATATGAATGTAAGTTCATAAAGTGTGTAAAGAAATGCAACAATACAATATTCAGTGTTGACAGCTAGATTTTTTATGGACATGTTCTGTAAATATTGATGTTAAAGATTTATTTTTTTGTGAAGAAATGTTTAGAAGTAAGTTGATGGATCTCTATTACAATCCCCAAAGAGGGCACTTTAAGTTGATGATTACTTCTATGTATATAAATCTTTATAAATCAATCACTTGTTTAGTTTTCAACACGTTTTTAATTATTTGTATATCTTTTTTTCCAAATAGTTCAAGAAAGACCACTACAAATGAGCAATATTTTGCACTGTTACACAATTTAATAAATCAGAAACTGATGACATAGTGCTGTATTTTACTTAATCTCTTTTTTTTCAACCAAAAATACTTTGCTCTGATTAGGGGGTACTTGAATGAAAAAAATGTTCACAGGGGGTACATCAGTGAAAAAAGGTTGAGAACCACTGCTCTAAGTCACAGCAGCTCAGACCAGGCACCGAGCAGTGTATTTCCAGAGTGGTCAGCCTGAAATGCGGTGTCAGGGACAGACGTGTAAGGAGATTTTTACAACAAAGTTCTAAAGTTTAGTGCTATATCATATAGGGCTGGGCGATATTGGCTTTTATTAATATGGCAATATTTTTATGCCATATTGCGATATACGATATATATGTGGATATTTTGCCTTAGCCTTGAATAAAAACTTGATACATATACCGTATTTTCCGCGCTATAAGCCGCCCCGTGTTATAAGCCGCACCTTCAATGAATGGCATATTTAAAAACTTTAACCTATAAGCCGCACCGGGTCATAAGCCGGGCCCACGCTGCGCTAAGGGGAATGTCAAAAAAACAGTCAGGTCAGTCAAACTTTAATAATACAAACAAGTGTGCAAATGTGCAATCACAACAATAGTAACACTCAAAATATTGCAGAGCAATAGCAACATCAATAACTCAACTTTGCTCGAACGTTAATGTCACAGCACACAAAATAAACATTTAAAGCTCACCTTTAGAAGTTATTCCTCATCCCTCGAATTTTTCTTCTTCGGTGTCTGAATTAAAAAATTGGGCGAATACGGCATCCAAAATGGCGGGCTCCGTCTCGTCGAAGTCATCAGAGTCAGTGTCGCTGTTGTTGTCCGGCAGTTCCATGAATCCTGCCTTCAGCTATCTTGTTTTTACAATATGCGCGGAAAGTAGCCAGCTTTTCTTGAAAGTCTTTTGGTAGTTGATGTGAAATAGTAGTCCGTGTGCGGATGGAGAGATTGCGTCTTTTCATGAACCGGAAACACCAAGAAGCACCACCTTTAAAATCATCCAAGTGAAGTTCGCTTGCTGGCGCTGTTGCCGTCATTGGAATAGTGATGTTACTGACACTTCTGCTTGCTGCTCTCTGCTCAACAACCCACTGTTCCAGTTTGTCCTCCAACTGTTGCCATCTTGCTTTGTTCCCTCAAACTCTGTGTTGTCTTCTTTACTTGGCGCAGGTCATCTTGTTGCTTCCTCCACCTAAGCACCATTGATTCATTTATGTTCAATTCTCTCGCTGCTGCTCTATTTCCGTGTTCTTCTGTGTGACTTATTTCCTTGAGTTTGAATTCTGCGTCTTTTAGTAGGAGCCATTTTGTGGTCGTCTTTACAGAAACACACAAATGAAATGAATCGGATTAGGCGCGCGCTTCTTCTACGGGGGCGGGTGCTTACCGTGGCGGTTGCTTACCGTAGAAGAAGCGCTTCCTCTTTCCAGATGGGCGGGCGCTTACCTTGGCGGTTGCTTACCGTAAAAGAAGAAGCGCTTCCTCTTCTACGGGGGAAAAAAGATGGCGGCTGTTTACCGTAGTTGCGAAACCTAAACTCTATGAAAATAAATATTTATATTAATACATATATAAGGCGCACCGGGTTATAAGCCACACAGTCATCTTTTGAGAAAATTTGTGGTTTTTAGGTGCGGCTTATAGCGCGGAAAATACGGTAATCACAGCAGTATGATGATTCTATGTGTCTACATTCAAACATTCTTCTTCATACTGCATTCATATATGCTACTTTTAAACTTTCATGCAGAGAGGGAAATCACAACTAAGTCAATTGACCAAAACTGTATTTATTAAATACTCTTCATTCTCTCACGGGTGAATTTTGAAATGAAAGAACAAATTAGTGGTATTGCTACCTTTTTTGTAGTAACACTTTCTGCAGCTGCATACTTTGCATATTCCTGTTGTTGTCTGCTGAATATCTTCCCACTTGAAGCCAAACCACCAGATGATGGATCCCCTGCTGTTTATTTTGGGCATTTATTCTTCTTATAATAATAATAATAATAATAATGGATTAGATTTATATCGCGCTTTTCTATTGTTAGATACTCAAAGCGCTCACAGAGAAGTTGGAACCCATCATTCATTCACACCTGGTGGTGGTAAGCTACATCAGTAGCCACAGCTGCCCTGGGGTAGACTGACGGAAGCGTGGCTGCCAGTTTGCACCTACGGCCCCTCCGACCACCACCTATCATTCATTCATCATTCATTCACCAGTGTGAGCGGCACCGGGGGCAAGGGTGAAGTGTCCTGCCTAAGGACACAACGGCAGCGATTTGGATGTCAATCGGTGGGAAGCGAACCTGCAACCCTCAGGTTTCTGGCACGGCCGCTCTACCCACTACGCCATGCCGCCTCCATTTGTGATCAGTTTCGGACCTTCTCTCTCTTGTAATGCCACAAGCTCCGCTCCGCTCGTACGACCTGCCTCAGCTAACGTTAGCCACGCTGTTACTTCTCTGGTCGGCGAGGGCGTATGACGCTAGACGCGCATCAGTATGTGACGTATGTAAGAAGGCGGGCTTGTTTTCCGTCTCTGTGAGAATGAGAGACGAGGAGTGAGAAACGCTTGTTGTGTAATGCACGCAGCTAAAAGCAACTCGACCTGCCTCAGCTAACGTTAGCCATGGTAATGTTAGCCCTGCTAACGTTAGCTCTCGGCGAGAGCGTATGACGTATGTAAGAAGGCGGGTGTGTTTTTTGTGAGAACATATAATCGAATATTACGATATAGTCATTTTCTATATCGCACAGAGACAAACCTGCAATATATCGTTTATATCGATATATCGCCCAGCACTAATATCACATATATCAGATTGTAGGTGGGGTTTTTTTAGCCTTCGCGTTCACATTTTGTTGTGTGTTGCATTTTTTTGTTTCGCTTGTTTGTAATACCGCAGAGGCCACCACAGTGGATATGTTTATTTTACTTTTTATTCATAGCTGTATGTAGAAGTGTCTGCTTGTATCTGCTGCTTTAATGTCTTTAATGTCCTCTGTGTTCTTTGATGTTTGATGTTTCTCTCTTACACACATGGAAGAGGGACGTGTACTATGGCTATGAGTTGTTGTTGTTTTTTTTTTTGTTTGTTTTTTTCCCCTTGGCCTCAGTCTGCACCCCCACTCCAGGGCCTAGGCTAAGACCGATTTTTTAATTTTATTTTAATCTTCCTTTTCTCTTCCCCCCCCCCCTTGTTTACCTGTATGCCATCTTTTTTGTAAGGGGCGCTGGAAGCCGGAAGACCCGTCAGCGATCCTGTTCTGTCTCCCTGTAATGTTTGTCTGATCTTGAATGGGATTGTGCTGAAAATTGTAATTTTCCTGAAGGAACTCTCCTGACGGAATAAATAAAGTACTATCTATCTATCTATCTATCTAATATATGTCAATTGAGAGGGGGTGTGGCGTTCTATGTTAATATTCCGTGTTTTATCGTTAATAGTAAATATTGTTTATCCCACATTTTATTTTCATGTACATACTGGGTGTCTCATTCAGTAAAAAAAAAATAAAATTCCAATCCGTTTTTTAAGGCGGTCTGTCAAAACATTTTTAGCATTCAATCAGACATTGTGAGTTTTTGTATACGTTTTCCTATAAATCAGATATACTTGCCCCCCAGACACTTTTGTTTTTTCTCTAAATTAGGCCCCCCGAGTCAAAATAATTGCCCAGGACTGCATTAAAGACGGGCTTCACGGTGGCAGAGGGGTTAGTGCGTCTGCCTCACAATACGAAGGTCCTGCAGTCCTGGGTTCAATTCCAGGCTGAGGATCTTTCCGTGTGGAGTTTGCATGTTCTCCCCGTGAATGCGTGGGTTCCCTCCGGGTACTCCGGCTTCCTCCCACCTCCAAAGACATGCACCTGGGGATAGGTTGATTGGCAACACTAAATTGGCCCTAGTGTGTGAATGTGAGTGTGAATGTTGTCTGTCTATCTGTGTTGGCCCTGTAATGAGGTGGCGACTTGTCCAGGGTGTACCCCGCTTTCCGCCCGATTGTAGCTGAGATAGGCGCCAGCGACCCCAAAAGGGAATAAGCGGTAGAAAATGGATGGGATGGATGCATTAAAGACACCATGTTGTCCCTACAAGACAAAAACACTTAGAGAAGTCATAAGTCAATACAATTACATCTTTTTAGAATCGGTGAATTTTCCTATTGCCTCAAAACAGAGCTCAGTTCAGCCAGTTTTGATGACTAAAGTTTCGACACTAAAGTCACGAGGTAGCGGAATCTTAATGTTATTAGTAGTTAACTTCTTTATGAGCTTGTATGGGTGTTTACAAATGGTTCAAAGTGATTCAACTGGTGTTTTTTCATGATTGACAGTTTGACCCAGGAACCAATTATTCTTGTCATGTTGACCGCTTTACACTGGAACAGATTGTTTTATTAGGGCTGGGCACTCAAACAATATCAGTATATATCTTGATAGAGACTAGCCACTTAGTGGCCTAGTGGTTAGAGTGTCCTCCGTGAGTTCAAACCCCGGCCTGGAACAGCATGCCCCAGGTGGTAGGGGGTGTTGTCTTCGAACCTGAAGGTTGCGGGTTTGAGCCTCAGACCCCCTGTGACCATTTCAAAGTATCCTTGAGCAAGATACTGATTCCCCAGTTGCTCCTGATGCTGCATATTCACTGGGTAAATGTGGTAATGGTGTCGAAGAACCTAGACTGGAGAATCTTGAAGTAGGGTTGGGCGATACGCCCTCTTCTATAATTTGCCTTAGCCTTGAATGAACACTTGATGCATATAATCACAGCACTTTGACGATTCTATGTGTCTAAATTAAAACATTCTTCTTCATACTGCATTAATATATGCTCCTTTTTAAACTTTCATGCAGAGAGGGAAATCTCAAATAAGTGTATTGAACAGTGGCACAAACATTCATGTCATTTCCAAAACAAAGGGCAAGATTGTCAGACATTTTAAGATGGACGTGACGCAGAGAGCGAGAGAGTTATGATAAACGCGCATGCGTCGCCAGGCTCTGCTTTTTATCCATAGATTTATCAGATTACATTTTTTATTATCTATAGCAGTGGTGTTAAAAGTGTGCCCCGGAGGCCATTTGCGGCCCACAGCTAATGTTTTAAAGGCCCATGGCACATTCTAAAAATACTATTAAAATAAACAAACGTAACAAAAGTGAAATAAAAAAGCTTGAAGGTTAAATGCAATTTAGAAAAAGTTGCAATGTTGACTAATAAAACAAAGTTGTTGGAAGATTTTGCAAATATGGTAAATAAATAACCCAAAAATGTATATTTTGTTGTTTTCTTACTGTACCGAAAATGGACCGAACCGTGACCTCTGAACAGCGGTACGTACCAAACCAACATTTTTGTGTATCTTTACACCCATAATAAATGGTGATATTGGAGTATACCTTCTCACATACGTCACATACTGTCACCTCTTACGTCACATACTGTCACCTCATACCTCACATACTGTCACCTCACATGTCACATACTGTCACCTCATACGTCACATACTGTCACCGCATACGTCACATACTGTCACCGCATACGTCACATACTGTCACCGCATACGTCACATACTGTCACCGCATACGTCACATACTGTCACCGCATACGTCACATACTGTCACCTCTTACGTCACATACTGTCACCTCTTACGTCACATACTGTCACCTCTTACCTCACATACTGTCACCTCACACGTCACATACTGTCACCTCACACGTCACATACTGTCACCTCACACGTCACATACTGTCACCTCTTACCTCACATACTGTCACCTCTTACCTCACATACTGTCACCTCAGGAAATTGAGAAAGAAGAAATAATTGAAGAAATTCTGGAAGATGATTAAGACGAACAAGATGAGGAAGATGAAGAAAAAGTCAAAGAGGGCAAGGGAAAAGTCGAAGAGGACAAGGAAAAAGTTGAAGATGACTTTCCTTGGGAAAGTCAAAGAGGACAAGGAAAAAGACAAAGAAATAAAGTTCGAGAAGACAAAGAAAAAGAAGAAAAAGACAAAGAAGACAAGCGGCTGAGGCAGTTTTTTTCCCGCTCCTTCAAAAAAAGGGGTGGTGGAGTACGCTTAACCGGACTGAAGCCCGGCTTGAGTTTGGCGATAGAGAACTGTGGAGAGGCGGAGCCGATGGGCCGACAGCGGAATAGGACAAATCATGGTCCTACCCAAGATGGCAGCCAGGAGGTGGAGTATGCAGCGGAACGGAGAGGCGGGGTGCGCCTGGAGTGCCGCTGCAGCGATCAGAGCCAGGTGCGTAATTCACACACCTGCTCTCAATCTGTGCATCTTCTCCTGCTATATAAAAGGGGAGGAGGAGGACCAATCGGGGCAGAAGGAGAAGGAGAGAGACAAACGATCAGACAAAAGACCAGACAAGCGAGAACCACGGAGCGCCAAAGACCAGCACAGGAAGACCGGCGACTGAAAAGGAGACTGGCGCGAGCAGAGAAGGAGGCATTGAAAGAGCGACCGCCTGACACTGCGAGCGACTTTTATTCGAAAAAAATAAAGAGTCAATCATGTGCAAAGCGATGTCCTCCATTAATGATCCATGCAACCCACACGATGGCGGCAGGAAGCCGTTCACAGTAGCATTACTGCTAATATGTAGCATCATTTGAAAAGTCACCTGCTAGAGAATGAAGAATGCTTACTCCGCATATCAACATCTTAATTCGGTGCCACACGCCCACACCATCAAAATTTCCACATCAACACCGTATGAAAAAAATAGTCAACAACATAAGGAGATAACGTCCGCAGGAACCTACCACATAGCGATTTAATTTCCTATTATGCAGCTCATTTTTATTTGACACTTATTGAAATATCTCGTGTGACATCATGCACAAAAGTGCACCTTATTTGTTTTAAACTATTGCACTGGCGTTCTGTACAAAAAGTTCACTTTGATTTAGTGTTATGTCATCTTATTGACATCATGCATAAACGTGCACAAATAGCTTGTTTTGAAATGCCTCTGACAATCTTGCACCTTTGGAAATGACATGAATGTTTGTGCAACTGCTTAATAACTGTTTAATAAATACACTTTTGCTAAATTGACTTAGTTGTGATTTCCCTCTCTGCATGAAAGTTTAAAAGTAGCATATATTAATGCAGTATGAAGAATGTTTGAATGTAGACACATAGAATCATCATACTGCTGTGATTATATGCATCAAGTGTTCATTCAAGGTTAAGGCAAAATATGGAGATATATATGGTCTATCGTGATATGGCCTAAAAATATCAATATATCAATAAAGGCCATATCGCCCAGCCCTAATTCCAATAATGATATATTATTGGGCACTTGTCTATATGCTGTTGCATCTTTGTGGCATTTTTGACTTAGCTCTTTGCACAGTATTTGCAAATGTACACCGCCTTTCCGCCAACATGGGTTGGGCTAAAATATCTCCACACATCAGATGGTGTAAGTGGCATTACTCTGTATTCATTTATTCTTGTAAAACACTAATGCAATCCCACACACAGATATAAATAGTCAGCTAAACAACTAGAGTAGTCTTTAAAAATATTTGACTGATGGACAAATAAATAGGGAGGCTAGATGAATGAATGAACAGTAGGGATGCACCGAAATGAAAATTTGTGGTCGAAGCCGAATAAAATTTAAAAGCTTGGCCGAAGGCCGAATATCGAATAATGAATGCAGTTTTTCACAATTTTTTAAATATTGCATGAATAGCCTAGAATAAATATTTAGACATGTTTTTCAAATAAAGTATTTTTTTATTGAATATTGACATTTTTTTAATATTCCAGTAGCCTTTGCTTTTCAAAAAAAAAGCACAAGGTTTTTCATTTATATTAGGCCTTCAAACAAAACATGCATTCCAAAAAAAAATAAAGTGCATTAAAGTGGATAAACCCACATCAAATGAATTATTGTCCTTTCGGCAAAAGTCTGCTTAGCCACAGTAGATATGCTAATAATGTAAACAGAAGGCTCAAGTAAATCTCAATTAAGTGTGTGCTTGTAACCTCATACACTTATACAGGTACACAACATATCCCAACGCCACTGCACGTTGGTTGATTGCGTCACCGCGTCAAAAAATTGCGTCACACGCCACTATTCGGCCTTGTTTTTAACTCATTCCATGTGGCTTTTTTTGCCATATTCGGCCGAATATATTCGGTTACCGATTAATCGGTGCATCCCTAATGAACAGTCAATCAGCATGCTAAATCAAACTATAAGCTACATTCTTGTATGACAACAGAATGGCTAGCAGAACAGAAGACAAAGGAAACTACACCTTTTGATTTAGTATTTGCTTGTTGAACTTTACAGATTACAAAAAAGGTCAATTCGGATTGCTAACGTTGTTTGCATAAATGAATGGGATTTAACATAGAGAACATTAGCATCACGGCAAACGGATAAATATTTTCAGTTCCTTATGAGACTGGTGGTTCATAAACCTAGCTAGCTAGAGATGTTGGCCCCAAAATCATTTTACAAGTACAGGAACAGCTAGTCCGCTGGAGTAGTCTACAAGCAATTACACCTCTATTACACTTAAATACCATACATTTACCCCAGTAATATCAACACTTACCTGACTGGATGAAGTCCTTGGGCTCAAATAGTATTGTGGCCTCATTATAACCCTGCTGTAGTGTGTAGCATGCTGGGAATTATCTTTGCATGTGATGGACGAATGCACAGTGCAGGGTTGAAATTTTACTGAATTTGTATAAACTCAGGTTGTTGTTGCTAATGATCATGCTGCGAGATCTAGCATGTTGCATTCAATGTTTATTCCCATTAATTTCCGTGGAAAGTTTCCAACTTTGAATATTGCTGGGGGTTTACAACCCTATTTACAACATATTCTGTGATAGTTCTACCTAAATAAATGCCAATGCATCATTTGAGGAATAAAGGCTGCTAAATGTTGGTGGCAGGCTTAAATAGTGTGTGTATTCTTTTTATAGCATGTTGTGGTTTATAATCTTCAATTACAGAATATTGAGCAGGATGAATATGACACTTTATTATAAATAAATTGAATAGCATTAACTTGCATACACGTACAGAATATCAGAAGCAATAATACAAGTACAAATATCTCGTATGACAAGAACATAGTTGACAATCAAAGCATGATTGTAAACAATCCACGTTATTCTCGCGTAAAACTGGTATCTTAACACAGAAGTGTAGCTCCTCCTGTGAATGCAAGTGTTTCTACAGCAAGAATCGACATTTTGTTTGTGACACACCAACACAATGCAGGATTATTTAAAATTTTCATTAAAAGGGTGTTTGTCCATTTTGTTTTGGACTGTTTAAAAATGGATTAGAAAGTAATTTATTGATCCCTGGGGGAAATTCGGCATGTTAACATGTTAAAAAAAAAAACTTGTCATTAAAGCAAACAGGTACTTGTCATAGTTTTAAAAAACTACAAATGATGAAAAATTATACCACTTTGCGATAATGCAATTAATTACGAGTTAACCACGAATAAAATTAGATTTTCTAATTCTAGATCAAGACAGAATAAACTCTGCTGCTGCAGCAACAGAGATAGTCTATAAGATATATAAATATCTCATGTATTCATACATTGCTTATGTAGCATGTATACATAACCTAATCATATTGTTTCTTCAATTTAAAAATAGCTGACGTTTTTTTTCCCCCATTCTCTGGGATTATATTCCCATTTTTGATCTCTGACGTCTGGTCACTTATAGCAGTGTTTTTCAACCTTTTTTTTGCGTTGAAAAAATCCGGAGGCCCACCACCAGCAGAAATCATTAAAAAACGAAAACTCAGATGAACGTTTTTCTGTTATCCTGTGTGTGATGTTTTAGTTCTTGTCTGGTGCTCCTATTTTGGTGGCTTTTTCTCTTTTTTTGGTATTTTCCTGTAGCAGTTTCATGTCTTCCTTTGAACATTTCCCGCATCTACTTTGTTTTAGTAATCAAGAGTATTTCATCTGTTTGTATCCTTCATTATGGGGACATTGTTGATTGTCATGTCATGTTCGGATGTACATTGTCTTTGCTCCACAGTAAGTCTTTGCTGTCGTCCAGCATTTTGTTTTTGTTTAATTACTAGCCAGTTCTGCATAGCCTTCCCTAAGCTTCAATGCCTTTTCTTAGGGGCAGTCACCTTTTTGTTTTGTTTTTTTGGTTTAAGCATTAGACACCTTTTTTTACCTGCACTCTGCCTCCTGCTTTTTCTGACATCTACAAAGCAATTATCTGCCGGCTGCCACCTACTGACATGCAAGAGTATTACACGGTTACTCTGCCGAGCTCTAGACAGCACCGACACTCAACAACAAAACATCATTTGCAGACTAGAATTTCTGGTTAGCAAAAAATATTTTTTACCCAAATAGGTAAAATTAAATCATCTCCCACGGCACACAGTTGTTGAAAAACACTGACTTATAGCATATAAGAATATTATATTACTGTTAAACTATGAATAATAAAACATGTGTCCTTTATCATAGCTACATGTATGACAAAAAAGCGCGTAAAAATGAGTGCTATTCAGTGAGGTACGATGAATGAAATGTGCTGACAGTTCTTTGCTCCTGACAAATGAATTGCACTGAGTAGAGCGGATCACCACTCCAAGATGGCGGCCTTGCATCTCGTCAGCGCCAGTAGGCAGTACCGTTCCATGCTGCATACCCTTAGAAGACGTCTACGGCTGTAAGCTCTTCCAATGTAGCATGTTTAGCTATTCCTCATCCTACACTGACAGTAATACTTGTAAGAAATTTTCTGTCGCTGTCAAATTTGGGGGACACAGCTAAATCGGGTCGTCAAATTGCATTAAGATACAGCGGTAGTATTAAAAGCGTCGTGGGCCAAATGTGTGTTGTTCTGTATGGTGCAACCCTCATGTGAAGACGGGAAGTGTTCGATTTCCCAGTTCACTGGAATGCAGCATTGTTCATAAAATGGACATTATGTTACTAGCTTGAGAGTTGTTGCTTGGCGAGAAAGAGCAGGTCTAAAATGGATTCGTGCAGTATTTTAGATAGTGGTCTTTGTTGATGGAGTGTAACTTGAACCCAGCCATCATTGGCCTCATTGCCTCCCCCCTCCCGACAGTTCCACCACGTCTAATCTATGTGCTCCATCTCTCGTCTTCATTGTTTGGTCAGCGCCTAAAGCCTTTTAGCCCACAAGCTCCGCCATGTTCCACTGACTCCCGGAAGTGGCCGTGATTGATCGCTGTGCCCGGCTGGGGAATGAGGGGGTTGTTATTGTTACCAGGCAACACCCGGGACTTGAGCTATTACTACTATTATGAGTTGACGGCGTTAGGAGGCAGTGAAACCTGCACAGACACATCCTTTTTTATAATCTTTCTGCATGATGGGCGAGAGTCATGGGGACTTCCCACACCCAACCAAAATAAACACACCTCTTGCTTTTCACCACCACTTAAAATCACTGTTCTTCTCTTGTTTTCTAATAGAGAGGTACCACAGATCAGTGTTTTTCAACCACACTAGTGTGCCGTGAGATGCAGTCAGACCTGGGCAAAGTAAGGCCCGTTAAGCTTTTCAATCTGGCCCGCCGTACATTCCCAAATACCTTTTTTTAGATCTTTAAGATGGAAAGTGTAGCTGCCATTATAATGTGCACTCATGTTTTCTAATGACCCCAAGTCTTCAACTTGTTGTCAATATTCAGTGTTTTATCCTTCATAGTTAATTAGATTTAGACTGAGACTTCCTTTTTATTGTCATTCAAATTTGAACTTTACAGCACAGATAAGAACGAAATTTCGTTACATAAGCTCATGGTAGATAATATTGTAAATTCTACATTCTCTACATTCTTTATTTTCATGTACATTCTAGGGGTCTCATTCAGTAAAAAAATGAAATGTATATAAGTACGTCACGTGTGTGTGTTATATAAATTTTTATATATTTATATATAAATATATTTATATTAGGTTGATTGGCAACACTAAATTGGCCCTAGTGTGTGAATGTGAGTGTGAATGTTGTCTGTCTATCTGTGTTGGCCCTGCGATGAGGTGGCGACTTGTCCAGGGTGTACCCCGCCTTCCGCCCGATTGTAGCTGAGATAGGCGCCAGCGCCCCCCGCGACCCCGAAAGGGAATAAGCGGTAGGAAATGGATGGATGGAAGCTCATGGTAGATAATATTGTAAATTCTACATTCTCTACATTCTTTATTTTCATGTACATTCTGGGGGTCTCATTCAGTAAAAAAATGAAATATATATATAAGTACGTCATGTGTGTGTGTTGTATAAATTTATATATATTTATATTATATATACATTTATAGTATATATAACTGTGGCTGTGTACATGTATACATACAGTATACTGTATATAGGTGTGTGTATTTGTGTGTGTGTGTATATATATATATATATATATATATATATATATATACACTGTATATGTATACATAGATATTGCGGCCCCCAGACACATTTCTTTGTCTAAATTTGGCCCCCCAAGGTCAAATAATTGCCCAGGCCTGATCTAATTTCACCTATTTGGGTTAAAAATATTTTTTGCAAACCAGTAATTCTAGTCTGCAAATGATGTGTTATTGTTGAGTGTCAGTGCTGTCTAGAGCTCGGCAGAGTTACCGTGTAATACTCTTCCATATCAGTAGGGGGCAGCAGGTAGCTAATTGCTTTGTAGATATCGGAAACAGCGGGAGGCAGTGTGCAGGTAAAAATTGGCTAGAAAGTAAACAAAAACTGTACGAAAGCCTATTGTGTGCCGTTAATCAGTTCGGTAATATTCCTGTGCCTTTTTAAAATGATGGGTCAATCTGTGACGTCATTTCCCCTTTAAAGCACATCTTTGTCAGAATAGCCAGTTTGGATCAATGGTGGCAGCCAGCCACTAAATGTAAGTTTTCTTTCAGCATTTGAACTGAATGTCTTGTCTTGCTACTTCTGCACATGTTTGGTGCATCGCATGCTGAGTTCAGATGTTTTTGGGGTCAATAGAGAGAAAATTGGTCTTGTTGACGGCATTTCCATTCACGCGTAGTTTGTTTGTCATTGCAACTGCAATGGCATAGTTTGGCCTCTAGATGGTGACTGAGACCACATAATCGCCATTTATGGTTTTGAAGCTTCGAAACTTGTTTAAGTTCAAGCATAGTTAAGTGCAGTATATATGTTGTTATTATGCACAGTTTTATGTTATATTATGTATGCACATGCATGTATATCGCTGTGTAGTAATGTGTATATAATTGGATTGTAATTTTTCCTCTTTTCTGTATTTGTTTAGACCACACAAACACACATTCACATCTACCTTTCAGCAATTAAGATGATTAAAGGATTCTCTGTCCATCGCGTCCCAACTATAAAAGAACTACCTTATAAAAACAGAATGCTGGACGACAGCAAAGACTTACTGTGGAGCAAAGACAGCGTCCACAAAGTACATCCAAACATGACATGACAACCAACAATGTCCCCACAAAGAAGAATAAAAACTGAAATATTCTTCATTGCTAAAACAAAGTAGATGCGGGAAATATCACTCAAAGGAAGACATGAAACTGCTACAGGAAAATACCAAAAAAGAGGAAAAAGCCCCCAAAATAGGAGCACAGGAAGTAAAGTAAACTACACACAGATAAATCATGGTGTGATGTGCCAGGTGGTGACAGTACACCTACTTTGAGACAAGAGCTATAGTGATGCATGCTTGCTTGTGCTTTAAAGTAATACCAAACAATTGAAAAAACTTTTTGCTGTCAACTGAGTTTTATTTTTCAATGTTTTCTGCTGTTGATGTGCCTCTGGATTTTTTTCAACGGAAAAAATGTGCCTTGGCTCAAAAAAGGTTGAAAGGTGTTGGCGACAAGTGTAGAACCACCTTCTTCTTTCTGCCTTGCCTACAGAGCAGATCTTCCAGAACCTCCGCCAGGAGTACAGCCGCATCCAGAGGCGGCGGCAGCTGGAGGGGGCCTTTAACCAGACCGAGGCCCCCAGTCCCACTTCCTCCCTGCACGCCCCCAGCTCTCCACCAGGTAGGAGAAGAACTCGCACTGAAAAAGGCTGGGCCTTAAAACATCTAAAGGCTCAGTGGCCACATGCGTGGACAGCACCTTTTAGCTCTTATTTACAAAAGTGTGTACACTACTGAATTGGGGTCTTATGGCCACTTATGTGGACACTTATACTGCGACCTGGTGGTGGCAGAAGAGTATTACCTACAATGGAATTTTGAGGAAAAAAAGTGTAAATATAAGAATTAGCATGAAGTACACGTTTGTGTACTTATGTACTAAGTACATCATATCAAAAGATGATTTTTAGTTTTATTCTAATTATGATCCGATAAGCCCAAATAGCAAAGATAAATAAAAAAAGCATGTAAACAAACAGCTTGGGCCTTAAGAGGTTAAGGGGAACTGCATTTTGGGGGGAATTTGGCCTATCATAAACAATCCTTATGAAAGAAAAGAACACTTATGTTTTAATGCATCCTAACTCCTAAATAAAAGTCAAGGTGGTGTGAGAGGTGTCACTCTTGTTTGTTTTTGTTGGCCGAACTGTTGTACTGAACCACTAGGAGGCGTTGGAGAAGAACAAAGCTTGTTTAGTAGACGTCATCTTCATTAGCCAGACTGCTCTGAGTTTTATATTGATATATTTTTTTTATCTTTTAGAAGACACTTTAGGTACATCTCTGCATGGTATTGGATCGGTACCGCTGATACCAGCCTGGCTTTTACTTGGTATTGGATCACCATGAGTGCAGGGACGTGCATGTCCCTTTTAGTTTAGTCGTCTTCTGGTACATTCACAGGCTGTCCACTAACATTCTGGCAGGACAAGAAAACATACATCCTGTGTCATTTTTGGATGATTTTCTTCTTTAATTCGATGACTATCACCTAATAAAGATTCTATAGCGACAAAGAGTAGTATTTTGATGTTTGTATCTCAAATTGCTTGCAAATTTAGGCATAATAATTAGCCGAGAGACAGTTCTTGCCTTCAAAAAATGTTAATTCGGGGTGTGAGTTGTCCCAATACCAAAATGTATTTCGATACTTAACTAAAGAAAGGACACCGCAAAAAATGGCATTATAGGCTTTATTTGAACAAAAAATCTTAGTGTACATGATAAATATGTTTATTATTGCAATTTAGTCCTTAAATAAAATGTTGAACATACTAGACAGCTTGTCTTTTAGTAGTAAGTAAACAAACAAAGACTCCTAATTAGTCTGCAGTAACATATTGTGTCATTTATACACATTATGAGGGACAAACTGGAATATTTACTGTTAATATTTGTTTTTCTGTTTTAACATGTTCTATCTACACTTCTGTTCAAATGTAATAATCACTTATTCTTCTCTTCTTTGATACCTGACATTGGTTTTGATTGATACCACACATTTAGGTATGGATCCGATACCAAGTAGTTCCAGGATCATACATTGGTCACATTCAAAGTCCTCCTGTGTCCAGGGACGTATTTACTGACTTTATGAACATAATATGAATTTATAAAAAAAAACAATATTTTGTGATGCTAAAAAAATATCAATATAATCGTAGTAGTATCGACTAGATACACTCTTGTACTTGGTATCATTACAGTGGATGTCAGGTGTAGATCCACCCATGGCATTTGTTTACATTGTGACGCCGGTGAGTTATAGTATCCTTCTACGGTGTGTAATGAAGCATGTTTAGCTATTCCTCGTCCTCCAGTGATAATGATAATTGTAAGAAGCGTACCTTAGTGATTCAGTCATGTCTTAAAGCAGCTCTTCCTGAGGGTGTTTCAGTGTTATAACTTCACCTTTATCTTGACTTCTTTACACCAAAATGTCTACACACTCTGTCTGCTTGTAAGTACTCTGTGTTTGTGCGCTGCCGAACATGCTCCTCTGCCGGTAGAAGCAGCAATGTCACCACTTGATGACGCGCCGTCATGCCCGTTAAGAAAAGGGGGTAGGCGGGGACAGGTATAGAGGTGGTATAGCACCGAATGTTTGATACTGGTATACTCTAGAACCCTAGTTGGGACACTCTTAAGAGAATGAATGTGATTGGTTGACGTCAAGAAATGGTGTGGTCCCAGGTGCCTCGAGACGGGACCAGCCCTCGTTCACGCTCAAGCAGGTGAGCTACCTGTGCGAGCGCCTGCTCAAAGACCACGAGGAGAAGATCCGGGAGGAGTATGAACAGATCCTTAACACAAAACTGGCAGGTAATGGCCACTCCGATGTCCTTTTGGGTCCAGCGCTGTTTTTGTCACACTAACACGTGTCCTCTTGTCTCCGCAGAGCAATATGAATCCTTTGTGAAATTCACACAAGATCAGATCATGCGAAGATACGGCGCTCGGCCCGCCAGCTGTAAGTAAACCGCCATTTTTCTCTCCTCCCTTTTTAAGTGTGATTGAAGGCCTCAGTGAAATGTGAATTAGAGCTGGGCGATGTATGGAATATACTGGATATGTCACGGGTTTGTCTCTGTGTGATATAGAAAATGACTATATGGTGATATTGGAGTATACCATCTCACACAGTTGCTTTTAGCTGTGGGTATTACACTACAGGCTCTTCTCACTCCTTGTGTCTCCTTGTGGGTATTACACTACAGGCTCTTCTCACTCCTTGTGTCTCCTTCTCACATACTGTCACCTCATACCTCACATCCTGTCACCTCATACGTCACACACTGTCACCTCATACCTCACATACTGTCACCTCACACGTCACATACTGTCACCTCACACGTCACATACTGTCACCTCATACCTCACATACTGTCACCTCATACGTCACATACTGTCACCTCACACGTCACATACTGTCACCTCATACCTCACATACTGTCACCTCACACGTCACATACTGTCACCTCACACGTCACATACTGTCACCTCATACCTCACATACTGTCACCTCACACGTCACATACTGTCACCTCACACGTCACATACTGTCACCTCACACGTCACATACTGTCACCTCACACGTCACATACCGTCACCTCACACGTCACATACCGTCACCTCATACCTCACATACCGTCACCTCACACCTCACATACCGTCACCTCACATACCGTCACCTGACACGTCACATACCTTCACCTCACACGTCACATACCGTCACCTCACACGTCACATACCGTCACCTCACACCTCACATACCGTCACCTCACACCTCACATACCGTCACCTCACACCTCACATACCGTCACCTCACACCTCACATACCGTCACCTCACACCTCACATACCGTCACCTCACGCCTCACATACCGTCACCTCACGCCTCACATACCGTCACCTCACGCCTCACATACCGTCACCTCACGCCTCACATACCGTCACCTCACGCCTCACATACCGTCACCTCACGCCTCACATACCGTCACCTCACGCCTCACATACCGTCACCTCACGCCTCACATACCGTCACCTCACGCCTCACATACTGTCACCTCACGCCTCACATACTGTCACCTCACATACTGTCACCTCACGCGTCACATACTGTCACCTCACATACTGTCACCTCACATACTGTCACCTCACGCGTCACATACTGTCACCTCACGCGTCACATACTGTCACCTCACGCGTCACATACTGTCACCTCACGCGTCACATACTGTCACCTCACACGTCACATACCGTCACCTCACACCTCACATACCGTCACCTCACACGGTACATACCGTCACCTCACGCGTCACATACTGTCACCTCACATACTGTCACCACATACTGTCACCTCACATACTGTCACCTCACATACTGTCACATACTGTCACCTCACACGTCACATACTGTCACCTCACACGTCACATACTGTCACCTCACACGTCACATACTGTCACCTCACACGTCACATACTGTCACCTCACATACTGTCACCTCATACGTCATACTGTCACCTCACACGTCACATACCGTCACCTCACACGTCACATACCGTCACCTCACACCTCACATACCGTCACCTCACACGGTACATACCGTCACCTCACGCGTCACATACCGTCACCTCACATACTGTCACCACATACTGTCACCTCAAATACTGTCACATACTGTCACCTCACGCGTCACATACTGTCATCTCACGCGTCACATACTGTCACCTCACGCCTCACATACTGTCACCTCACACCTCACATACTGTCACCTCACGCCTCACATACTGTCACCTCACGCCTCACATACTGTCACCTCACGCGTCACATACTGTCACCTCACGCGTCACATACTGTCACCTCACGCGTCACATACTGTCACCTCACGCGTCACATACTGTCACCTCACATACTGTCACCTCACGCGTCACATACTGTCACCTCACGCGTCACATACTGTCACCTCACGCGTCACATACTGTCACCTCACGCGTCACATACTGTCACCTCACGCGTCACATACTGTCACCTCACGCGTCACATACTGTCACCTCACGCGTCACATACTGTCACCTCACACGTCACATACTGTCACCTCACACGTCACATACTGTCACCTCACACGTCACATACTGTCACCTCACATACCGTCACCTCACGCGTCACATACCGTCACCTCACGCGTCACATACCGTCACCTCACGCGTCACATACCGTCACCTCACGCGTCACATACCGTCACCTCACATACTGTCACATACCGTCACCTCACATACTGTCACATACCGTCACCTCACGCGTCACATACTGTCACCTCACGCGTCACATACTGTCACCTCACGCGTCACATACTGTCACCTCACGCGTCACATACTGTCACCTCACGCGTCACATACTGTCACCTCACATACTGTCACCTCACGCGTCACATACTGTCACCTCACGCGTCACATACTGTCACCTCACGCGTCACATACTGTCACCTCACGCGTCACATACTGTCACCTCACGCGTCACATACTGTCACCTCACGCGTCACATACTGTCACCTCACACGTCACATACTGTCACCTCACACGTCACATACTGTCACCTCACACGTCACATACTGTCACCTCACACCTCACATACTGTCACCTCACACCTCACATACCGTCACCTCACGCGGTACATACCGTCACCTCACGGTCACATACCGTCACCTCACATACTGTCACCACATACTGTCACCTCACATACTGTCACATACTGTCACCTCACACGTCACATACTGTCACCTCACACGTCACATACTGTCACCTCACACGTCACATACTGTCACCTCACATACTGTCACCTCATACGTCACATACTGTCACCTCACACGTCACATACTGTCACCTCAGACGTCACATACTGTCACCTCACATACCGTCACCTCATACGTCACATACCGTCACCTCACACGTCACATACCGTCACCTCACACGTCACATACCGTCACCTCACACCTCACATATGTATACGCCCTCACGGAGCAGAGAGGTAGCAGCATGGGTAACGTTAGCTGTGTTGCGAGTGGTAATACGAGAGAAAGAAGGTGCTAAAATGGTGACAAATGAAGGAAGAATGAATTCCCAAGAAAAAAAGCAGGGGTTCCATCGTCTGGCGGTGGTTTGGCTTCAAGTGGGAGTATGTCGAACAGAAAACCGTAATTTGTCAAGCATGAGGCAAAAGCGTTGCTACAAAAGGTAGCATTAGTGCTAATATGTAGCATCACTTGAAAAGTCATCTGCTAGAGAATGAAGAGTGCCTACTCTGCATGTCAACAGAGTAAGCACAAAATTCCGAGGCAACCATTTCCACATCAACACCGTATGAAAAAAATAGTGAACAACATGGAGATAACGTCCGCAGGAACCTACCACATAGTGAAGGACATACATTGTTTGATTTCTTATTATGCAGCTCATTTTTATTTGACACTTATTGAAATATCTCTTGTGACATCATGCACAAAAGTGCACTTTATTTGTTTTAAACTATTGTACTGGCGTTCTGTACAAAAAGTGCACTTTAATTTTAGTGTTGTTTTGATATGTCATCTTAGTGACATCATGCACAAAAGTGCACTCAGCTTGTTTTAAAATGTCTCTGACAATCTTGCACTTTCTGTTTTGGAAATGACATGAATGTTTGTACCCCTGTGCCAATAACTGTTTCATAAATACACTTTTAGTTGTGATTTCCCTCTCTGCATGAAAGTTTAAAAGTAGCATATATTATTAATGCAGTATGAAGAAGAATGTTTGAATATTGACACATAGAATCATCAAACTGCTGTGATTATATGTTCATTCAAGGCTAAGACCAAATACCAAGATATATATAAGTCGTATGGTGATATGGCCTAAAAAATATTGGTATTATTAGAAGGCCGTATCGCCCAGCCCAAGTGTGAATGTTGTCTGTGTTGGCCCTTCTATGAGGTGGCGACTTGTTCAGGGTGTACACTGCCTTCCGCCCGAATGCAGCTGGGATAGGCTCCAGCGACCCCAAAAAGGGACAAGCGGTAGTAAATGGATGGATGCTAACTTGTCTATCTTTTTTTTTTTTTTTCTTGCTAGACGTCTCCTGAACTCGACGAGATTCCACTGGCTTCCTCTCTCTTTCTGTCACAAGCTGGCTGACCTTATACGGCCCTTCTACCACACACACACACACATATACACACACACACACACACACACAGTGCCATGGTTTATCTGCTTTGTATCCAAAACTATTGCTGCTGGCCAAAACCTTTCAAAGAAATGTTGAGAGACGATGTTATGTTATGAAGCCCCGCCCCCTTCCAGCCCTCCCTTGATATTTTTCTTAGTTTTTTTTTTTTTTTTTTTTTTTTCTTATTTTCCTCTGCAAATCCCTTCTTCCCGTGTGGCCCGGCACTGTAGAATAAAAGGCTTCTCATGTGATATTCTGTCTAACCTTTGTGAGCAGCTCACACTCTCGTCCACCCCGCCCCGGCTCACCACTCCTAAACTGTGTTGTATTTTCTTTCCTGCTCCCTTTTGATGAAAAAAATAAAAATTCCTGTGATTTAAAAAAAAAAAAAATGTATATATATATGCCAGGGATTTTATATATTTTTTAATATATTCATACAGAGGGCAAAGTTGCATTTTTTTTGCCTCATTCCTGTGAGAATCCTGCGAGCGACTGGAGCGTTGACGGGGACTATCCAGGACCAGCTGCAGTGTCCTCAACAACCACCAGGTGGCCTCTGAACAGATAATACAGTATCATGTCTTTACACACGCTTTAATATATGTTTATATATGTTTTATTACAGGAAAAATGTGATGCAATAAGCCTTAATTCAGGTTTTTATTACTTTGGTTTTGTTTTTAGAGGCATATTTTTACACTATTTTGACCTTGGGTTAGGTTTGCTCCAGTTTTAACCCACGTTATTGCATCCTAGGTAACTCACTTCTGGGGGAGGTATAGCTCGGTTGGTAGAGTGGTAGTGCCAGCAACTTCAGGGTTCCAGGTTCCAGCCCCGCTTTCTGCCATCCGGGTCGCTGGCGAGACACTTTACCCACCTGCTCCCTGTGCCACCCACACTGGTTTAAAAATGGAACTTAGATATTGGGTTTCACAATGTAAAGCGCTTTGGGTCACTAGAGAAACACGCTATATAAATATATATGTATGTACTTCAATTTTAAATCGATGTAAATTAAATCAATCAATCAATGTTTATATAAATAGCCCTAGATCACAAGTGTCTCAAAGGGCTGCACAAACCACAACGACATCCTCGGTAGGGCCCACATAAGGGAAAAGAAAAACTCACCCCAGTGGGACGTCGACAATGATGACTGAGAAATCTTGGAGAGGACTGCATATGTGGGCAAAAACCCCCTCCGCCCCAGGGGACCGAAAGCAATGGATGTCGAGCAGATCTAACATATTGTGATAGTCCAATCCATAGTGGATCTAACGTAACCGTGAGAATCAAGTCCAAAGTGGATCCAATATGGTAGTGAGAGTCCCGTCCAAAGTGGAGCCAGCAAGAAACCATCCCAAGCGGTCCCGATCAGCAGTGCAGGGATGCCCCCAATTGATACACAGGCGAGCAATCCATCCTGGGTCCCGACTCTGGACATGAGGTCCATCCTGGGTCCCGACTCTGGACGAGAGGTCCATCCTGGGTCCCGACTCTGGACGAGAGGTCCATCCTGGGTCCCGACTCTGGACGAGAGGTCCATCCTGGGTCCCGACTCTGGACGAGAGGTCCATCCTGGGTCCCGACTCTGGACGAGAGGTCCATCCTGGGTCCCGACTCTGGACGAGAGGTCCATCCTGGGTCCCGACTCTGGACGAGCGGTCCATCCTGGGTCCCGACTCTGGACATGAGGTCCATCCTGGGTCCCGACTCTGGACATGAGGTCCATCCTGGGTCCCGACTCTGGACATGAGGTCCATCCTGGGTCCCGACTCTGGACATGAGGTCCATCCTGGGTCCCGACTCTGGACGAGCGGTCCATCCTGGGTCCCGACTCTGGACGAGCGGTCCATCCTGGGTCCCGACTCTGGACGAGCGGTCCATCCTGGGTCCCGACTCTGGACGAGAGGTCCATCCTGGGTCCCGACTCTGGACGAGAGGTCCATCCTGGGTCCCGACTCTGGACGAGAGGTCCATCCTGGGTCCCGACTCTGGACGAGAGGTCCATCCTGGGTCCCGACTCTGGACGAGAGGTCCATCCTGGGTCCCGACTCTGGACGAGAGGTCCATCCTGGGTCCCGACTCTGGACGAGAGGTCCATCCTGGGTCCCGACTCTGGACGAGAGGTCCATCCTGGGTCCCGACTCTAGACGAGAGGTCCATCCTGGGTCCCGACTCTAGACGAGAGGTCCATCCTGGGTCCCGACTCTGGACGAGAGGTCCATCCTGGGTCCCGACTCTGGACGAGAGGTCCATCCTGGGTCCCGACTCTGGACGGGCGGTCCATCCTGGGTCCCGACTCTGGACGGGCGGTCCATCCTGGGTCCCGACTCTGGACGGGCGGTCCATCCTGGGTCCCGACTCTGGACGGGCGGTCCATCCTGGGTCCCGACTCTGGACGGGCGGTCCATCCTGGGTCCCGACTCTGGACGAGAGGTCCATCCTGGGTCCCGACTCTGGACGAGAGGTCCATCCTGGGTCCCGACTCTAGACGAGAGGTCCATCCTGGGTCCCGACTCTAGACGAGAGGTCCATCCTGGGTACCGACTCTGGACGAGAGGTCCATCCTGGGTCCCGACTCTGGACGAGCGGTCCATCCTGGGTCCCGACTCTGGACGAGCGGTCCATCCTGGGTCCTGACTCTGGAAAGCCAGAGAGACATTCCAGAGTACTGGAGCCCGAATGGAAAACAAACAAAATTAAACGTCTTTAGGCCATTCCCTGCAACCAGGAGGAGGTTTTTGTAACCTGAAACCTGTTTTAAATTAGTTTCATTATTTATTAAAAAATACAAGTAATTTTACTTAAAAATAGATATACTTTCTACACCAAATGACTTTGAGAAAATAATTTTGAATGGAGAATCGATTCTGAATCGACTTGTCACCCCAAAAATCGGATTTGTCAAGTGCCCAAAAATTCATGACATACAGGATAATCTTGAAAATAATTAAATGCAATTTTATAAAAATAAAAAATAAAATTACTTTTATTTTTTTTTATAAAATACTTTGCACTAATTGCCAACACTGTCATGAAAAATATTAGCTTCCATCCATTTCTACCGCTTGTCCCTTTTGGGGTTGGGGGGGGGGGGGGGGGGGTTGCTGGAGCCTATCAGCTGCACATGGGCGGAAGGCGGAGTACACCTTGGACAAGTCGCCTCTCATCTCAGGGCCAACACACCCAACCAAAATATACAGTAATGAAGTGTTTATATTAAGTTAAAAAAATGAAACTGTATAATTTATACAAATGCATTAGTTTTTCAACGAGCAATATAAAAGGATGTAGTTGCTGGTAAATCTGGTCTTCAGTGCCCCCGTGTGGTCTGTGGGCGCAACAACATGATCCTGGTGACGTCATCCATAATGTGACCTGAGGATGTTTCATCCGGGCGGAGACGGAGCGCAAAACAAGCCTACCTCAGTGCTCCTGTGGCGGTGACGTCACTGCTCCCAGGTGTGGCACCAGAGAGCCAGGTAGTCATGTTCGGGAGTAAAAAGAAATAAGACAAATGTTTTTAGGACGTTCCCGAAGTCGCTTGATTTGTTGTTTTAGTGGCCGGAAGGAAGTTTGCCGCATGATAAGAAAGATCTCCTCAAGGGACTCTAATTATCTTCCAAAGTCGTCCAACTGGGAGTCTCAGGCATGGCGGCCGTGTGCTGAACAAGAAGCATCTTTTAAAGCATCGAATTCTCTTCCAAAGTCGTCCAAGCCATGGCGGCTGTGTGCTGAACAAGAAACATCTTTGAAAGCACAGCTGAGTAGTCACTGGCACTCATTAGTAGGTGTCGGATCGATACATGCTTGCATCGATCGACTGTCACTCATTAGGCGTCGGATCGATACATGCTCGCAAGCTAGGCGGGAAGACTTCCGCTTGAAGGCAAAGGTAAGTTGAGTTGAAAACTTTTTTTTTTTTAATGTAACTTTTTTTTAATCCGAATTACATGAGTTAGTTTGTATTTATTTGTTTTGGCACAAAGTGTTTAGAATTGGATGCGGTTGGTAACAAACATTGTAAACAAGACGTTAGCTTTTGTGTTTTACACCGTGCTTTATTAAGATGTAGAAAAAGTTTGTTGAAGTTTGTACTTTATCTAAAATGTTTTAAATCCCGAATTTTTTGGGTAAAAAATGTGGAGCTTTTTTTTTAGATTTCACAGAAAACATTGGAAACAAAATGTTAACTTTCGTGTTTCACACCACGCTTTTTTTTAAGCTGTATAAAAAGCGTGTTGACGTTTTCACTTTTTAAAATTGTTATTGTTTTTATCCTTTTTTAAATCCGAAGTTTTTTGCAAAAAAAAATTTTTATTTTTATTTTTTAGATTTCACAGAAAACATTGTAAACAAGGAGTTAGCTATTGTGTTTTAAATCGTGTTTTCTTTAGATGCAAAATAAAAAAATGTTGACGTTTTTACATTTTCAAAAATGTATTGATTTTATCCTTTTTTAAATTACTAGTTTTTTGGTAAAAAAAAATTGGAGATTTTTATTTTACAGAAATCATTGTAAACAATGTTAGCTTTTGTGTTTTACACCTGCTTTATTAAGATGTTGTAGAAAAAGTTTGTTGAAGTTTGTACTTTATCTAAAATTTATCAATTTTATCCTTTTTTTAAATCCCACATTTTTTGGTAAAAAATGTGGGGATTTTTTTTAGATTTCACAGAAAACATTGGAAACAAAAAGTTA
The DNA here is from genome assembly GCF_033978795.1 of Nerophis ophidion. Lineage (NCBI taxonomy): Eukaryota > Metazoa > Chordata > Actinopteri > Syngnathiformes > Syngnathidae > Nerophis > Nerophis ophidion. The sequence continues at coordinate 11,431,065 of NC_084621.1, forward strand.
ACTTTCGTGTTTCACACCACGCTTTTTTTTAAGCTGTATAAAAAAGCTTGTTGACGTTTTCACTTTTTAAAATTATTGTTTTTATCCTTTTTTAAATCCGAAGTTTTTTGCAAAAAAAAAATATTTTTATTTTTTAGATTTCACAGAAAACATTGTAAACAAGGAGTTAGCTATTGTGTTTTAAATCGTGTTTTCTTTAGATGCAAAATAAAAAAATGTTGACGTTTTTACATTTTCAAAAATGTATTGATTTTATCCTTTTTTAAATTACTAGTTTTTTGGTAAAAAAAAATTGGAGATTTTTATTTTACAGAAATCATTGTAAACAATGTTAGCTTTTGTGTTTTACACCTGCTTTATTAAGATGTTGTAGAAAAAGTTTGTTGAGGTTTGTACTTTATCTAAAATTTATCAATTTTATCCTCTTTTTAAATCCCACATTTTTTGGTAAAAAATGTGGGGATTTTTTTTAGATTTCACCGAAAACATTGGAAACAAAAAGTTCGCTTTCGTGTTTCACACCACGCTTTTTTTTAAGCTGTATAAAAAGCGTGTTGACGTTTTCACTTTTTAAAATTGTTATTGTTTTTATCCTTTTTTAAATCCGAAGTTTTTTGCAAAAAAAAAATTTTATTTTTATTTTTTAGATTTCACAGAAAACATTGTAAACAAGGAGTTAGCTATTGTGTTTTAAATCGTGTTTTCTTTAGATGCAAAATAAAAAAATGTTGACGTTTTTACATTTTCAAAAATGTATTGATTTTATCCTCTTTTAAATTACTAGTTTTTTGGTAAAAAAAAATTGGAGATTTTTATTTTACAGAAATCATTGTAAACAATGTTAGCTTTTGTGTTTTACACCTGCTTTATTAAGATGTTGTAGAAAAAGTTTGTTGAGGTTTGTACTTTATCTAAAATTTATCAATTTTATCCTCTTTTTAAATCCCCAATTTTTTGGTAAAAAAGTTGGGGTTTTTTTTTTTTTAGATTTCACAGAAAACATTGGAAACAAAAAGTTAGCTTTCGTGTTTCACACCAAGCTTTTTTTTAAGCTGTATAAAAAGCGTGTTGACGTTTTCATTTTTTATTGTTTTTATCCTTTTTTAAATCCGAAGTTTTTTGCCCAAAAAAATATGATTTTTATTTTTTAGATTTCACAGAAAACATTGTAAACAAGGAGTTAGCTATTGTGTTTTAAATCATGTTTTCTTTAGATGTAAAAATTTTTTTTGACGTTTTTACATTTTCAAAAATGTATTGATTTTATCCTTTTTTAAATTACTAGTTTTTTGGTAAAAAAAATTGGAGATTTTTATTGTTATTTTACAGAAATCATTGTAAACAACGTTAGCTTTTGTGTTTTACACCGTGCTTTGTTAAGATATTGTAGAAAAAGTTTGTTGAAGTTTGTACTTTATCTAAAATGTATTAATTCTATCCTTTTTTTAAATCCCCAATTTTTTGCTAAAAAATGTGGGGATTTTTTTTTTAGATTTCACAGAAAACATTGGAAACAAAAAGTTAGCTTTCGTGTTTCACACCAAGCTTTTTTTTAAGCTGTATAAAAAGCGTGTTGACGTTTTCACTTTTTAAAATTGTTATTGTTTTTATCCTTTTTTAAATCCGAAGTTTTTTGCAAAAAAAAATTTTTATTTTTATTTTTTAGATTTCACAGAAAACATTGTAAACAAGGAGTTAGCTATTGTGTTTTAAATCATGTTTTCTTTAGATGCAAAATAAAAAAATGTTGACGTTTTTACATTTTCAAAAATGTATTGATTTTATCCTTTTTTAAATTACTAGTTTTTTGGTAAAAAAAATTGGAGATTTTTATTGTTATTTTACAGAAATCATTGTAAACAACGTTAGCTTTTGTGTTTTACACCGTGCTTTGTTAAGATATTGTAGAAAAAGTTTGTTGAAGTTTGTACTTTATCTAAAATGTATTAATTCTATCCTTTTTTTAAATCCCCAATTTTTTGGTAAAAAAGTTGGGGTTTTTTTTTTTTTAGATTTCACAGAAAACATTGGAAACAAAAAGTTAGCTTTCGTGTTTCACACCAAGCTTTTTTTTAAGCTGTATAAAAAGCGTGTTGACGTTTTCATTTTTTATTGTTTTTATCCTTTTTTAAATCCGAAGTTTTTTGCCCAAAAAAATATGATTTTTATTTTTTAGATTTCACAGAAAACATTGTAAACAAGAAGTTAGCTATTGTGTTTAAAATCATGTTTTCATTAGATGTAAAAAAAAAAAAAAGTTGACGTTTTTACATTTTCAAAAATGTATTGATTTGTATCCTTTTTTAAATTCCTAGTTTTTTGGTAAAAAAATTTGGAGATTTTTATTTTTATTTTACAGAAATCATTGTAAACAACGTTAGCTTTTGTGTTTTACACCGTGCTTTGTTAAGATGTTGTAGAAAAAGTTTGTTGAAGTTTGTACTTTATCTAAAATGTATTAATTTTATCCTTTTTTTAAATTGGGGATTTTTTTTAGATTTCACAAAAAACTGGAAACAAAAAGTTAGCTTTCGTGTTTCACACCAAGCTTTTTTTAAGCTGTATAAAAAGCGTGTTGACGTTTTCACTTTTTAAATGTTTTATTGTTTTTATCCTTTTTTAAATCCGAGGTTTTTTGCAAAAAAAATTTGATTTTTATTTTTTAGATTTCACAGAAAACATTGTAAACAAGAAGTTAGCTATTGTGTTTTAAATCATGTTTTCTTTAGATGTAAAAAAAAAAAAAAGGAAAAAAAAAGTTGTTGACGTTTTTACATTTTCAAAAATGTATTTATTTGATCCTTTTTTAAATACCTAGTTTTTTGGTAAAAAAAAATTGAAGATCTTTATTTTACAGAAATCATTGTAAACGTTAGCTTTTGTGTTTTACACCGTGCTTTATTAAGATGTTGTAGAAAAAGTTTGTTGAAGTTTGTACTGTATCTAAAATTTATTAATTTTATCCTTTTTTTAAATCCCCCAATTTTTTGGTAAAAAATGTGGGGATTTTTTTTAGATTTCACCGAAAACATTGGAAACAAAAAGTTAGCTTTCGTGTTTCACACCAGGCTTTTTTTAAACTGTATAAAAAGCGTGTTGACGTTTTCACTTTTTAAATTTTTTATTGTTTTTATCCTTTTTTAAATCCGAAGTTTTTTGCCAAAAAAAATAGATTTTTATTTTTTAGATTTCACAGAAAACATTGTAAACAAGAAGTTAGCTATTGTGTTTAAAATCATGTTTTCTTTAGATGTAAAAAAAAAAAAAAGTTGACGTTTTTACATTTTCAAAAATGTATTGATTTGATCCTTTTATAAATTCCTAGTTATTTGGTAAAAAAAAAATTGGAGATTTTTATTTTTATTTTACAGAAATCATTGTAAACAACGTTAGCTTTTGTGTTTTACACCGTGCTTTCTTAAGATGTATACAAAGCTCGTTTAAGTTTGCATTTTCTAAAATTTATTGACTTTATCCTTTTTTAAATCTGAAGTTTTTGGGTAAAAAATGGGGAGCTTTTTTTTTTTTAGATTTCACAGAAAACAATGGAAACAAGAGGTTAGCTTTTTGGTTTTACATCATGTTTTGTTTAGATGTAATAACAAAAAAAAGCTTGTTGACATTTTTATATTTTCTAAAATTGATTCATTTAATCAATTTTCATCCTTTTTTTAAAGGCCTACTGAAATGAGAGGTTCTTACAGTATTTAAAGGGGGATAGCAGGTCCATTCTATGTGTCATACTTCATCATTTTGCCATATTGCCATATTTTTTGCTGAAAGGATTTAGTAGAGAACATCCAAGATAAAGTTGGCAACTTGAGAAAAGCCTCGCCTGTACCGAGAGTCGCAGACGATGACGTCACATGTTGATGGCTCCTCACATCCTCACATTGTTTTTAATGGGAGCCTCCAACAAAAAGAGCTATTCGGACCGGGAAAACGACAATTTCCCCATTAATTTGAGCGAGGATGAAAGATTCGTGTTTGAGGATATCGATAGCGAAGGACTAGAAAAAAAAAAAAAAAGAAAAAAAACGCAATTGCATTGGGACAGATTTAGATGTTTTTAGACACATTTACTAGGATAATTCTGGGAAATCCCTTATCTTTCTATTGTGTTGCTAGTGTTTTAGTGAGTTTAACAGTACCTGATAGTCGGAGGGGTGTGTCCACGGCCTGGTCTTGACGCCAGTGTCTCAGGGAAGTCGACGGCAGCTT
>NC_084621.1:11440285-11532785 GCF_033978795.1 Nerophis ophidion
AGTGGGGGAAGAGTGGATCGTGAGATCGACGCGGCGTCTTCAGTAATGCGGACGTTGTACCGATCCGTTGTGAAGAAGGAGCTGAGCCGGAAGGCAAAGCTCTCAATTTACCGGTCGATCTACGTTCCCATCCTCACCTATGGTCATGAGCTTTGGGTCATGACCGAAAGGATAAGATCACGGGTACAAGCGGCCGAAATGAGTTTCCTCCGCCGTGTGGCGGGGCTCTCCCTTAGAGATAGGGTGAGAAGCTCTGCCATCCGGGAGGAACTCAAAGTAAAGCCGCTGCTCCTTCACATCGAGAGGAGCCATCTGGTCAGGATGCCACCCGAACGCCTCCCTAGGGAGGTGTTTAGGGCACGTCCAACCGGCAGGAGGCCACGGGGAAGACCCAGGACACGTTGGGAAGACTATGTCTCCCGGCTGGCCTGGGAACGCCTCGGGATCCCCCGGGAAGAGCTAGACGAAGTGGCTGTGGAGAGGGAAGTCTGGGTTTCCCTGCTTGCCATGTGTCCATGACTAATTGAGTGTCTGTCCAGCGTGGAGCACATAGTGGGCAACCTGTTCATGCAGCTCCTGCTCGGCATCCCCTTAGAGATGGTCCACAAGGGCTTCGAAGTGGGCATACTCTACCTGGCGGGGGTCTTGGCAGGTGAGGAAGGCCTTTTTAGCGTCTTGGCTTGTGTCACGCATCCACTCCCTCTGTCCCTGCAGGGTCGCTGGCCAGCTCCATCTTTGATCCCCTCAGTGCCTTGGTGGGGGCTTCAGGAGGGGTCTACGCCCTCATGGGGGGCTACTTCATGAACGCAGTGGTGGTGAGGTCACAGTTCAAATCATTTCATCGGGATTTAGTTTTCACTTTTTGCCTCTTGATGACAGTTGCATAATATTTCCATTGTGATTGCGCTAAAGAAAAGAAGGGAGTATCATATAGGACAATTAATCAATATTTAAATAATTACTTAAATGTGTTATTATAAACATAACTTGTGTCATTTATTTCTTGCAAAAGTATGTTTATTATTTCTTCAATTATGTCTCGATTGAATCATTTTTTTAAATTTCATGATCCTTTGTGTCAGTGCTTCATGAATTGATCTTATCTGTCAAACTCACCAATCAAAGTTGGGGGGGCGGAGCTTACACAAATTTCATCCAATGATTGCTTTGGTCTGAAGCCTGGAGCCCGCCCACCGACTTTGACGGTTTTAATTTGACATGAATTGCTGACAAACAAGTTCATTAAATAATGTTCTAAATCATTGAACTATGAAATAACTAATTAAATCACAAAATATAAAAAGAATAAATTAATTAAATGATTAAGTAATTAAATATTTAAATAGATTATTAAATAAGTATACAGTAGGTACTTTTACATGAAATTAATGAGACATTTAATAACACACTTAGGTATTTAATTCCAATTGATAAACACACGTTTGAGTTAATATTTCAAGATGTATTTCTTTAATGTTGGTCCATTTGAAACTCTTAAAAAAAAAACAATGTTCCCTACGGTTAAAAAAAAACACACAATCAGGAGTTTACAAGCTTATTCATGCCAGTCGAACGTGTCATTTATTTATTTATTGCAAAAGTATGTTCAATTATTTCACGATTTAATCATTTTTTCAATTTCATGAACCTTTGTGAATTGATCTCATCTGTCAAACGCAGCCATCCAAGTTGGGGGCGGAGCTTACACAAATCTCGTCCAATGATGGCTTTGGTCTGAAGCCTGGGCTCCGCCCACTTGACTTTGAGGCTAAATTTGACATGAAGCGCTGGCAAACGGGTTCATTAAATCATTTTTAAAAAAACAAACAATGAAATAACTAATTAAATCTCAAAAGAATAAAATATATTAATTGAATACTCAAATAGATGATTAAATAATTATATGTACTTTGACATCAAATTAATGAGCCAGTTAATAACACATTTAGGTATTTAATTCAAATGATTTTTAATCATACATTTAAGTTATTCTTTCAAGATGTATTTATTTTATGTTGGTCCATCCATTTCTACCGCTTATTCCCTTTTGGGGTGGCGGGGGGGGCGCTGGCGCCTATCTCAGCTACAATCGGGCGGAAGGCGGGGTACACCCTGGACAAGTCGCCACCTCATCGCAGGGCCAACACAGATAGACAGACAATTATGTTGGTCAATTAAAAAAAACCCTGCCTTGCAACACATTTTCCCTATCCATCCATCCATCCATTTCCTACCGCTTATTCCCTTTGGGGTCACTGGAGCCTATCTCAGCTACAATTGGGCGGAAGGCGGCGTACACCCCGGACAAGTCGCCATCTCATCACAGGGCCAACACAGATAGACAGACAACATTCACGCACTAGGGACCATTTAGTGTTGCCAATCAACCTATCCCCAGGTGCATGTCTTTGGAGGTGGGAGGGGCCTATCCCCAGGTGCATGGAGGTGAGAGGAAGTCGGAGTAGAACCCATGGAGAGAACATGCAAAGTCCACACAGAAAGATCCCGAGCCCGGGATTGAACCCAGGACTACTCAGGACCTTGGTATTGTGAGGCAGACGCACTAACCCCTCTGCCACCGTGAAGCCCATGGTTAAGAAAACACACAATTGGGAGTTAACAAACTTATTCATGCCAGTCAACTGTGACATTCATTTATTTATTGTAAAAAATATTTCATAATTGGGGGGCAAAGCTTACTAAAAACTCATCCAATGGTTGCTTTGGTCTGAGGCCCGGGGTCCGCCCACTGACTTTCACATTGAATTTTATATCAAGTGCTGCCAAACAGGTTCATTAAATCATTTTAAAAAATCATGAAATAATTTATTAAATCACAGAATATTAAAATCAATTAAACGGTTAAGTAATTAAATATTTAAAAAAATAATTAATTGATGAGCCATTTAATACTACCTTTTAAGTATTTAATTCCAATTATTATTCATCACACATTTAAATGAATATTTCAAGATGTATTTATTAATGTTGGTCCATTTCAACCTCTAAAAAAAATCATGCCTAGCAACCAACGTTCCCTCTAAGGTACGCGCCTGTGCAATTGCACACTGCTCACGCACAAAATGGAATAAAAAGATATGCGCATAACAGTGTGCACGTCTGCCGTCGCTCACATGTGCGCCACTGAATGCTCAAGGAGTTTTGGCGTTTGCTCACACATATCAATCAATCAATCAATGTTTACTTATATAGCCCTAAATCACTAGTGTCTCAAAGGGCTGCACAAACCACTACGACATCCTCGGTAGGCCCACATAAGGGCAAGGAAAACTCACACCCAGTGGGACGTCGGTGACAATGATGACTATGAGAACCTTGGAGAGGAGGAAAGCAATGGATGTCGAGCGGGTCTAACATGATACTGTGAAAGTTCAATCCATAATGGATCCAACACAGTCGCGAGATGCCAGTCCAAAGCGGATCCGACACAGCAGCGAGAGTCCCGTTCACAGCGGAGCCAACAGGAAATCATCCCAAGCGGAGGCGGATCAGCAGCGCAGAGATGTCCCCAGCCGATACACAGGCAAGCAGTACATGGCCACCGGATCGGACCGGACCCCCTCCACAAGGGAGAGTGGGACATAGGAGAAAAAAGAAAAGAAACGGCAGATCAACTGGTCTAAAAAAGGGGGTTTATTTAAAGGCCAGAGTATACAAATGAATTTTAAGGTGAGACTTAAATGCTTCTACTGAGGTGGCATCTCGAACTTTTACCTGGAGGGTATTCCAGAGTACTGGAGCCCGAAATTAAAACGCTCTATAGCCCGTAGTCTTTTTTGGGTTTTGGGAATCAATCAATCAATCAATGTTTACTTATATAGCCCTAAATCACTAGTGTCTCAAAGGCCTGCACAAACCACAACACAAACCACTACGACATCCTCGGTAGGCCCACATAAGGGCAAGGAAAACTCACACCCAGTGGGACGTCGGTGACAATGATGACTATGAGAACCTTGGAGAGGAGGAAAGCAATGGATGTCGCGCGGGTCTAACATGATACTGTGAAAGTTCGATCCAACACAGTCGCAAGAGTCCAGTCCAAAGCGGATTCAACACAGCAGCGAGAGTCCCGTTCACAGCGGAGCCAGCAGGAAACCATCCCAAGCGGAGGCGGATCAGCAGCGCAGAGATGTCCCCAGCCGATACACAGGCAAGCAGTACATGGCCACCGGAACGGACCGGACCCCCTCCACAAGGGAGAGTGGGACATAGGAGAAAAAAGAAAAGAAACGGCAGATCAACTGGTCTAAAAAGGGAGTCTATTTAAAGGCTAGAGTATACAAATGAGTTTTAAGGTGAGACTTAAATGCTTCTACTGAGGTGGCATCTCGAACTGTTACCGGGAGGGCATTCCAGAGTACGGGAAATGAAAACGCTCTATAGCCCGCAGACTTTTTTTGGGCTTTGGGAATCACTAATAAGCCGGAGTCCTTTGAAGGCAGATTTCTTGCCGGGACATATGGTACAATACAATCGGCAAGATAGGCTGGAGCTAGACCGTGTATTATTTTATACCTAAATAGTAAAACCTTAAAGTCACATCTTAAGTGCACAGGAAGCCAGTGCAGGCGTAATGTGATCAAACTTTCTTGTTCTTGTCAAAAGTCTAGCAGCCGCATTTTGTACCAACTGTAATCTTTTAATGCTAGACATGGGGAGACCCGAAAATAATACGTTACAGGGGAAATTGCTAGCAACACATTTATGGTTTAGAAAAAACCCCACAATTGGGAGTTCACAAGCTTATTCCTGGCAGGCGACAATATCACAAAGTTGTTTCCTGTCCTGACTCTTTTGTAGAACTTCCGGGAGATGATCCCCGTCCTGGGCGTGTTCCGTATCCTCCTCATCGTGCTCATCGGTAGGTCGGACATCTTTGTTGTTACTTCACATGTGGTTTACTGACGCACCTCCCATCCTTCTTAGTCGGCGTGGACTTTGGTTTCGCTTTCTACAGAAGATTCGCAGGCGACGAGGGTATGAAGGTAGGTGAATTATCTCAGTCTTTGCCAGAAATCAGGATTGGTCCAACGGCTGGATGAAAGCATCCTGCTGGGACTTGATTCGTATATATGTGTGTCTCTTCCAGTGATTAGGATACTTTGCATATTTTGCATAGTACTCCAATCCCTGCCTTACTTTGCACACTCCTGTCCCCTCCCTCCTCCATCCAGGCCCCCTGGGTCCTAAACCCGGCCAGTTCATACACACAATGGCTTCAAATCCTCCAAAATAGACACATTTTAAGCTGACACTACATTACGACGACGATTTTGCATTTTTTGACAGATTGCTTCATATAATGCTGACAAAACAACCAACTGAAAGTGATGCAATATGCATGCCAGGCCAGTAGGGGGCAGTTTGTAAAGACACACTGATCTCATGCTTGTTGCCTTTTGAACCCGGTTTGGTTGCATCCATCCACCCTAAATTCAACTAGAAGAGGCACTACCTGAAGAAATCAATCAATCAATCAATCAATCAATGTTTATTTATATAGCCCCAAATCACAAATGTCTCAAAGGACTGCACAAACCATTACGACTACAACATCCTCGGAAGAACCCACAAAAGGGCAAGGAAAACTCACACCCAGTGGGCAGGGAGAATTCACATCCAGTGGGACGCCAGTGACAATGCTGACTATGAGAAACCTTGGAGAGGACCTCAGATGTGGGCAACCCCCCCCCTCTAGGGGACCGAAAGCAATGGATAAATGACCTGTGAATGCTCCAATGCTGAAGTTGAAGTGAATTGCTGACAGAATGTTGGAATGGTTAGAATTTTGAAGAGTTTGAATTTCCAGGACAAACGGAATTTTGGTTTGGAACTTGGGAAAATGGTAGTTTGAAACTCCAGGATGAGTGGAATGTGTTGATGTTGGAATGCTTTGAGGAGCTTGAAAAATGTGGGAAATTGTGCAACTTGGAAAAGTGCCCCAATCATTTCAATGGGAACTTCCTGGAAATGTGGGGAAAAACTTGGGGATTAGGAGCATGAATGAGTTGAATTGTTTGATGATGGAATTGTCTAAATCTGTCAAGAAACGTTGAAGTAGGACCAGTTTTTTAAATTGAGAAATGGTATTATGGAATTTCGGGAAAATGGGGAATTTTTCTAGTTTCTAAACGACTTGATTTTTTTTTTGGTCCGGACTCAGAGGAATGTTTTGACGGTGGAACAGTTGAAATGGGGTGAAAAATGCAAGAGGAGTGGTCAAACGAAAAAGGTCGGACGTCGGGTTGGAAAAAAACCTAGGAATTCCTGTAAATTAGATAGATTAGATAGTACTTTATTTATTTCTTCAGGAAAATTAAAATTTTCAGCACAATCCCATTCAAGATCAGACAAACATTACAGGGAGACAGAACAGGATCGCTGACGGGTCTGCCAGCTTCCAGCGCCCCTTACAAAATAGGTGAGATACAGGTAAAGGGGGGTTGGGGGGAGAGAATGGGAGAAAAAAAATAGAAGATTAAAATAAAATTAAAAAAATCGGTCTTAGCCTGTGCCCTGGAGAGGGGGTGCAGACTGAGGCCAAGGGGGGAAAAACAACTCATAGCCATAGAACACATCCCTCTTACATGTGTGTAAGAGGGAAACATCAAAGGACATTAAAGACATTAAAGCAGCAGATACAACCAGACACTTCTACATACAGCTATGAATAAAAAGTAAAAGAAACATCCAGGACTTTTTTTTTAATTCTTGAAAGAGAGCACACATTATTAAGCAGGCTGAATGTTTTGGAGTTGGAAGGGTTTTAATCGGATGAAAAATGTGGGAATTGTGGAACTTGGAAAAATGTTCCGATGGTTTCAATAGCAATTTCGGGAAAAGCAGGATTTTTTTTGGGTAAATGTTAAAAGACTTGAATGTTCTGAATGGTTGGTGTTGGAATTTTTGGAATCAGTCGAGAAATGTTGAAGTAGTAAAAATTTTTATTGAGATGGTATTACAGAATTCCTAGAAAACTGGGAATTTTTCCAGTTCAAAAAACAACTTTGTTTTTTGTCCTGATTAAGAGGAATGTTTGGATGGTGAGGAATAGTTCACAGGAAAAAAAGGGGTTGAAAAAGGGGGATTCTGGGAATTCCTGGAAACATTTTTAGCTTGGAAAAATGATTGTTTGAATGTCCAGGATGAGTGGAATATGTTGAAGGCGGAATGGTTTGAATCGGTTGAAAAATGTGGAAATGGTGGAAGTTAGAAAAATGGCCAATTTATTTTTTGAATGGGGAAAATGTCCCGGAAAACCTGGAATTCTGGGAAATCTGGAAATGTTGAAATGTGTCCTGGGCCAAACCATAAATTAACTGCGGCCCGCAAAAGGCCTGGGCTCCACTTTGGACTGTTACCTTGGTTGGTTTTGTAACTAATAGTACAGCCCAAAACGTCTCTCGTCATTGAGCTAAATTGAACTCTGTCTCTGCAGGACTCCTTGCTTCTTGTCTGTTTAATAGATGTCATCAGTGTTTGAAAGAATTGTGTGGTCGGTTGAAAAATGTGGAAATGGTGGAAGTTTGAAAAATGGCCAATTTATTTTGAATGGGGAAAATGTCCCGGAAAACCTGGATTTCTGGGAAATCTGGAATTGTTGAAATGTGTCCTGGGCCAAACCATACATTAACTGCGGCCCGCAAAAGGCCTGGGCTCCACTTTGGACTGTTACCTTGGTTGGTTCTGTAACTAAGAGTACAACCCAAAACGTCTCTCCTCATTGAGCTAAATTGAACTCTGTCTCTGCAGGACTCCTTGCTTCTGGTCTGTTTAATAGATGTCATCAATGTTTGAAAGAATTGTGTGGTGGACTTGTGTTGTAAGATCTAAAAGCACTAAAATGCCAGAGCTGCCAGAATCAGAAATGTATAAGCAGCTGTAAGATCTAAAAGCACTAGAATGGAATCAGACATTTAAAAGCAAGTCATTAAAACCCTTTTAAACGTGCAGATTCAGTACTGTGCAAAGCTTTGTATCCAGACTGAAATGGACCCAAAGTGTTATTGTCACCTAAAAAAGGCTGTGGCAAAACATAAAAGGTCATTTAGAAATGGGTCGATAATTTGACAAACTTGTAGGATCAAGACATGGTTTTTGATCAAAGGCTCAACAACAGCTCCTTTACTAAAAGATCTGCGGTTGATGATTAAAGTTCTAGTAACAATGATTGGTGTGGTGAAATGTGTCCTCTGCATTTGACCCATCACCCTTGATCACCCCCTGGGAGGTGAGGGGAGCAGTAAGCAGCAGCGGTGGCAGCGCCCGGGAATCATTTTTGGTGATTTAACCCCCAATTCCAAGCCTTTGATGCTGAGTGCCAAGCAGGGAGGTAATGGCTCCCATTTTTATAGTCTTTGGTATGACTCACAACCTACAAATCTCATGGTGGACACTAGGCCGCTGAGTCGGTAGTAGGTCAATAGAGTCCCAGACTTCTTTAAAAAAGCAAGGGGGGACTGGGTCTATGGGACAAGACCAGGGTTTTACTTTGTCAATGGTTCATGGCCATAAAGAGGTACGTGTTCCTCCCTGCTTTCTCATGCACCCCAAATCATGAAATATGCTTGATGTAATTAAGACCCGCTTGGCATTCACGCTGACTGGCGCGTCCTGGGTTGTGTCTCCTCATCAAGGTGTCCTTCGTGGCTCACTTTGGAGGAATCGTGGCGGGCATGACCATCGGCTACGTCTTCTTCAGCGACTACAACAAGAAGCTGCTGAAAGACCCTCGTTTCTGGATTTGTATCGCAGGTTACTTGCTTTTTGTCCTCTTTGCTGTTCTTTTCAACATCTTCATCTCGCCCGCCTCTCTGTAGTAGCGCACACCCAGACTCCCTTTTTTTTTTTTTTTACAAAGAGCACTAGGACTCATTTTTTACCCACTTTCACCACTTGTTTTTAATGGAAACGCCCTCTGCAGGTGACAAGTAGTAATGCAGGGGATTTAAGAAAGTAAAAAGGTGAACGATTGAACATGTTTGACGACATTGTAAAAAAGTATTTCCACTACACATTTTAAGAGCGCATCCCCGCCGTCTGTTTTTTTGGTTCATGTTTTCTTATATTAAAAAAGCAAGTATGTGAGTAACGACCTGATTATTTACTGCATTAACACAAATATATTTCATACATACTATTTTAAAATCTCAAGAATATGTATTGCATTAAAATAACCAAAAATATTATAAATATTGATCTGTATTCTGGCATATTGTTTACAATATCATATTGATAGGTAATACGGTCTCAGTGAGCGTATGGCCCACTTACTATCTGTATCTACACAGTGCTCTTTAAACCAGGGGTGCCCATTACGTCGATCGCGAGCTACCAGTCGATCTCCAGCCAGGCTTTTAAAAAGAATAGACCTAAAAATTAGTGATCATCAATCTTCACCAAGACGTCACATAAATGACATTCACGGTACCGGAGGGTCTTGTGAGATGACGCTGGCTGCTGCAAGATCATTATTATGAAAATATGACCGAGAGGAAGGCGAGAAACACTTTTTATTTCAACAGACTCTCGCGCCGTACCTTCCGTCAAAACTCTAAAGGCCGACGGCACATTTCCTATCTTCGCAATAAAAGCCCTGCTTCATGCTGCCTGCGCTAACTAAATACAGAGTCTCGGAAAACTGGCGTGCACAAGCGATCCCTCAGAAAGCTGGCGTGCACATCACTTGTGCACGCCAGCTTTCCGAGACTCTTATTTTGTTAGCGCAGGCAGCATGAAGCAGGGCTTTTATTGTGAACATAGGAAATGTGCAGTCGGCCTTTAGAGTTTTGACGGAAGGGACGGCGCGAAAGTCTGTTGAAATAAAAAGTGTTTTTCGCCTTCCTCTCTGTCATTTTTTCATAATAATGAACTGGCAGCAGCCAGCGTCATCTCACAAGACCCTCGGGTGCCGTGAATGTCAATCAAGCAAGCTACGGAATTTGCCGCCAATGTTTTTCTTGGAAGCTGAATGAATTAGATGCCAAAAACAACCACTTTCATGTGGTATTGTACAGAAAGGACAACTTTTTTTCTCCTCCATTTGAAAATGTGGGCGTTATCATCATTACTGTCTGATTCCAATCAATGCAAGTCATCAGAATCAGGTAATACACCAACTTATACTCTTGTCTTTGTGAAAGAAAGACATCTATATGTGTTACACATGCTTGTATTATCATTAAACACATTTAACTTGTTTACAAAAATGTCTCTTTCATAAATAAATAAATATAAATGATATATATAAATGAGGTAGATCCCCTCGAGTCGGTCAATTGAAAAGTAGCTCGCCTGCTTTAAACAGTTAGTGTTTCATAATGCTAGTTATCTGCTGGATTTGACAAAAGTCGCTACGCTAACATTTCAAAAAGGCATTGAAACTTATACATTAAGGCGGAAGGGAATACACGCGTGTAAGTAACAGCTTTTAAACACAACATATTTACATATTAATGTAAGTTTGACCAGTGTTATTCAACCTTTTCTGAGCCAGGGCACATTTTTTTCATTGAAAAAATTCCGAGGCACACCACCAGCAGAAAATATTAAAAAATGAAACTCCGCAGCCGATATTGACAAAAAAAAGTTGTTCTCGCAATTGTTTGAATTCCAACCATAAGTAAGCATGCATGACTATAGCTCTTGTCTCAAAGTAGGTGAACTCTCAACTCCTGTCACATCACACCCTGACTTATTTGGACTGTTTTGCTCTTTTCCTCTGCTTTAGTTCTTGTCTTGCACTCCTATTTTGTTGTCGATTGTCACGTCATTTACGGATGTACTTTGCGGAAGCCGTCTGCTCCACACGCTGTAAGTCTTTGCTGTCGTCCAGCATTCTGTTTTTGTTTACTTTGCATCCGGTTCAGTTTTAGTTTTTTCTTCAATACCTTTTCTTAGTGGCATTCGCCTTTTTGTTTATTTTTGGACTAAGCATTGGACACCTTTTTACACAGTTACTCTGCTGAGCTCTAAACAGCACATTTACAGATTATAATTACTGGTTCGCAATAAATATTTTTAACCCAATTAGGTGAAATTATGTAAACTCCCACGGCACACCAGACTTAATGTCGCGGTACACTAGTGTGCCGCAGCACAGCGGTTGAAAAACACTGGGTTAGACAATAACCATAAAAGTACAATTGTTTACAGAAAAGCCCAAACGCTATATATTGTACGATTATTATTGTGAATATATTGTATTACTGGTATAATGTGGTACTATGCGAATAATTTCTATTATTTTAAGTTTTATTTATTTTTTTGTGTGAGTTTTTTTTCCTTGTTTACAAATAGTCATCCAGTAATATTACTACTCGGTTGGTAGAGTGGCCGTGCCAGCAACTTGAGGGTTGCAGGTTCGATTCCCGCTTCCGCCATCCTAGTCACTGCCGTTGTGTCCTTGAGCAAGACACTTTACCCACCTGCTCCCAGTGCCACCCACACTGGTTTAAATGTAACATAGATATTGGGTTTCACTATGTAAAGCGCTTTGAGTCACTAGAGAAAAGCGCTCTATAAATATAGCTACTGTTAGTTTTCAAAGGGTAAAACGGTTCAATCAATGTGCTTAATCATTGGCAATTTGTGTTTTTTTTTTGTGATTTCTATGGGAAGTGGTTTGGATGCAGCTGAGATAGGCTCCGGTATTGTCCCCCGAAAGGGACAAGCGGTAAGAAACGGATGGATGGAAGTGGTTTGATGGCGCTATCTGCAAGTGGAAAAAGAACGCAAAAGGCGCATTTTTAAAAGCTGATTCTTCGAAAACAATTCTGTGACAACTTCAAGATGCGAGACTGCACATTATGTAAGTACAATCTTTTCTACTGCTTGTCTTTGCTGCTCAGTCAAAACTTTTATATGAGACTTTTCCAGTTGCAGCACAAAGTGCTTTAAAGGCGGGAGGGGAAACTACCGTATTTTCCGCACTATAAGGCCAGAGGTGGGTAGAGTAGCCGGACATTGTACTCAAGTAAGAGTACTGTTACTTTAGGGATTTATTACTCAAGTAAAAGTAAGGAGTAGTCATCCAAATATTTACTTGAGTAAAAGTAAAAAGTATGTTGTGAAAAAACTACTCAAGTACTGAGTAACTGATGAGTAACCTGATGACGGCAACAAATAATGCACAAAAACATAAAAATAGCAATGAGGAAATTCAGAGCCAGGAATATCTCTTAAGCAACTAAAACAATAATATATATTAAATAATAGTACATTAAAATAAAATAAAAAAAATGGCACACTGAGCCACAATAACTTAACAGCACCATAGGCTCAGTAGGCATTCATTGATTTGATTGACTGATTGAAACTTGTATTAGTAGATTGCACAGTACAGTACATATTCCGTACAATTGACCACTAAATGGTAACACCCCAATAAGTTTGTCAACGTTTATCAATTACTTAATAAATGACCAAGTCGAGGTGATCTACCTCATATATACATACACACATATCATATATATATATATTTATATATATATATACATACATACATACATTTATATATACAGTATATAATTTATATTTGTTTATTTTGCCGTTTTTGTTCACATGTTGGTGTTTTAGTGAATATACATGCATGTTTAACATGTAGATTCCTATCATTCATGAAGACAAGAATATAAGTTGGTGTATTACCTGATTCTGATGACTTGCATTGATTGGAATCAAGACGTCCAGGTTTTCAAATGGAGGAGAAAAAAAAGTTCCTCTTTTCTGTCTAATACCACATGAAAGTCGTCGGTTTTTGGCATCTTATTTGTCCAGCTTCCATATTCGTTTTTTATACACTTTACAAGAAATACATCGGCGGCAAACTCCGTAGCTTGCTAGCTTGTTTGCGCTGGCTTTCGGAGACTCTTATTTTGTTAGCGCAGGCGCGATGGAGCGGCGCTTTTATTGTGAAGACAGGAACTGTGCGATCGGTCTTTAGGCTTTTGACGGGAAGTACGGTTGAAATAAAAAGTGTCTTTTTTTCCTTTACACTTTCGATTGATTGGTTGTAACTTTTATTATTAGATTGCACAATACAGTACATATTCCGTACAATTGACCACTAAATGGTAACACCCCAATAAGTTTGTCAACATGTTTAAGTCGGGTTTTACGTATCACGGTCATGTGACCGCCTGGCTCTGTTTGATTGGTCCAACGTCACCAGTGACTGCATGTGATTGGTGAAACGCAGGCATGCGTAGATTCTACTTTGAAGCTCTGTCATAAACCAAAACAAACATTAACAGATCGATAAAAAAAAGTAGGGCGTAGCGAGCTGAATGTAGATAAATGGAACGGAGTAAAAGTAGCGTTTCTTCTCTATAAATATACTCAAGTAAAAGTAAAAGTATGTTGCATAAAAACTACTCTTAGAAGTACAATTTATCCCAAAAGTTACTCAAGTAAATGTAACGGAGTAAATGTAGCGCGTTACTACCCACCTCTGGTTATCATCATTACTGTCTGATTCCAATCAATGCAAGTCATCAGAATCAGGTAATACACCAACTTATATTCTTGTCTTCATTAAAGAAAGGAATCTATATGTTAAACATGCATGTATATTCATTAAAACACCTTTAACATGTCAACAAAAAACGCAAAATAAATAAATATAAATTATATACTGTATATATATAAAGGTATGTATATATATGTATATATATATATATATATATATATATATATATATATATATATGAGGTAGATCACCTCGACTTGGTCATTAAGTAATTGATAAACGTTGAAAAACTATTATTGGGGTGTTACATTTAGTGGTCAATTGTACGGAATATGTACTGTACTGTGCAATCTACTAATAAAAGTATCAATCAATCAATCAATCAATGCCTACTGAGCCTATGGTGCTGTTAAGTTATTGTGGCTCAATTTGCCTTAATTTTTTTATTTTAATGTATTATTATTTAATATATAATATCGTTTTAGTTGCTTAAGAGATATTCCTGGCTCTGAATTTGCTCATTGCTATTTTTATGTTTTTGTGCATTATTTGTTGCCGTAATCATTAAACAAGCAGGTTACTCATCAGTTACTCAGTACTTGAGTAGTTTTTTCACAACATACTTTTTACTTTTACTCAAGTAAATATTTGGGTGACTACTCCTTACTTTTACTTGAGTAATAAATCTCTAAAGTAACAGTACTCTTAATTGAGTACAACTTCTGGCTACTCTACCCACCTCTGATTAAGAGACACGCTTACGACGCAGAGTTTATGTTTGATTCCAACACTGAAGAAGAAGAATTAGAGGGATTGGTGGATGAGGAATAACTTAATAAAGTGAGCTTTACATGTTTATTTTGTGTGTTGTGTTGTGTGACATTATCCTTTGAGCAACCTTGACTTATTGATATATTATTGCTTTGCACTATTTCCAGTGTTACTATATTGTGATTGCACTAAAGTTGGATTTACCGTAACAGTATCAGACTGTTTTTTTACCTGTTTATTGAATCGGGGAAAATAATAAAACAGCTGTTTACTCATTTTGGGAGTGAACGAAGGCTGCTTTGTAATCTATTAATAAAGTTCGACTGACCTGACTGTTTTGTTGACGTTCCCTTTAGCGCAGCTCCATCTGAGAGAGCCATGAAAGCCAAATATTTAAAAATGTATTTCCGTAAGAGCCTTATCGTATTTTTCAACACTGAATGCAACTAAATGCGTGCATTTTTAAGTAAGACCAACATTTTTAGAGTATAATAAGGCTCTTATTCTTTTTAATAACATTGTTATTCTGAAGCTAACCAATAATAAATCAAATGTCATGTCTGTTGATCATGTTTTTGTTTGGCCATGTGCTGTTTGTCCTTTGGACTCTTTAAGTTCCTGTTTTTTTCCACTCCCTTGTCTGGTTTCCTTGGTTACTCATTTTGTCCACCTGTCTCTGGTGGACAAAATGCCCGCTCACCTGCTTCCCGAGCACTAATTGGAGGCAGTATTTAAGCTCGTCTTTGCCCTGCGCTGACTTGTTTCATGCCTTGCCATAGTTTCGTGCTTCATGCCATGCCAAGTAAGTTTTGTTCTACTTATGTTCTTAGTCTGTTTATGCGTTAGTTTTGTTTTTTTTAGCCCAAGTTGTGCCTCCGATTTTTGTTTGTATATTTTTTTAGTTAAAATTAAATCATGTATTTACCTAAATGCCATGTCCCGAGTAGTCCGTCTGCCTTCCTGGGAGAACGACCCCGCAGCAAGCTGCAACCCACCCACCCCAATCGTGACATAAAATACTTCTTACCATTAATGCGACTTCTTGAACAGGTGCGGTTGAAAACGGATGGAGGAATTTAAATGCCTGATGATTTTTTGAATTTTGCACGTTATTTTTAGCACTGTGATTACCAGCGAAATTATTCATAATTATCGCGTTAAGCAATGTCAGCTAAGATTTATCTGAGAGCCAGATGCAGTCATCAAAAGAGCCACATCTGGCTCTAGAACCATAGGTTCCCTATCCCCGATCTAAAGGATGCGTAACGTAACCCCAGCCTCTACTGTAGCCTCTATTCTATGCGCCTTATAATGCGCTGCATCTTATATATGAACAAAGTTTTAAAATAGGCCATTCATTGAAGGTGCGCCTTATTATCCGGTGCACTTTATAGTGCGCAAAATACGGTATGAGGATTATTGGTGTTGATTGAGGAAAAGCCCACCTTTTGAGGCCTCACACTGACACCTCCTAACATCTAAGAAACAACAGCAGTAGCTAAGATGGCGGAAGTGGGGATTGAACCTGGAACCCTCAAGTTGCTGGCACGGCCACTCTGCCAAGCGAGCAGTACCGCCCCAATAATGATGATAAACAGAATGTAAATAATACAATATTAAACAAACGGTGGGCTTCACGGTGGCAGAGCTTCTCACCCTATCTCTAACGGAGAGACCTGGAAACTCATTTCGGCCGCTTGTACCTGTGATCTTATCCTTTTGGTCATGACCCAAAGCTCATGACCATAGTTGAGGATGGGAACATAGATCGACCGGTAAATTGAGAGCTTTGCCTTCCGGCTCAGCTCCTTCTTCACCACAACGGATCGATACAACGTCCGCATTACTGAAGACGCCGCACCGATCCGCCTGTCGATCTCACGATCCACTCTTCCCCCACTCGTGAACAAGACTCCTAGGTACTTGAACTCCTCCACTTGGGGCAGGGTCTCCTCCCCAACCCGGAGATGGCACTCCACCCTTAATAAGCGGTAGAAAATGGATGGATGGATGGATGGATGAACGATCCCTCCACTTGGTCCATTAAAAAGTAGCTCAAGTGTCAAAACCCGGCATTATTAGCACATTTGGTATTATTCACAGCTTTTTGTTACCTGTAAATGGTGTAAAACTGTATACAAATACTACTTTTAAACATTTGTATTTATTTACATGTTTAATAATACATGGACATGATTTCAGTGTGTTTAAAATTCGAGCCGTAGAGTTATTTTAAACTGATTTTTTTTTTTAATGAAGTCGTTACTTCCAGCATGGAAGCAGGGTGGGAAATCAGATATACATAGATTTTTCTTTTTTTTTTTTTTTAATTATAGATTGAACAAGGCACGTATCGACGAGAGTGCAGTTGTTTTCCTATAGTGGACTGTATGTACTGTAACATGGTAAAGAATCATGTTGTGTACTTGGCTTAAAGACATACTGTACAGTGCACACACACACACACACACATGTAGCGTCATCATGTGGAAAAATGATGGATAGATTTAAAAAAAAAAAAAAAAAAAAGGCAAATAGAGGCTTGCTGCTGTGTGTGGAGTCAATACGTGTTGTGACCTAAATGCATGCATCATGTTATTGACCCGCACGCCTCACAGCGCTAGTTGGCACTCTTCCCCCAAACACTTTGGTCAAGCCAAGAGGTGGAGGAGGTGGAGGAATAAGAAGAAGGTCACTTGGAGTTTAGGCGGGGTGATGCTTACCTTTTTTTGTGGGGGGTTAACTATTTTGGCGAGCGTGTCAGGGGCCATATGACCAGAGGAGATTTAAGTCACCACCGGCAGTCTGTCCATGCCGCTGCAAGGTAAACACAAATGCAAAATGTTTTTTTTTTTTTAGAGATATTCTATGACTAACCAAAGAATACTTAAGTAGTTGGTGTCAAAGCTGAATGGAACGGGGACCCTAAATGATGTCTTCTTAAAATTTGTAGCCGAAGCCGTATAAAATTAAAACCCTTGGCCGAATAATGAATGCAGTTTTTCACAATTTTTTTTTATATTGCATAAATACCCTAGAAAAATATTTAGACATGTTTTTCCAAATAAAGTAATTTTTTATTGAATATTGACATTTTTTTAAATATTCCAGTAGCCTTTGCTTTTCAAAAAAAAAGCACAATGTTTTTCATTTATATTAGGCCTTCAAACAAAACATGCATTCCCCCCAAAAAAATAAAGTGCATTAAAGTGGATAAACCCACAACAAATGAATTATTGTTCTTTTGGCAAAAGTCTGCTTGGCCACAGTAGATATGCTAATAATGTAAACAGAAGGCTCAAGTAAATCTCAATTAAGTGTGTGCTTGTAACCTCATACACTTATACAGGTAGCCTACACAACAGGCTAATAATGTAAACAGAGGCCCCACTAAATCTCAATAAGTGTGTGCTTGTAACCTCATACACTTATACAGGTACACAACATATCCCAACGTCACCGCGTCAAAAAATTGCGTCACACGCCACTATTCGGCCTTGTTTTTAACTCATTCCACCGAAGGCCGAATGTGGCTTTTTTTTGTGCCATATTCGGCCGAATATATTCGGTTACCGATTAATCGGTGCACCCCTACTTCTTAGTACTGATCGTAAAAATGTGCACGTATTAAAACATGGCAAAATACGACAAAGTTAGCGTTATTTTACTTTAGTGACTTGTAATATTTTTCCTGCCTTCAAATATAACCTCAAAACATATTCATAAACTTTTTTGTTTTAAATTCTAGTACTTTATATTGGACATTTAGATTGTTTCAAACATGAACATGTTTTAGAAACGATACAAATGCAATGACGTATTGTAACTTGGACTATCTGTCTTTCCTTCAGATCTAATGTCAAATATATTCCAAATCGGTTTTGTTCAACTCCAATTATATTTGGATTATATTTCAAAATATGTATTAAACAGAGTAAAGTTAATATTATTTAATTGTAGTCATTTGCACGATTTTCCCTACCTTAAAATCTAACCTCAAAAGATTCAAAATCAACTAACAATTATAATCATTTATATTTGACAGATTTGGATTATATTTTAAAATATGTTTTACACAAGCCCTAAAAATATGATTATTTTTATTCCAGTAACCATCTCTATTGTTCTGCTTTTAAATCTAATTTAAAAACATTACATTTTGTATTAAACACCGGAAAAAATACAATATAATGTGTAAAGTATGTACATGTATCAAACATGATACAAATACCAGGAAGTTAGGATTATTTTATTGTAGGACCTTGCACTATTCAACTGAACATAATCAAAATCAAGTTTTTTTCAAATTGTAATATTTCTATTATATATTTAAAGGCCTACTGAAATGAGATGTTCTTATTTAAAGGGGGATAGCAGGTCCATTTTTGATCATTTCGCGATATTGCCATATTTTTGCTGAAAGGATTTAGTTTAGAAAATCGACGATAAAGTTTGCCACTTTTGGTACTTCCTGAAAAAGCCTCGCCTTTACCGAAAGTCGCAGACGATGATGTCACAAGTGTGGGGGCTTCTCACATATTCACATTGTTTTTAATGGGAGCCTCCAATAAAAACAGTTATTCGGACCGAAAAAAACGACAATTTCCCCATTAATTTGAGCGAGAATGAAAGATTCGTGTTTGAGGATATTGATAGTGACGGACTAGAAAAAAAAAACGCGATAGCATTGAGACGTATTCCGATGTTTTTAAACACATTTACTAGGATAATTCTGGGAAATCCCTTATCTTTCTATTGTGTTGCTAGTGTTTTAGTGAGTTTAACAGTACCTGATAGTCGGAGGGGTGTGTCCACGGGTGTGTTGACGCCATGTCTCTTGGGTGTCGACGGCAGCTGTATGGACGACACAAGCTCAGCTGATATCCGATAAGTGGCGACTTTTTCACCACAATTTTTTCACCCAAACCTGCTGGTTGACAGTTGGTCTGGATTCATGTCTGGTTGACCGCGCTCTGATCCGTAGTAAAGTTTCAGCTCCGAGAATTTTAAACAAGGAATCACCGTGTTTGTGTGGCTAAAGGCTAAAGCAGGGGTGCCCACACTTTTTCTGCAGGCGAGCAACTTTTCAATTGACCAACTGGAGGGGATCTACCTCATTTATATATATCATTTATATTTATTTATTTATGAAAGAGACATTTTTGTAAACAAGTTAAATGTGTTTAATGATAATACAAGCATGTGTAACACATATAGATGTCTTTCTTTCACAAAGACAAGAATATAAGTTGGTGTATTACCTGATTCTGATGACTTGCATTGATTGGAATCAGACAGTAATGATGATAACGCCCACATTTTCAAATGGAGGAGAAAAAAAGTTGTCCTTTCTGTACAATACCACATGAAAGTGGTTGGTTTTTGGCATCTAATTCATCCAGCTTCCATACACTTTACAAGAAAAACATTGGCGGCAAATTCCGTAGCTTGCTTGATTGACATTCACGGCACCCGAGGGTCTTGTGAGATGACGCTGGCTGCTGCCAGTTCATTATTATGAAAAAATGACAGAGAGGAAGGCGAGAAACACTTTTTATTTCAACAGACTTTCGTGCCGTACCTTCCGTCAAAACTCTAAAGGCCGACTGCACATTTCCTATCTTCACAATAAAAGCCCTGCTTCATGCTGCCTGCGCTAACTAAATACAGAGTCTCGGAAAACTGGCGTGCACAAGCGATCCCTCAGAAAGCTGGCGTGCACATCACTTGTGCACGCCAGCTTTCCGAGACTCTTATTTTGTTAGCGCAGGCAGCATGAAGCAGGGCTTTTATTGTGAAGATAGGAAATGTGCAGTCGGCCTTTAGAGTTTTGACGGAAGGGACGGCGCGAAAGTCTGTTGAAATAAAAAGTGTTTCTCGCCTTCCTCTCTGTCATTTTTTCATAATAATGAACTGGCAGCAGCCAGCGTCATCTCACAAGATCCTCGGGTGCCGTGAATGTCAATCAAGCAAGCTACGGAATTTGCCGCCAATGTTTTTCTCGTAAAGTGTATGGAAGCTGAATGAATTAGATGCCAAAAACCAAGCACTTTCATGTGGTATTGTACAGAAAGGACCACTTTTTTTCTCCTCCATTTGAAAATGTAGGCGTTATCATCATTACTGTCTGATTCCAATCAATGCAAGTCATCAGAATCAGGTAATACACCAACTTATATTCTTGTCTTTGTGAAAGAAAGACATCTATATGTGTTACACATGCTTGTATTATCATTAAACACATTTAACTTGGTTACAAAAATATCTCTTTCATAAATAAATAAATATAAATGATATATATAAATGAGGTAGATCCCCTCCAGTTGGTCAATTGAAAAGTAGCTCGCCTGCAGAAAAAGTGTGGGCACCCCCGGCATACAGTATAGCGCTGCTAATTGTTAGCTGACAACTAGCACGCTAATCGCTAGCTGGCAATTAGTGTACTAATATCAATCTATGTTAGACATGAAGAAGATGGATGTAATAGAATGATTCTTTCATGAGTAGTGTGGCCATGTCTCTAAACGACAACACCTTGGATCAATGTTCTGTTTAAAGACATTTACATTTAAAATTACGAGGGGAATATAAAAAAAAAAAAGATTATTTGAAAAAAAGACCAAATATTTCACAGCCTGTGGACCCCCCGTTGAAGACATATCTGACATATTGATATGCCTTGTTGTGATTACGCATATATTTATCAAAAATAATTAAGTTTAAAATAATACATCTTGATAATAATTTTGTATGATTATATTTTTTAAGATGACATCATGTATCAATTTGTGGAGCGGTACCAGTCTGGATCTGGTGCTAGTTGATCAGGCTGGATTACGTCTCCGTGTCGCCCAGAAGAAGATTCTCTAGGACTGTCTGTTGGCTTCTTGATGAACTTGACCCCCACATCATCTGTTAATATTACATTTTAATTGTTAAGGGATATATAAATACATTTCGATATTATTATTGTAAGACTGCCAAGGAGCTGGGCTTCACGGTGGAAGAGGGGTTAGTGCGTCTGCCTCACAATACGAAGCTCCTGCAGTCCTGGGTTCAAATCCAGCCTCGGGATCTTTCTGTGTGGAGTTTGCATGTTCTCCCCGTGACTGCGTGGGTTCCCTCCGGGTACTCCGGCTTCCTCCCACTTCCAAAGACATGCACCTGGGGAGTTGATTGGCAACACTAAATTGGCCCTAGTGTGTGAATGTGAGTGTGAATGTTGTCTGTCTATCTGTGTTGGCCCTGCGATGAGGTGGCGACTTGTCCAGGGTGTACTCCGCCTTCCGCCTGATTGTAGTGCCCCCCGCAACCCCAAAGGGAATAAGCGGCAGAAAATGGATGGATGGATAGAACTATACCTTTCTCTGGTGTCTGTTGCCGTCACCTCCCTTCAGTCCTTATTAAAACACAACATGCGCCTTATAATGCAGTCCAGAAAATACGGTATATACAAATTATTGGAGATTTTCAGATGTTGTTTGGAGGGCCCATCCATCCATCCAAAGACATGCACCTGTGGATAGGTTTATTGGCAACACTAAATTGGCCCTAGTGTGTGAATGTGAGTGTGAATGTTGTCTGTCCATCTGTGTTGGCCCTGCGATGAGGTGGCGACTTGTCCAGGGTGTACTCCGCCTTCCGCCTGATTGTAGTGCCCCCCGCAACCCCAAAGGGAATAAGCGGCAGGAAATGGATGGATGGATAGAACTATACCTTCCTCTGGTGTCTGTTGCCGTCACCTCCCTTCAGTCCTTATTAAAACACAACATGCGCTTTATAATGCTGTCCAGAAAATACGGTATGTACAAATTATTGGAGATTTTCAGATGTTGTTTGGAGGGCCCATCCATCCATCCATCCATCCATCCATCCATCCATCCATCCAAAGACATGCACCTGGGGATAGGTTGATTGGCAACGCTAAATGGGCCCTAGTGTGTGAATGTTGTCTGTCTATCTGTCTTGGCCCTGTGATGAGGTGGCGACTTGTCCAGGGTGTACTCCGCCTTCCGCCTGATTGTAGTGCCCCCCGCAACCCCAAAGGGAATAAGCGGCAGGAAATGGATGGATGGATAGAACTATACCTTCCTCTGGTGTCTGTTGCCGTCACCTCCCTTCAGTCCTTATTAAAACACAACATGCGCTTTATAATGCTGTCCAGAAAATACGGTATGTACAAATTATTGGAGATTTTCAGATGTTGTTTGGAGGGCCCATCCATCCATCCATCCATCCATCCATCCATCCATCCATCCAAAGACATGCACCTGGGGATAGGTTGATTGGCAACGCTAAATTGGCCCTAGTGTGTGAATGTTGTCTGTCTATCTGTCTTGGCCCTGTGATGAGGTGGCGACTTGTCCAGGGTGTACCCCGCCTTCCGCCCGATTGTAGCTGAGATAGGCGCCAGCGCCCCCCGCGGCCCCACAAGGGAATAAGCGGTAGAAAATGGATGGGATGGAGCTGCAAGGTTTCATTCTTTAGAAATTACATTGAAATGATAAAATGCATTAAAATATGATTATTTTGTTTAAATGAAATGTAACTAAATATATATTTTTTTTACAAATATTTGAATTGACTTGCGACATAATCAATCCAAAATGTACTTAATGTTATTATCGTGGCCTTTTTCAGTCACAATGGCAGAGTGAAGATGGGTGACTGGAACTTCCTGGGGGGCATTTTGGAGGAGGTGCACATCCACTCCACCATGGTGGGTAAGATCTGGCTCACCCTGCTCTTCGTCTTCCGCATGCTGGTCCTCGGCGTGGCGGCCGAAGACGTGTGGAACGACGAGCAGGCCGACTTTGTGTGCAACACGGAGCAGCCGGGCTGCAGGAACGCCTGCTATGACCTGGCCTTCCCCATCTCGCTCATCCGCTACTGGGTGCTGCAGGTCATCTTCGTGTCCTCGCCCTCGCTGGTCTACATGGGCCACGCCCTCTACAGGCTACGGGCGCTGGACAAAGCCCGGCGGAGGAGGAGGGCGCTTCTGAGGAAGGAGCTGGAGGAGGTGGACGCCGAGTGGGTGGAATCCAAGAAGAGGATCGAGCGGGAGATGAAGCAGCTGGAGCAGGGGAAGCCCAACAAGGCTCCCCTCAGGGGGTCTCTGCTGCGCACCTACGTGGCCCACGTGGTCACCCGCTCTGTGCTGGAGGTGGCCTTCATGCTGGGCCAGTACCTCCTCTACGGCTTCCGCTTGCACCCCTTGTTCAAATGCCAGCGCTTCCCTTGCCCCAACGCCGTGGATTGCTACGTGTCCAGGCCCACGGAGAAGAGCGTCTTCATGGTCTTTATGCAGTGCATCGCTGCCATGTCACTTTTCCTCAACACCCTGGAAGTCCTCTACCTGGGATACAAGAGGATCCGACGGGATCTCCTGGACTTTTATCCACATTTGAGGGAAGACCTGGAGGACTTGGACGGACGCAAAAAATCCTCGGTGCTCCAAGGTAACAGGAAAGCCACGTTAATCTCGGCACCCGGCGACTTCAACGTCTTGGCGGACCCCCGGCGAGGAAGCGCTTTCTACCCCGCCCAACCTCCTGCGGGTCTTCAGGGACCGAGCACGCAGGACGAGTCCGCCTTGACGCCAAGCGACGTGCTTAAGGAGGACCTGAAGAGTCAGGATAAGGAGACCAGTAGTGGAAGGAGTAGCCCACAGAAAGCTTCATCGTCCACGCTTCAGACAGCCAGGAGGCCTTGGAGGACCCACGATGTCGCCTTCAGTTGCTCCACAGTGCCGGAGGGCAGGAGCTCGGACACAGACTCACAAGGACGCGAAGGATTTGCCCCGTTGGGGCTTCAAAGCTGGTCGTCCGCTTCGGGCTTGGCGGAAGACTCCAAGCACAGCCCGAGAGCCGAGCCCTCCGCCGGGCGCAGGGCGTCGGAGGCGAGCGCGGCGAGCAGCAGACGAGCGACGGACCTTCAGATCTGACTTAGCCTGGACGCTGTTACCTCCACCGGGGTTGTGCGAATTATGCAAACCAGACCAAGAGGAACCTGGTCTTTGGTTAAATGTTGTACAAAAGTTAATAAAGATTTTAAGCGGAATGCAAAAACAACTGAATGATATATTGTTCGCAGGCATGTCCCGATCAAACATTGATACCAGCTATCGGCCTGATATCAGGAAAAAAGAACCAAGTGCATCGCTGGACAGTTAACATCTAAATGTCCTCCAACTAACAATACAAGGTTGGTCTTTTCTTTCATTTTAGTCATTTACAAAAGGTAAACAATGAAGGCTACTAGCAGCTAAACCCTCAAGCTAGACATATAAGTGCTCTTAAACCAGGGGTGCCCATTACGTCGATCGTGAGCTACCAGTCGACCGCGGGGGGTGTGTCAGTCGATCTCCAGCCAGGCTTTTAAAAAAAATAGACCTAAAAATGAGTGATCATTAATCTTCACCAAGACGTCACTTAAATGACATTCACGGTACCGGAGGGTCTTGTGAGATGACGCTGGCTGCTGCAAGATCATTATTATGAAATTATGACCGAGAGGAAGGCGAGAAACACTTTTTATTTCAACAGACTCTCGCGCCGTACCTTCCGTCAAAACTCTAAAGGCCGACTGCACGTTTCCTATCTTCACAATAAAAGCCCTGCTTCATGCTGCCTGCGCTAACTAAATACAGAGTCTCGGAAAACTGGCGTGCACAAGCGATCCCTCAGAAAACTGGCGTGCACATCACTTGTGCACGCCAGCTTTCCGAGACTCTTATTTTGTTAGCGCAGGCAGCATGAAGTGGCGACTTTTTAACCACAATTTTTTCACCCAAACCTGCTGGTTGACAGTTGGTCTGGATTCATGTCTGCTTGACCGCGCTCTGATCCGTAGTAAAGTTTCAGCTCCGAGAATTTTAAACAAGGAATCACCGTGTTTGTGTGGCTAAAGGCTAAAGCAGGGGTGCCCACACTTTTTCTGCAGGCGAGCTACTTTTCAATTGACCAACTCGAGGGGATCTGCCTCATTTATATATATCATTTATATTTATTTATTTATGAAAGAGACATTTTTGTAAACAAGTTAAATGTGTTTAATGATAATACAAGCATGTGTAACACATATAGATGTCTTTCTTTCACAAAGACAGGAATATAAGTTGGTGTATTACCTGATTCTGATGACTTGCATTGATTGGAATCAGACAGTAATGATGATAACGCCCACATTTTCAAATGGAGGAGAAAAAAAGTTGTCCTTTCTGTACAATACCACATGAAAGTGGTTGGTTTTTGGCATCTAATTCATCCAGCTTCCATACACTTTACAAGAAAAACATTGGCGGCAAATTCCGTAGCTTGCTTGATTGACATTCACGGCACCCGAGGGTCTTGTGAGATGTCATTTTTTCATTATTATGAAAAAATGACAGAGAGGAAGGAGGGAAACACTTTTTATTTCGACAGACTTTCGCGCCGTCCCTTCCGTCAAAACTCTAAAGGCCGACTGCACATTTCCTATCTTCACAATAAAAGCCCTGCTTCATGCTGCCTGCGCTAACTAAATAAGAGTCTCGGAAAGCTGGCGTGCACAAGTGATGTGCACGCCAGCTTTCTGAGGGATCGCTTGTGCACGCCAGTTTTCTGAGATTCTGTATTTAGTTAGCGCAGGCAGCATGAAGCAGGGCTTTTATTGTGAAGATAGGAAATGTGCAGTCGGCCTTTAGAGTTTTGACGGAAGGGACGGCGCGAAAGTCTGTTGAAATAAAAAGTGTTTCTCGCCTTCCTCTCTGTCCTTTTTTCATAATAATGAACTGGCAGCAGCCAGCGTCATCTCACAAGACCCTCGGGTGCCGTGAATGTCAATCAAGCAAGCTACGGAATTTGCCGCCAATGTTTTTCTTGTAAAGTGTATGGAAGCTGGATGAATTAGATGCCAAAAACCAACCACTTTCATGTGGTATTGTACAGAAAGGACAACTTTTTTTCTCCTCCATTTGAAAATGTGGGCGTTATCATCATTACTGTCTGATTCCAATCAATGCAAGTCATCAGAATCAGGCAATACACCAACTTATATTCTTGTCTTTGTGAAAGAAAGACATCTATATGTGTTACACATGCTTGTATTATCATTAAACACATTTAACTTGTTTACAAAAATGTCTCTTTCATAAATAAATACATATAAATGATATATATAAATGAGGTAGATCCCCTCGAGTTGGTCAATTGAAAAGTAGCTCGCCTGCAGAAAAAGTGTGGGCACCCCTGTCTTAAACAATATTTCAGTCTAAAACACCACATTTGTCGATCTAGGCAAGTGTCAAATAATTATAGTTGCATATTACAGTGTATCCAGTAACAAACGCATCCGCATCGTGACCTTAATTTAATAAATTGTGACCACTAGAGGCTGCCGAAACAAATTAAAACTCCACTTCAAAAGCATAAATCTGTCACGAGTTAAGTGTTTTTCATAAATAACATTTTTCTAGCCAATACCCATTGATTGATTGATTGGAAACTCTTATTAGTAGATTGCACAGGACAGTACATACTCTGCACAATTGACTACTAAATGCTAACAACCGACTAAGGTTTTCTACTTGTTTGTTAATCAATTCATGGTAAAATAGCCAATAGTCAAGGCTCCAATATCGGTATTGTATCGGAAGTGAAAAAGTTATATCTGGCCACTTAGGAATAATTACTTTTTTATGTATCGGATGTCATCATAGACGTCTTCAAAGTAGACGCAGCATTGGCTGCTATGAAGCGAGAAATTGGGCCGCCATCTTGAAGTGGTGATGATGAGCCGGCAGGTAGAAAACAAAGATGGCGTTCAGCATTTTCCTGCTCAAATGAACGGACTGTTGAAAATAGGAATCGGGGGATTACTTTTCACAAGTAAGATTTGACCATAACGTATTGTATTTTGTGAAAAGACACCACAGAGTTGAGAAGGAGCAAAGATATTCAACAGTGCTGATTATGATGCAGAACAAAGGATGGTTGTATCATCAGCAAACATAAAAAATGTTAAGAAATCATTAATGAAAATTGTAAATAACTTAGGACCAATTATAGAACCCTGAGGAACTCCACCAACTATATTTTTAAATCCAGATATTGTATTATCTACCTGAACACATTGTTTTCTATTTTCTAGACAGCTCTTGATCCAGGACGGAGCTGGCCCTCGAATGCCGTACTTATCCAACTTATGTATTTAAAAATACAACAAAGAAAATATCAACTTAAATGTGGGAACAAAAAGAAAAAAAATAGGCTACCTGAAATAAAACAAAACCAATATTAAAACAAGTGCCAGAAAGGCCAACATAAAAACAAAAAATTCTGTAGCTTACGTTTAAAAATATAAAAATGGAAATATCAGCTTGAATATGCAATAAAAAACTTTATGTGTTGAGATAATGGGGACGAGGCGCGTGTGCGTGTTTGTTTTCATGTGGCTTGAGTCAGCATTAGCCGTTAGCTTGGAGAATGAATGGAGAAGGGATGCCATGGCATGAAACATACATATATATATATATATATATATATATATATATACATATATATATATATATATATATATATATATATATTAGGGATGGGCAAGTTAATGCGTTAATTACGAGTTAACTCATCAATCTATTAACGCCGACAAATATTTTATCGCACATTTGCGTATGTTGTTTACATGCTTTTATTTTGTTAACGCCTTTTCTTAATAATATGACGACGCCCGTCCGGTAAAGATGGAACATTTGGCAAAAATACCGGACAATTCTGCAAATGTCATGGCTGGCTTACAGCGTGGTCACTCCGGGATCACTTACGACCGCCAGACAATTCTGGATGTGGATAGATCGGGCCGTTTTGGACTGAATGACGCCTGCTTGCTAGACCGGCTAGCTAGCATGGGAATACTTTGCCGGCTACATCCAGCGGCCTGTGAAGCAGCGGAGTATATGTGTTGTCTGTCTATTTATGAATAATGCAGACCAGGAGTGTTGGCTGAGTTCTTAATGTTTACTTTCAGAGCGTGCATATCACAACATACAAGATGCCGTCATGGCGACACACAACCTATACCGGGCTACCGCGCATGCTCGTCACTCCTGTTGCATGCTGGGTAGGGTAGTTCTTTTTCCCCCTGGTTCATAACATCACAATATAGTACCATGTATATGATGCCTTCAGTTTATCAAAGCACCAAGCAAACAATCAATCGGAAAATTCCCATCATATCAATTCCTAGATATGGTCATAATTATTTTAAGTGCACTACGCAGAATAAACACAACATTATTAATATTGCTACTACGGATAATTTGATCAAAAATTCCCTAAAACAGCCCACTACCTATAATATAGGTTTTCTTAAACATAAGATCCCTGATAAAAAAAACAATTCTGCTGTTACCTCAGAAATTGCCTGTTTAGATGTTATGATTGTGTCTCAGAGATTTGTATGTAGATTATATTTATTTTCCATAACAAACAAGATAACTTAAATACCCTGGCAGTGGCAATAAGCTTAAATGTTTGTATTTACATTTTTGGAGTTGATTTTCATAAAATATGCTATTTAACTGCTACTGTTTAACAAGGACTGATTTAAATTGTGTTTGCACAACAAATGTTTTGGCGCTTTTGTTCATGTGGGAGAATATTCCAACAAAGGTGCACTACACACTACTTTTGAATTCATTATTGGGCTTTTCGTATACAATGCAGTTAATCGCGATTAATCGGAGAAATAGTGCGATTAACTTCGATTAAAATTTCTAATCGTTGCCCAGCCCTAATATATATACATATATATATATATATATCCCCGCCACGGGAGGAGAATCACTCGCAGTATTGGGGCAAGCAGAGCAGAGAGCGTTGTCGTTCACTGAGTGATTCATGTCGTTAATCCGCGGTGAGCGAATCGTCAATTTAGAGTGAAAAGCAAATTTTATTTTCACCCGCTTAAAATTCATTCTAACTTGGATTGTTTCCCTTGCTTCAAGACTCTCCTGAAGGACAGCGCAGCGAAGACACAACAAACTCTCTTCTTGTCTCTCACAGACACACACCTGTTGTTGTTGACTTTGGACTGGTGACTGCACGACATCAAGGCGGCGAAACAGAAGCAGTTTTCCACAACATTTTCTGTAGGTTATATAACACTTTTAACTGAATGTATCTCTGCCAAAAACAAACATGTTAATAGACGTTAGTGAGGATTATTAAAAAAAAGTTACTTGGTTATTTTCCACGACATTTGGTGATATTGTTGGAGCGTCAGCCAATTAGTGAGTCATGTGATTACCAGGTGAGAAAGTGCAGACATCGAAGGCCAAATTGCTTACGAACGTTTTTTATAATATGTATGTTAGATCCACTATGGACTGGACTCTCTCACTATTATGTTAGATCCACTATGGACTGGACTCTCACTATTATGTTAGATCCACTATGGACTGGACTCTCACTATTATGTTAGATCCACTATGAACTGGACTCTCACTATTATGTTAGATCCACTATGGACTGGACTCTCACTATTATGTTAGATCCACTATGGACTGGACTCTCACTATTATGTTAGATCCACTATGAACTGGACTCTCACACTATTATGATAGATCTACTATGGACTGGACTTTCACTATTATGTTAGATCCACTATGGACTGGACTCTCACTATTATGTTAGATCCACTATGAACTGGACTCTCACTATTATGTTGGATCCACTATGGACTGGACTCACAATATTATGTTAGATCCACTATGGACTGGACTTTCACTATTATGTTAGATCCACAATGGACTGGACTCTCACACTATTATGTTAGATCCACTATGGAGTGAACTCTCACACTATTATGTTAGATCCACTATGGACTGGACTCTCACACTATTATGTTAGATCCACTATGGACTGGACTCTCACTATTATGTTAGATCCACTATGGACTGGACTCTCACACTATTATGTTAGATCCACTATGGACTGGACTTTCACTATTATGTTAGATCCACTATGGACTGGACTCTCACTATTATGTTAGATCCACTATGGACTGGACTTTCACTATTATGTTAGATCCACTATGGACTGGATCTAACATAATATGTAAAACTACTTGTTTGGGAAATCGGGTTTGACAGCGCGGCACTGTTGGGAGAGTGGCCGTGCCAGCAACCCGAGGGTTCCTGGTTCAATCCCCACCTAGTACCATCCTTGTCACGTCCGTTGTGTCTTTGAGCAAGACACTTCACCCTTGCTCCTGATGGGTGCTGGTTAGCGCCTTGCATGGCAGCTCCCTCCATCAGTGTGTGAATGTGTGTGTGAATGGGTGAATAGTGTCAAAGCACTTTGAGTACCTTGAAGGTAGAAAAGCGCTCTACAAGTACAACCCATTTAATGCCATTTTGAATTTTCCCTCCCCTAAAAAAGTAGCACAAGAACATTGTAACAATACTGTGGAATTTAACTTAGTCTGCCACGGGTTTCTTTGGCCAACAGTACCACACGGTCTCGGGGTGCAGGTTTGACACAGTTTTATTTTTCTTCATACACACAATCTTGTTCAGCCTCTCTCCAGCTTTTCAGCCGTCCGCCTCCTCGCTCGTGTGTTCTGTCTGTCATGGTCTCTGGTAACAGGTGATTAGATAACTGGTTCCAGCTGAGGAATCCACTCACCTGTTGGCTGCTTCATGGCCGGCCCCTGCACTCAACCCAAGGGGATGACAATGAAAACCTTGGAGGGGACCGCAGATGTGGAGACTCCGTCCCCCAGGTAACCGGTGCAATGGACGTTGAGTGGATCTAGCATAATATTGTGAGAGTCCAGTCCATAGTGGATCTAGCATAATAGTGTGAGTCCAGTCCATAGTGGATCTAGCATAATATTGTGAGTCCAGTCCATAGTGGATCTAGCATAATATTGTGAGAGTCCAGTCCACAGTGGATCTAGCATAATATTGTGAGTCCAGTCCATAGTGGATCTAACATGATAGTGTGAGTCCAGTCCATAGTGGATGTAACATAATAGTGAGAGTCCAGTCCATAGTGGATCTAACATAATAGTGTGAGAGTCCAGTCCATAGTGGATCTAACATAATAGTGAGAGTCCAGTCCATAGTGGATCTAACATAATAGTGTGAGAGTCCAGTCCATAGTGGATCTAACATAATAGTGTGAGAGTCCAGTCCATAGTGGATCTAACATAATAGTGTGGGAGTCCAGTCCATAGTGGATCAGACATAATAGTGTGAGTCCAGTCCATAGTGGATCTAACATAATAGTGAGAGTCCAGTCCATAGTGGATCTAACATAATAGTGAGTCCAGTCCATAGTGGATCTAACATAATAGTGAGAGTCCAGTCCAAAGTGGATCTAACATAATAGTGTGAGTCCAGTCCATAGTGGATCTAACATAATAGTGTGAGAGTCCAGTCCATAGTGGATCTAACATAATAGTGAGAGTCCAGTCCATAGTGGATCTAACATAATAGTGTGAGAGTCCAGTCCATAGTGGATCTAACATAATAGTGTGAGAGTCCAGTCCATAGTGGATCTAACATAATAGTGTGGGAGTCCAGTCCATAGTGGATCAGACATAATAGTGTGAGTCCAGTCCATAGTGGATCTAACATAATAGTGAGAGTCCAGTCCATAGTGGATCTAACATAATAGTGAGTCCAGTCCATAGTGGATCTAACATAATAGTGAGAGTCCAGTCCAAAGTGGATCTAACATAATAGTGTGAGTCCAGTCCATAGTGGACCTAACATAGTGTTGA
Organism: Nerophis ophidion; assembly: GCF_033978795.1. NCBI lineage: Eukaryota > Metazoa > Chordata > Actinopteri > Syngnathiformes > Syngnathidae > Nerophis > Nerophis ophidion. Next base: position 11,472,315 of record NC_084621.1, read on the forward strand.
GTCCAGTCCATAGTGGATCTAACATAATAGTGAGAGTCCAGTCCATAGTGGATCTAACATAATAGTGAGAGTCCAGTCCATAGTGGATCTAACATAATAGTGAGAGTCCAGTCCATAGTGGATCTAACATAATAGTGAGAGTCCAGTCCATAGTGGATCTAACATAATAGTGTGAGTCCAGTCCATAGTGGATCTAACATAATAGTGTGAGAGTCCAGTCCATAGTGGATCTAACATAATAGTGTGAGTCCAGTCCATAGTGGATCTAACATAATAGTGTGAGTCCAGTCCATAGTGGATCTAACATAATAGTGTGAGAGTCCAGTCCTTAGTGGATCTAACATAATAGTGAGAGTCCAGTCCATAGTGGATCTAACATAATAGTGTGAGTCCAGTTCATAGTGGATCTAACATAATAGTGGGACTCCAGTACATAGTGTAGAAAAAAGTCAACAATTGAATAATTACGTGCAAAATGTGTTTTAATCACAACATAAAGTCACAGAAACTGAACATTGAAATAAGTGAATACGAGTATTTTGGTTCAGTTCTAATTCAAAATATGGCAAAATACAATTATTTTAAAGTAGTCTTACTTTCTCAAAGTAAATACTTCTGACTATCATCTCAAACTAAGTGGTGACATTGTCTGAGAGTATGGGAAGTGTACTTGGTGTCCTGGTGAGAGAGTATGGGCAGTGTACTTGGTGTCCTGGTGAGAGAATATGGGCAGTGTACTTGGTGTCCTGGTGAGAGAGTATGGGCAGTGTACTTGGTGTCCTGGTGAGAGAGTACGGGCAGTGTACTTGGTGTCCTGGTGAGAGAGTATGGGCAGTGTACTTGGTGTCCTGGTGAGAGAGTATGGGCAGTGTACTTGGTGTCCTGGTGAGAGAGTATGGGCAGTGTACTTGGTGTCCTGGTGAGAGAGTACGGGCAGTGTACTTGGTGTCCTGGTGAGAGAATATGGGCAGTGTACTTGGTGTCCTGGTGAGAGAGTATGGGCAGTGTACTTGGTGTCCTGGTGAGAGAGTATGGGCAGTGTACTTGGTGTCCTGGTGAGAGAATATGGGCAGTGTACTTGGTGTCCTGGTGAGAGAGTATGGGCAGTGTACTTGGTGTCCTGCACCTCCTAAATCCCCCCCAAGTCTTAGTGACTTGTCCAGTCACACAAGAAAATCACTTTGCACCCTTATGCTATGCTAATGAACAAATATTAACTATGTGGATAATTATATGTGCATGATAAGTTAAATACTAGAAACAAGAAGAGGTACCACACAAAACCCTTCAGGGTCAAGTGTGCAAAGTACCCTGAAGTCCTGCTGGAGTCTATTCAGTAGGGACTTCTTCCTCAGGCGGCTCAAGTGGCTCCAGCTACCAGGAAATGGAAAAAAAGAGAGAATACTTCAGATGGATTCGTTATTAAAGTGATATTACACTTGCTTAGTCAGCCACAACACAAGAAGTAACATGCAAAAGTTACTTTAGCATGAATTGATACAGAGTAGAATAGAAAGTACTTCAGCTGCCATGATGATGTGCAGACATGCTTTCTAATCACCGTAAGTCTTCAAAAATTGTATCCGAGTTATCACAAAATTCAGTTCGCCATGCGAGAGGACAAAAGCTGTCTTTGATCCAACCGAGCAGGGTCGGTTCCTTTGATGTATTGTAATCCGCAGAAAGATTTTGTCTGAACCCAAGCGGAGAGAAAGCATTACCTGCCCAAACTCCAAGCACCTCTTCTTTGAACTGTTTCTAATCAAAGGCGATGCCTGTTCACGACCCCCCCTCCCTTAGAAAAAAGCTGTCGCCACGTAATCAGGGAAAGTCCAAATAAAAGGGGAGGCGTACAATCTTTGGTCAGAGGGTGGTGACACTGTACAATGGTACAGGTGTACGCGATTCTCCTCACTGAGCGACATTTAATTCTGTCTGTTTGATTCCTTGCTTCTTGTCTTGTTTAATAGATGTCATCAGTGTTTAAACCTGACAACTAGTTACTATGGTCATCTAATTAGTTACTATGGTCATCTAATTAGTTACTATGGTCATCTAATTAGTTACTATGGTCATCTAATTAGTTACTATGGTCATCTAATTAGTTATTATGGTCATCTAATTAGTTACTATGGTCTTCTAATTAGTTACTATGGTCTTCTAATTAGTTACTATGTTCTTCTTATTAGTTACTATGTTCTTCTTATTAGTTACTATGGTCATCTAATTAGTTACTATATTCTTCTAATTAGTTAGTATGTTCTTCTAATTAGTTACTATGGTCATCTAATTAGTTACTATGTTCTTCTTATTAGTTACTATGGTCATCTAATTAGTTACTATGGTCATCTAATTAGTTACTATGGTCATCTAATTAGTTACTATGGTCATCTAATTAGTTATTATGGTCATCTAATTAGTTACTATGGTCATCTAATTAGTTACTATGGTCTTCTAATTAGTTACTATGGTCTTCTAATTAGTTACTATGTTCTTCTTATTAGTTACTATGTTCTTCTTATTAGTTACTATATTCTTCTAATTAGTTAGTATGTTCTTCTAATTAGTTACTATGGTCATCTAATTAGTTACTATGTTCTTCTTATTAGTTACTATGGTCTTCTAATTAGTTACTATATTCTTCTAATTAGTTAGTATGTTCTTCTAATTAGTTACTATGGTCATCTAATTAGTTACTATGGTCATCTAATTAGTTACTATGGTCTTCTAATTAGTTACTATGGTCATCTAATTAGTTACTATGGTCTTCTAATTAGTTACTATGGTCATCTAATTAGTTACTATGGTCATCTAATTAGTTACTATGGTCATCTAATTACTTAGTATGGTCATCTAATTAGTTACTATGGTCATCTAATTAGTTACTATGGTCATCTAATTACTTAGTATGGTCATCTAATTAGTTACTATGGTCATCTAATTAGTTACTATGGTCACAGCAGCCCAGACCAGGCACCAAGCAGAGTGGCCTGTCTGGAATGTGGGTGTGAGGGATTTTTACAACAAAGTTGTAAAGCTGAGTGATGTGTCACATATATCAGTTTTTTTTACCCTTCACATTCATATTTCACTGCATTTGTTGCATTTTGCTTGATTGTAAACTATGTTGATGGAGCGGCGGTGTGACGTTCATGTTGTTTTATCCTGCATAGTTAATATTGTAAATCCCACATTCTTTATTTTCATGTACATTCTGGCTGTCTCATTCAGTAAAAATGTTTTAAATTCCATTCCATTTAAGGCTGGCTGTCCAAACATTTTTAGCATTCGATCAGACATTGTGAGATTCTGTATTAGTGTTTCTAAAAATAGATATACGGCCCCCAGACACTTTTTTTTGCCCCTTAGGTGAGAATAATTGCCCATGCCTGATGATGTAGATCAGGGGTCGGGAACCTTTTTGGCTGAGAGAGCCATGAATGCCAAATATTTCAAAATGTATTTCCGTGAGAGCCATATCATATTTTTTAACACTGAATACAACTAAATGCGTGCATTTTTAAGTAAGACCAACATTTTTAGAGTATAATAAGTCTCTTATTCTTTTTCATAACATTGTTATTCTGAAGCTAACCAATAATAAATCAAATGTCATGTCTGTTGAGTTCCTGTTTTTTTTCCACTCCCTTGTCTGGTTTCCTTGTTTACCCATTTTGTCCACCTGGTGGACAAAATGCCCGCTCACCTGCTTCCCGAGCACTAATCCGAGGCAGTATTTAAGCTTGTCTTTGCCAGTCAGTCGCCCTGGCGTCAATGTGATCTTTTCTTGCTCTGTGCCGACTTGTTTCATGCCTTGCCATAGTTTCATGCCATGCCAAGTCAGTTTTGTTTGATTTATGTTCATAGACTGTTTATGCGTTAGCTTTCTTCTTAGCCCAAATTGTGCCTCCGCTGTGAGCGTTTTTTGTTTTTATCTTTTTTTTAGTTTAAATTAAGTCATGTTTTTACCTAAATGCCATGTCCCGAGTAGTCCGTCTGCCTTCCTGGGAGACAGACTCACCCGCCCATCGTGACATAAAATATTTCTTACCATTAACGCGACTTCTTGAACAGCTGCGGTAGGAAACAGATGGATGGATTTAAATGCATGAGAATGTTTTATATTTTGAACTTTGTTTTTAGTACTGTGAATTCCAGCGGAATTATTCATAATTATCGTGTAAAGCAATGTCAGCTAAGATTTATCTGAGAGCCAGATGCAGTCATCAAAAGAGCCACATCTGGCTCTAGAGCCATAGGTTCCCTACCTCTGATGTAGATTGTCACATCAAAACTATGAATGAACACATGTGGAGTTATGTAAGGTGAAATGACTGTAAACATGTTTTATATTCTAGTTTCTTCAAAATAGCCACCTTTTGCACACTCTTGGCATTCTCTGTATGAGCTTCAAGAGGTAGTCTCCTGAAGTGTGTTTCACTTCACAGGTGTGCTTGAAGCTCATGGAGAGAATGCCAAGAGTGTGCAAAAGGTGGCTATTTTGAAGAAACTAGAATATAAAAGATGGTCAGTTAAGTACATAACTCCACATGTGTTCATTCTTAGTTTTGATGTGACAATCTAGTGTAAATAGTAGGGCTGGGCAACGATGAAAAATTTTAATTGAAGTTAATCGCACTATTTCTCCGATTAATCGCGATTAACTGCATTGTATACGCAAAGCCCAATAATGAATTCAAAAGTAGTGTGTAGTGCACCTTTATTGGAATATTCTCCCACATGAACAAAAGCGCCAAAATATTTGTTGTGCAAACACAATTTAAATCAGTCCTTGTTAAACAGTAGCAGTTAAATAGCATATTTTATGAAAATCAACTCAAAAAAATGTAAATACAAACATTTAAGCTTATTGCCACTGCCAGGGTATTTAAGTTATCCTGTTTGTTATGGAAAATAAATATAATCTACATACAAATCTCTGAGCCACAATCATAACATCTGAACAGGCAATTTCTGAGGTAACAGCAGAAACATTTTTTTTTATCAGGGATCTTATGTTTAAAAAAACTATATTATAGGTAGTGGGCTGTTTTAGGGAATTTTTTATCAAATTATCCGTAGTAGCAATATTAATAATGTTGTGTTTATTCTGCATAGTGCACTTAAAATAATTATGACCATATCTAGGAATTGATATGATGGGAATTTTCCGATTGTTTGCTTGGTGCTTTGATAAACTGAACGCATCATATACATGGTACTATATTGTGATGTTATGAGCCAGGGAATAAAAGAACTACCCTACCCAGCATGCAACAGGAGTGACGAGCATGCGCGGTAGCCCGGTATAGGTTGTGTCGCCATGACGGCATCTTGTATGTTGTGATATGCACGCTCTGAAAGTAAACATTAAGAACTCAGCCAACACTCCTGGTCTGCATTATTCATAAATAGACAGACAACACATATACGCCGCTGCTTCACAGGCCGCTGGATGTAGCCGGCAAAGTATTCCCATGCTAGCTAGCCGGTCTAGCAAGCACGCGTCATTCAGTCCAAAACGGCCCGATCTATCCACATCCAGAATTGTCTGGCGGTCGTAAGTGATCCCGGAGTGACCACGCTGTAAGCCAGCCATGACATTTGCAGAATTGTCCGGTATTTTTGCCAAATGTTGCATCCCTCGACGCCATCTTGTTAAGAAAAGGCGTTAACAAAATAAAAGCATGTAAACAACATACGCAAATGTGCGATAAAATAATTGTCGGCGTTAATAGATTGATGAGTTAACTCATAATTAACGCATTAATTTGCCCACCCCTAGTAAATAGTCATGGAAATAAAGGAAACATTGTATTGAATGAGAAGAAGGTGTGTCCACATTTTTGGACTTTTTTTTTTTTTTTAACCATTCTTTAGTGTGCAAAAATGTACTGTAAGGTGCAACTGTGTCCAGTAGTAGCAAAGACTAACCCGGGCTTTGAGGTCTTGGTTCTCCTCCTCCAGCCGAGCACACCTCTGCCTCAGGTCCATCACTTCTTGCTGCAGAGCCTCGGTGTCGGCGGCGTTGAGGCCCGGCGTGCCCAGGTGCTGCTTGACAAATCTGAGCGCAGGGGCCCGTCAAGGAATCTACCTTTTTGTTTTATTTACACCAAATACCATCGCAGTTTTTTTTTTTAAGTATGTAGCATATAATTTCAATAAAATAAGTGTAATTCTACATTTTGGCATAAAAAGACTCACAGGTTATGTAAATAGTATTTACAGAGAAGCAAATGGTCACTACCAAACTTTATGAAATATTGGCAGCACTAAGAAGCTTTGTTACGACTGGTTCTGGAGGACGACTCAACCAAACCCAGGATCTCTTTGGGCTCTGTTCACTCTCCCATCCACTTTTCTACTTCTGCTTTTATGAAAAAGCCAATCATAAGAAGCTCATTCAGAATTTGGGTTCAGTTCAAGCGCTGTTTTGGTTCTGCAGACTATTTCAAGTCTTGCACCCATCACTGCTCATCACGCAGGCCCTCCCTTTCATGTCGATGCCGCCTTTTTAAGGCCGTCAAGTCTGGGGATCAACAACATTAAATAAAGATTTATTCATTAACACCACTTTGTGATACATTTTCACTCCCTAATCAACACTTTTTTTAGATATCCACAGATCCGCAGTTTTGTTCGTAAAACTTCTCCTGGGTTTCCAAACAAACCGACTGATAGTTTGAGATTATTTTTTGACAGCACTTGTGACTTTAAAAGTATCAATTACACGTATTTTTTTTTGACATTACTTTCAGTTTTAAAAGGATACATTGCACATATTTACGATAAAATTTTCATATGATAGTTTTAGATGCTTTTTTGACAGCACTTCCGACTTTAAAATAATCAATTACACGTGTTTTCAATAACATTTTTCATATCATAGTTTTAGATGTTTTGACAACACTTCCGACTATAAAATGATCAATTAAAAGTATTTATTTTTGACAGTACTTCAGGTATTAAAAGGATAAATGACACATATTTACAATCAAATTTTTCACATGTTAGTTTTAGATGCTTTTTCACAGTACTTTCAACTTTAAAATGATCAAATACACGTATTTATTTTCGACAGCACTTCCGACTTTATAAAGATAAATTACACGTATTTACGATCACATTTTTCATATAGTTTTAGATGATTTTTTGACAGCACTTCAGACTTTAAAATGATCAATTACACATATTTATTTTAGACAGAACTTCCGGTTTTAAAAGGATAAATTGCACATATTTACAATAAATGTTTTCATACGATAGTTTTAGATGCTTTTTTGACAACACTTCCGACTTTAAAATGATAAATTACTTGTGTTTTCAATAACATTTTTCATATCATAGTTTTTGATGTTTTGACAACACTTCCGACTATAAAATGATCAATTAAAAGTATTTATTTTTGACAGTACTTCAGGTATTAAAAGGATAAATGACACATATTTACAATCAAATTTTTCACGTCAGTTTTAGATGCTTTTTCACAGCACTTTCAACTTTAAAATGATCAAATACATTTATGTTCGACAGCACTTCCGACTTTATAAAGATAGATTACACGTATTTACAATCACATTTTTCATATAGTTTTAGATGATTTTTTGACAGCACTTCAGACTTTAAAATGATCATCCATCAAATTACACATATTAATTTTGGACATTACTTTCAGTTTTAAAAGGATAAATTGCACATATTTACCATCAAATTTTTATATGATAGTTTTAGATGCTTTTTTGACAGCACTTCCGACTTTAAAATAATCAATTACACGTATTTATTTTAGACAGAACTTCCGGTTTTAAAAGGATAAAGCACATATTTACAATACATGTTTTCATATGATAGTTTTAGATGCTTTTTTGACAGCACTTTCGACTTTAAAATGATAAATTACATGTGTTTTCAATAACATTTTTCATATCATAGTTTTAGATGTTTTGACAACACTTCCGACTATAAAAAGTATTTATTTTTGACAGTACTTCAGGTATTAAAAGGATAAATGACACATATTTACAATCAAATTTTTCACGTTAGTTTTAGATGCTTTTTCACAGCACTTTCAACTTTAAAATGATCAAATACACGTATTTATTTTCGACAGCACTTCCGACTTTATAAAGATAAATTACACGTATTTAAAATCACATTTTTCATATAGTTTTAGATGATTTTTTGACAGCACTTCAGACTTTAAAATGATCATCCATCAAATTACACATATTAATTTTGGACATTACTTTCAGTTTTAAAAGGATAAATTGCACATATTTACCATCAAATTTTTATATGATAGTTTTAGATGCTTTTTCGACAGCACTTCCGACTTTAAAATAATCAATTAGACGTATTTATTTTAGACAGAACTTCCAGTTTTAAAAGGATAAAGCACATATTTACAATAAATGTTTTCATATGATAGTTTTAGATGCTTTTTTGACAGCACTTCCGACTTTAAAATGATAAATTACATGTGTTTTCAATAACATTTTTCATATCATAGTTTTAGATGTTTTGACAACACTTCCGGCTATAAAATTATCAATTAAAAGTATTTATTTTTGACAGTACTTCAGGTATTAAAAGGACAAATGACACATATTTACAATCAAATTTTTCACATGTTAGTTTTAGATGCTTTTTCACAGCACTTTCAACTTTAAAATGATCAAACACATGTATTTATTTTCGACAGCACTTCCGACTTTATAAAGATAAATTACACGTATTTCCGATGACATTTTTCATGATTTCTTGACAACACTTCCGACTTCATAAGGATCAATTACACGTATTTACAATAACATTTTTCATTCACCTGCGACGAGGTGGCGACTTGTCCAAGGTGTACACTGCCTTCCGCCCGATTGCAGCTGAGATAGGCACCAGCGACCCCAAGGGGAATAAGCGGTAGAAAATGGATGAATGAATGGATTTTTCCTTCACACCCCGACTCTCTGAATTGTGTTAGGTGACTATGGGAGGGTGGACTCAGGAATGACTATCTGAGGTGAGCTGGACACAAATTCGAAGTCGAGTTAGTCTTGTATTTGTGCTGGAGACAGCCTTCTTCAATACTTGTTAAACCAAGACTGCATGCGTCAAAAATCCAACAAACAAATGTTTTTTTAAAAAAAGGGATACTCCAAGGCATTGTTGGGTTTCTCCGGCTGTTCATACAGCGCCACAAGAACTGAAAAAGACACATTCACTCAAACTACAGATAGTAAGAGGCATCTCAGAGTTAAGATGTCCATAAGCATATGTGCAGTACACTTCCAACTGTATTCCAACATATTTGTATGACTGAAGTCGCAAACAGACATGTTGACAAGCACTTGTTGCTGCTCTGGAGTACTATTATCACAAACACACTTTTGCTTTTACTCACGCGTTGCAAGTAAAACAATTTTCTGCAAGTAAAAAAAAAAAGTGTAAAAACTATTTTCCTCATTTTCCACCTTGTGCATTTCGAGCAGCCGTAACTCACTCTCCGGCGACAGGAGTCACTTTAAGGCCGTGAGAGCTACCGCTATCAATTAACGCATGGTGCCGTCCGCCAAAAATAAAAAGAAGCAAGGTGGGGAGTAAAACGGCGGACAGAAGAGAGGGGAAACTTACAGGTTGAGTTATTTCACCCTCTCTTCCTCCCCAGATAGATTATTTTTGGCGGAGAGCACCATGCGCAAAATACCAGTTGTTCTGACGGCCTTAAATTGACTCAGCAGCACCACCTGTTGTCATGGAGTGTGCGTTACAGGCGCTCTGAACACAAGTGTGTGGATTGCTATCGTCAAAAGTTTTAACTTAAAGATAGTTATATGATGTGATTGTATTTAAGAACTCACGTATTAATTAAATAACCCGACAAGTTATTTATTTTTTACTTGCAGGAAAAAAAATGTTTTACTTGCAAATGAATCCTTCATTCGCAGAATTTATTTTTATAATTGCAAATCTTTTTTTTTTCTCTAGGAGAATAATTATGTTTTTTTTTTTTTGAGAATCGTTTTTTTAAATGAAAAATTGCTTGAGTTTTTTTTTTTACTTGTTAAGCGTGAGTAAAAACATTGTTTTTTTTGGGAGTTTTGGCAGTAAATACACTCCATCCGCTTCATTTGACTTAAAAAAAATCCTTATTTCTCCTTCAGTTGTTGAGTTATCACTTGTTTAGTTTAAATCAGGGGTGCCCAATACGTCGATCGCGAGCTACCAGTCGACCGCGGGGGGTGTGTCAGTCGATCTCCAGCCAGGCTTTTAAAAAAAAATAGACCTAAAAATGAGTGATCATCAATCTTCACCAAGACGTCACTTAAATGACATTCACGGTACCGGAGGGTCTTGTGAGATGACGCTGGCTGCTGCAAGATCATTATTATGAAAATATGACCGAGAGGAAGGCGAGAAACACTTTTTATTTCAACAGACTCTCGCGCCGTACCTTCCGTCAAAACTCTAAAGGCCGACTTGCACATTTCCTATCTTCACAATAAAAGCCCTGCTTCATGCTGCCTGCGCTAACTAAATACAGAGTCTCGGAAAACTGGCGTGCACAAGCGATCCCTCAGAAAGCTGGCGTGCACATCACTTGTGCACACCAGCTTTCTGAGACTCTTATTTTGTTAGCGCAGGCAGCATGAAGCAGGGCTTTTATTGTGAAGATAGGAAATGTGCAGTCGGCCTTTAGAGTTTTGACGGAAGGGACGGCGCGAAAGTCTGTTGAAATAAAAAGTGTTTCTCGCCTTCCTCTCTGTCATTTTTTTATAATAATGAACTGGCAGCAGCCAGCGTCATCTCACAAGACCCTCGGGTGCCGTGAATGTCAATCAAGCAAGCTACGGAATTTGCCGCCAATGTTTTTCTTGTAAAGTGTATGGAAGCTGGATGAATTAGATGCCAAAAACCAACCACTTTCATGTGGTATTGTACAGAAAGGACAACTTTTTTTCTCCTCCATTTGAAAATGTGGGCGTTATCATCATTACTGTCTGATTCCAATCAATGCAAGTCATCAGAATCAGGTAATACACCAACTTATATTCTTGTCTTTGTGAAAGAAAGACATCTATATGTGTTACACATGCTTGTATTATCCATCCATCCATCCATTTTCTACCGCTTTTTCCCTTTTGGGGTCGCGGGGGGCGCTGGCGCCTATCTCAGCTACAATCGGGCGGAAGGCGGGGTACACTCTGGACAAGTCGCCACCTCATCGCAGGGCCAACACAGATAGACAGACAACATTCACACTCACATTCACACACTAGGGCCAATTTAGTGTTGCCAATCAACCTATCCCCAGGTGCATGTCTTTGGAAGTGGGAGGAAGCCGGAGTACCCGGAGGGAACCCACGCATTCACGGGGAGAACATGCAAACTCCACACAGAAAGATCCCGAGCCTGGATTTGAACCTAGGACTGCAGGACCTTTGTATTGTGAGGCAGACGCACTAACCCCTCTGCCACCGTGAAGCCTGTTTACAAAAATGTCTCTTTCATAAATAAATAAATATACATGATATATATAAATGAGGTAGATCCCCTCGAGTTGGTCAATTGAAAAGTAGCTCGCCTGCAGAAAAAGTGTGGGCACCCCTGCTTTAAATAATAATAAAAAAGTATCATACCACTGGTGAGACTATCAACAACACCAGCTTTCTCCAAATATCTCCGAAACTGCTCTCTCTTGTGGTCTGGAGCCTGTTTAATATGGGAGAAAAAAAAACACAATTTCAGAATGTGTCCATTATTCAATGTTAATATATTATTTATTTGCAATAAACAGCCAAAATAAATCCAATGTCACAGAGCGTTTATGATGGTTTGTCGACATGTAAATATGTGTACTTTCGTCACAAATGGCAGCTCTTCATAAAAAAAATAATGCAATATATTTTAGTGTATAAAAAGAAAAGATTGGATACATATTTTTAGTGGTCTGCATTTAAGAAAGTCACTCATTGAAATAGTCATTTTTAATCCAATTGAAAGGACGGACAACAGGTGCTTCCACTGACTCTAATTACTGCCATTTTTTTAAATCACTAAACGCTTGTTATGTCACAAAAAATGCTCTCATGTCAACGTTTTGAGATAATTAAATTAAACGTACCTTGTAATGAGCCATGGTTGAAGTGCTTTATCAAACTAACTGCGTGGTTTGTGTTGGAAATCTCCTGCTCGGTAACCAAGACGCTACAGACTGCAACTTTTTGTAAACATCCACTTCCGGCAGCAGGCACAAATACTCCTTTCAAACTAAAACGACGTTTTGGTAAATGTCGTCGGCATTATCAGCACCAGTCGAATTCCCCCCCCCCCCCCCCCTCCACTCACGTCAAATCAATACATGCGTAAATACTTTGATGATTTTTTTGAATTATTGTTTTAAAAAGAAATTTACGCCGCGGTGACAAACGCAACAACCTGACGTTTTATTGTATCAAGGTGCTGCGTGTCAACTTCCGGTTTGTCTTTACACTTTGAATTAAGAAGGCGACGTCATTTGGAAAGTAAAATGCAGATTAAAAACTAACGAAAACACTACTTTATAGAAAATGTACACGTCTGAAGTGTGAGTTTAACAGCCTGGCCAATTTTTAATATGATAAAAAAAAATGTTTTACGTTTTTAACGTCACTTCCGGTTATTCGATTATGCCATTTTAATTATTTATTTTAGTGTTATGATTATTAGTCCATTTATATATGAATGTTCGTAAATACAAAAGTGAAATAAAACAAAATAATACAGCGATTTGATTACATTCTGTGAAAATTCATATTGTAGCGTCCAGAAGAAGCCTGACGCTCTTTTTAAACTTTTATTGAGCCACCTATACTAACACAGCTCTATCCTAAATAATGTAAATAGTTCAATGTATATACTCTAATAACTGTAATATGCTGATAGTATATATTTATGAATTGATTAACGTTAACAAGTTGAAAATTTATTGGGGTGTTGCCATTTAGTGGTCAATTGTACGGAATATGTACTGAACTGTGCAATCTACTAATAAAATTATCAATAAGTCCAATCCACTTTATTCGTATTACACGTGTAAACAACATTAATGTTTCCAAAGTGCTGCACAACAATATTAAAATATGTTCCTTAGCGCCACCAATGACTGAATAAATAGTAAAACCAATATAGAACCAATATACAAATAAATAGGATTAAAAACGATTTTAAAGGGCAAAACCAATGAAAACAATACATAGAAATCAAAAACACAGAAAACACAGAAGACTTTGCTCTTATTTTGCTTGACGCTTAACGTGAAAGTCAATGCGTCCTGCATTATGACTGTATGATATTAAAAAGTAACTATGTTGTGTGTGTGTTAGAAAGCACATATGTAACATGATTTTTTCCTGAAACCCTGAATGCCCCATTCTTTTAAAGGAGGATTTAAGATAAAAACTTATTGGGGTATTACCATTTAGTGGTCAATTGTATGGAATATGTATTGTACTGTAGGTGCAATCTACTAATAAAAGTCTCAACCAATCACTCACTCACTCCTGATCATTTCCGAACAGCAATGCTTTCTCCTTCTTCACCAATCACTTTACAGGAGTGCTACGTTCATAACTATGGGAATTCTGAACATCACTCAAGAACACGACATCAACCTCAGCAGGTCTTTACAATATGTATAGTAGCTTTGCTCTTATTTTGCTTGACGTTCACCGCGAAACTCAATGCGTACCAAATTATGACTGGATAATATTAAAAAGGAACTATGTTGTGTGTGTGCCAGAAAACACATATATAACATGAATAATTGCTGTCGAAAGGAACAGGAGTATTTCTGATATTTTCGTGAAACCCTGAATGCCTCATTTTGTTAAAGAAGGATTTATTGTCGCCACCTGCTGTTGTTTCAGAACACTCATGTTTTGGTTTGAAACAAAACGACTTATAGTTTTTGAAGATCCTTGTAAAATGTGTTTTAAAGTGCGCGGAATAATGATTTTGTGTGGGTTACGTACTAGTCGGGGAGCGGGTGTGTCTTATTTGAGTGACACATGTGAGAGCGAATCACATTTGGAGTGAGCGCCCAGTCAGCCAATCAGAGCAGAGGGTGTGATGGCTGGGCATTATCTCTATTTGTCAGGAGAGAGGAAAGGTGTGGGAGTCAGGAGTTACCACATTTGGTCAGCGAGCATTAATGGCTGCATAGTTTGTTCCAGGGGGTAAAGTGTTGTGGTGTGTCTGTAAACACGGCGTGCAAGTGAAGCTGGGAGTGTTGGAGCCTTGGAGGGGAGGCCACCAGACAAACTATGTCTATCCAGTACGAGGTGGAGCAGCTGGCGGGCAGCTACGGGGTGGCGGAGGACTCCTTCCCCAAACACTTTGGCTACGGAGAAGAGGAGGAAGATGCAGACTTGGAGGACAGCTCGGTGCCGGCCGACAGCAAGCCCAGAATCCTGCTCATGGGACTCAGGAGAAGTGGCAAGTCATCCATACAGAAGGTAGGATAGCAGCTTAGCATGTTGCTAACAACAATCATCCATACAGAAGGTTGGATATCTGCCTGGTTAGCATGTTGCTAACGATAATCATCCATACAGAAGGCAGGATAGCAGCTTAGCATGTTGCTAACAACAATCATCCATACAGAAGGTAGGATATCTGCCTGGTTAGCATGTTGCTAACAACAATCATCCATACAGAAGGTAGGATAGCAGCTTAGTATGTTGCTAACAACAATCATCCATACAGAAGGTAGGATATCTGCCTGGTTAGCATGTTGCTAACGACAATCATCCATACAGAAGGTAGGATAGCAGCTTAGCATGTTGCTAACAACAGTCATCCATACAGAAGGTAGGATAGCAGCTTAGCATGTTGCTAACAACAGTCATCCATACAGAAGGTAGGATAGCAGCTTAGCATGTTGCTAACAACAATCATCCATACAGAAGGTAGGATATCTGCCTGGTTAGCATGTTGCTAACAACAATCATCCATACAGAAGGTAGGAGAGCTGGTTAGTATGTTGCTAACAACAATCATCCATACAGAAGGTAGGAGAGCTGGTTAGCATGTTGCTAAGAACAATCATCCATATAATAGAAGGTAGGATATCTGCCTGGTTAGCACGTTGCTAACAACAGTCATCCATACAGAAGGTAGGATAGATGCCTGGTTAGCATGTTGCTAACAACTGCCTGGTTAGCATTTTGCTAACAACAATCATCCATACAGAAGGTAGGATAGCAGCTTAGCATGTTGATAACAACAATCATCCATACAGAAGGTAGGAGAGCTGGTTAGCATGTTGCTAACAACAATCATCCATACAGAAGGTAGGATAGCAGCTTAGCATGTTGATAACAACAATCATCCATACAGAAGGTAGGAGAGCTGGTTAGCATGTTGCTAACAACAATCATCCATACAGAAGGTAGGATAGCTGCTTAGCATGTTGATAACAACAATCATCCATACAGAAGGCAGGATAGCAGCTTAGCATGTTGCTAACAACAATCATCCATACAGAAGGTAGGATAGCAGCTTAGCATGTTGCTAACAACAAGTCATCCATACAGAAGGTAGGATAGGTGCCTGGTTAGCATGTTGCTAACAACAATCATCCATACAGAAGGTAGGATAGCTGCCTGGTTTGCATGTTGCTAACAACTGCCTGGTTAGCATGTTGCTAACAACAAGTCATCCATACAGAAGGTAGAAAAGCTGCCTGTTTAGCATGTTGCTAACAAGTCATCCATACAGAAGGTAGGATAGCTGCCTGGTTAGCATGTTGCTAACAACAATCATCCATACAGAAGGTAGGATAGCTACCTGTTTAGCATGTTGCTAACAACAAGCCTGTTAGCACTATTAACCGGAAATACAAAATTGAGCTAATAACTATAGTAACAATCCCCCTAGCGATCGATTTACAGGCCAGCTGGCTATCTCGCACTGGAAGTGAGGCTCTAAATGATTAACAGCCTCTTAGTGCATCTCTATGAGCATGTAGACTTAACGTCACGTGACTTAAATGCTTTACTGTAAGAAGTGTCAAGAATGCCTTGGAAAGTGCCAGCAAGTGGATTATAGAGACGTGACAGTCACATGACAACATAGACACGTGACATAGTCTCATGACAACATAGACATGTGACATAGTCACATGACAACATAGACACGTGAGTGACATGACAACATAGACACATGACAGTCACATGACAGCACAGACACGTGACATAGTCACATGACAACATAGACACGTGACATAGTCACATGACAACATAGACACGTGACATAGTCACATGACAACATAGACACGTGACATAGTCACATGACAACATAGACACGTGACATAGTCACATGACAACATAGACAGGTGACACAGTCACATTACAACATACACACATGACATAGTCACATGACAACATAGACACGTGACACAGTCACATGACAACATAGACACGTGTCCTAGTCACATGACAACATAGACACGTGACATAGTCACATGACGACATAGACACGTGACATAGTCACATGACGACATAGACACGTGACATAGTCACATGACAACATAGACACGTGACAGTCACATGACAACATAGGCACGTGACATAGTCACGTGACAACATAGACACGTGACATAGTCACATGACAAAAATAGACACGTGACATTGTCACATGACAACATAGACACGTGACATAGTCACATGACAACATAGATACGTGACATAGTCACTTGACAACATAGACACGTGACATGGTCACATGTCAACATAGACACGTGACTTAGTCACATGACAACATAGACACATGACATAGTGACGTGACAACATAGACACGTGACATAGTCACGTGACAAAAATAGACACGTGACATTGTCACATGACAACATAGACACGTGACATAGTCACATGACAACATAGATACGTGACATAGTCACTTGACAATATAGACACGTGACATAGTCACATGACAACATAGACACGTGACTTAGTCACATGACAACATATACACATGACATATTCACATGACAACTTAGACACGTGACATAGTTACATGACAGCATAAACACGTGACATAGTCACATGACAACATAGACACGTGACATATTCACATGACAACATAGACACGTGACATAGTCACATGGCAACATAGACACGTGACATAGTCACGTGACAACATAGACACGTGACATAGTCACGTGACAACATAGACACGTGACATAGTCACATGACAACATAGACACGTGACATAGTCACATGACAACATAGACACGTGACATAGTCACATGACAACATAGACACGTGACATAGTCACATGACAACATAGACACGTGACATAGTCACATGACAACATAGACACGTGACATAGTCACATGACAACTTAGACACGTGACATAGTTACATGACAGCATAAACACGTGACATAGTCACATGACAACATAGACACGTGACATTGTCACATGACAACATAGGCACGTGACATAGTCACATGACAACATAGACACGTGACATAGTCACATGACAACATAGACACGTGACATAGTCACATGACAACATATACACGTGACATAGTCACATGACAACATAGACACGTGACATAGTCACATGACAACTTAGACACATGACATAGTTACATGACAGCATAAACACGTGACATAGTCACATGACAACATAGGCACGTGACATAGTCACATGACAACATAGACACGTGACATTGTCACATGACAACATAGACACGTGACATAGTCACATGACAAAATGGACACTTGACATAGTCACATGACAACATAGACACGTGACATAGTCACATGACAACATAGACACGTGACATTGTCACATGACAACATAGACACGTGACCTAGTCACATGACAACATAGACACGTGACATAGTCACATGACAACATAGACACGTGACATAGTCACATGACAACATAGACACGTGACATAGTCACATGACAACATAGACACGTGACATAGCCACATGACAACATGGACACGTGACATAGTCCCATGACAGCATAGACACGTGGCATAGTCACATGACAACATAGACACGTGACATAGTCACATGACAACATAGACACGTGACATAGTCACATGACAACATAGACACGTGACCTAGTCACATGACAACATAGACACGTGACCTAGTCACTTGACAACATAGACACGTGACCTAGTCACTTGACAACATAGACACGTGACCTAGTCACATGACAACATAGACACGTGACCTAGTCACTTGACAACATAGACACGTGACATAGTCACATGACAACATAGACACGTGACCTAGTCACTTGACAACATAGACACGTGACCTAGTCACATGACAACATAGACACGTGACATAGTCACATGACAGCATTTCTTTTTTTTCTTTGAAGAAATGTTTAGAAGGAAGTTGATGAATCCAGATGGATCTCTATTACAATCCCCAAAGAGGGCACTTTAAGTTGATGATTACTTCTATCTGTAGAAATCTGTATTTATAATTTAATCACTTCTTTATTTTTCAACACGTTTTAAGATTTTATATCTTTTTTTTCCAAATAGTTCAAGAAAGACCACTACAAATGAGCAATATTTTGCACTGTTATACAATTTAATAAATCAGAAACTGATGACATAGTGCTGTATTTGACTTCTTTATCTGTTTTTTTTCAACCAAAAATGCTTTTCTCTGATTAGGGGTACTTGAATTAAAAAATGTTGACAGGGGGGACATCAGTAAAAAAAGGTTGAGAACCACTGATCTACTGTAGTCAACTAGTGGCCTCCATCCGGCCCACGCAGGCCTGATGAAACCATTTAAACGAGGGTTGATCGTGTGTGCAGTACTCCCACCACCCCGCAGGGGGCGACAGTCATATGTGTCTTCCGCCATCCTAGTCACTGCCGTTGTGTCCTTGGGCAAGACACTTTACCCACCTGCCCCCAGTGCCACCCACACTGGTTTAAATGTAACTTAGATATTGGGTCTCACTATGTAAAGCGCTTTGAGTCACTAGAGAAACATAATTCACTTCACTTTACTTCACATGTCAATATGAATGACTATGAGAAACCTTGGAGAGGACCGCAGATGTGGATGACCCCCTTCCCCCCTCTAGGGGAGACCAGATGCAATGGACGTCAAGTGGATCTAGCGTGATAGTGTGAGAGTCTAGTCCATAGTGGAGCTAACATAATAGTGTTAGAGTCCAGTCCATAGTGGATCTAACATAATAGTGTTAGAGTCCAGTCCATAGTGGATCTAACATAATAGTGTGAGAGTCCAGTCCAAAGTGGATCTAACATAATAGTGTGAGAGTCCAGTCCATAGTGGATCTAACATAATAGTGAGAGTCAAGTCCATAGTGGATCTAACTTAGTGTGAGCGTCCAGTCCATAGTGGATCTAACATAATAGTGCGAGTCAAGTCCATAGTGGATCTAACATAATAGTGTGAGAGTCCAGTCCATAGTGGATCTAACATAACATTTTGAGAGTCCAGTCCATAGTTAATCTAGCATAATAGTGTGAGGGTCCAGTCCATAGTGGATCTAACATAATAGTGTGAGGGTCCAGTCCATAGGGGATCTAACATAATAGTGATAGTCCAGTCCATAGTGGATCTAACATAATAGTGTGAGAGTCCAGTCCATAGTGGATCTAACATAATAGTGTGAGAGTCCCGTCCATAGTGGATCTAACATAATAGCGTGAGAGTCCAGTCCATAGTGGATCTAACATAATAGTGAGAGTCAAGTCCATAGTGGATCTAACTTAATAGTGTGAGAGTCCAGTCCATAGTGGATCTAACACAATACTGAGAGTCCAGTCCATAGTGGATCTAACATAATAGAGTCCAGTCCATAGTGGGGCCAACAGGAGATCATCTTGAGCGGAGACAGGTCAGCAGTGCAGAGACGTCCCCAACTGATGCACAGATGAGTGGTCCACCCTGGGTCCCCAACTTTGGACAGCTAGCGCATCATGTGTAGTAACCAAAATTTTCCGGCACATATGGTACAATACAATCAGCAAGATAGGCTGGAGCTAGACCGTGTAGTATTTTATACGTAAGTAGTAAAACTTTCAAGTGCACAGGAAGCCAGTGCAGGTGAGCCAGTATTCTTGTTCTTGTCAAAAGTCTAGCAGACGCAAATAGATGGAAAACGCTGATCCTATCGGACTATTTCAGTACAAAATACACGACGACATCATGTTTTAATCATCTCCCAACACTAAGTTTTACCTGAGATAATAAATAATCGTGATTAGTTTGTGAGGCAGAATCATGCAGCCCTAATGAGAGCATTTCCTTATTCCAGGTGGTTTTCCACAAAATGTCCCCCAACGAGACCTTGTTCCTGGAGAGCACCAACAAGATCTACAAGGACGACATATCCAGCAGCTCCTTTGTCAACTTTCAGATCTGGGACTTCCCTGGTCAGGTGGACTTTTTCGACCCCACCTTCGACTACGAGATGATCTTCAGAGGAACTGGAGCCTTGATATTTGTCATCGACGCTCAGGTAATTCATGCAGGGACTTCCCGTAAAAGACCATTACTGCTTTGGCATTTTCAATTGCTTTTTTTTCTGGAGTCTTGTTTTAACATTTTATCGGAGCTCTTACTATAACGCTGCCAAGAAGTCGCGCTGTGTATTTGTCTTTTAAAGTGCACTACTGCCCCCTAGTGGGCCACTACACATTGACTACAGTTCATGTGTTCCACTGGCATGTCTTCACTTTCAGGATGACTACGTGGAGGCTCTGGGACGGCTTCACCTCACGGTGTCGCGGGCATACCGGGTCAACCCGGAGATCAACTTCGAGGTGTTCATCCACAAAGTGGACGGCCTCTCGGACGACCACAAGATCGAGACCCAGCGAGACATCCATCAGAGAGCCAACGACGACCTGGCGGACGCCAGTTTGGAAAAGCTTCATCTCAGGTGCAGTCAAACACGGGTGTTATTCCGACTTATGTCACAGTCGTACCTTGGTTTTCATCGATAATCAATAGGGACGTACACCCAGTACCGCAATTTTTTGGTATCAGTGCAGTAGAACCGTTAAGATTCTGGTCAAATGGTACGAGCGCTTTAGCCGCCGCCGCTACGATTAACAAAGTACACTGTGAGGATCTGAGAATTAGTCTGAAAAAAGTACAAATAAGGAAGCAACACTACACAAAAGTTTGTAAAAACAAAGTTTCCTTCTTAAAAATACCTTAGTTAGTGTTGAAGTGAACTTGCTTCACTCAAGACTCAAGGGCCGGCGTGGCGCAGTGGGAGAGTGGCCGTGCGCAACCCGAGGGTCACTGGTTCAAATCCCACCTGGAACCAACCTCGTCACGTCCGTTGTGTCCTGAGCAAGACACTTCACCCTTGCTCCTGATGGGTGCTGGTTGGCGCCTTGCATGGCAGCTCCCTCCATCAGTGTGTGAATGTGTGTGTGAATGGGTAAATGTGGAAGTAGTGTCAAAGCGCTTTGAGTACCTTGAAGGTAGAAAAGCGCTATACAAGTACAACCCATTTATCATTTATCATTTAAGACCGCCGCGACTACGCTTCATCACTCGTTCTTCTAGTTATCTAATAATCCACAGGCCATGTAAATGCATTGAACAATTGAAGTACTATAAAAATCAATCAAAATATACTTTGCTTATATGCACACCCACCTAACTAATTGATTGTATTGATTTATATGATATATTTGATAGGCTATATCATTAGAAGTAGCTCAAACACTGCAGACTGCATATGGACGTTAGCGGCTAGCTAGCTAGCCATGTCTTAACCCTTCTATTATGTTGAGGGTCGATTTGACCCATTTCAGTTTTTGTGTTTATCAAAGTACTGGTTATCCTTTCTTTTTCTTGCTGAAATTTGGTGACTTTTCCTCATCTAGGGTCATGAACTGGTGTGTATAATCTGGACAATTTGTTGTGTAGTGGAATGTCTTGCAGAGTTTGTATACAAATATGATGTTGCGGGTCATTTGGACCCAGACACTTTAATGTGGGTAAATAGCCAAAATAAACAAGTCTCTTTGATGTACTTTATACTTTGATGTACAATTGTTTGTATTTTGATTGCCTCTGAGACCCAGAGCCAGGTGTGTGAAGAGAGGGAACTTTCTCACACTTGTCCTTGTCACTGTTCTCATGTCATCTCTTTGACAAACTCACCAAAAATTAGCTCCAGAAGGATGACATCTGAGGAGACAAGGACAAGTGTGAGAAAGTTCCCTCTCTTCACACACCTGGCTCTGGGTCTCAGAGACAATCAAAATACAAACAATTGTACATCAAAGTAAAAAGTACATCAAGGAGACATGTTTATTTTTTGGATCTGAACCTACATTAAAGCGCCTGGGTCAAAATGACTCGCAACATCATCTTTTTATACAAACTCTGCACAAACATTCCACTACACAACAAAGTGTCCAGATTTACACACCAGTTCATGACCCTAGATGAGGAAAAGTCACCAGATTTCAGCAAGAAAAAGAAAGCACAACCAGTACTTTGATCAACACAAAAACTGAAATGGGTCAAATTGACCCTTAACATAATACAATTGGAATAAAACATGTATTGTATGTCACTTTTCTAAATGTTTATATAACCTAAAATAAAATTGTTATTGGTTTAACCTGTTTTCTTGACTGTTTTGAGTCCATTTACACAGTACGGGTCAAAACGACCCGCAACATAATCAATGTCATGTTTTCCAACATAATAGGGAGTTTCAGTTGTATAGCGTCACCTTTTATCGGCAGTTTTTTCAGGCCAAAAAGCGTCTGCTCTCCCCTTTTCTGTCTACACACTGTGTCTGCTTGTAAGTACTCCTTGATTGTGTGCTGCCGAACACGCTCCTCCGCTCGTAAAACCAGCAATATGACGATGCACCATCATGCCCGTTAAAACAAAAAAAAAGGGGAACTGGTACTTTTCAAACATAGTATAGTACCGTTTTTGATTCATTAGTACTTTTTTTTGTTTTTATTTAGCCTTTATTTAACCAGGTAAAATCCCATGGAGATCAAAGATCTCTTTTCCAATGGAGACCTGGCCAAGAGGGCAGCAGCAAGGTTACATTAAAAAGAGTAAACAACACATTTACAACATTAAAACTTGCAGACATAGTACATGTGCATACAGACAAGGTAGACTGCAATCCTTTCACAGAAGCTTTAAACTCATTTCATGTAAAAAGGGTTTGAAGTTGAAGATTCGATTGTAGGTGCTGAAAACTTGCCTAGTTCAGTTCTTACTTTGGGGACAACAAATTGGAGAACATTCATTGAACGAAGATTGTGACTTCCTTGTTTCTTTTAAAAGACAAGACAGATTCGATGGAGTGATACCCAGAATGGTTATGTAATAATAATAATAACTTAGATTTATATCGCGCTTTTCTAAACACTCAAAGCGCTCACAGAGAAGTGGGACTCAACATTCATTCACACCTGGTGGTGGTAAGCTACATCAGTAGCCACAGCTGCCCCTGGGGTAGACTGACGGAGATGAACACATACCAATGATTGAGGCGTGGAGCACATAAAGACGTCCAGTTAGCCATTGAGTGTACGACACAATGCTGAGTAAGTTGCTGATGAATCTCAGTCCCCGTGGTACACACTATCCAGTTTGTGGAGACAACCAGCTGTATGTAGCATTCATGTACAACACATCTCCATAGTCAATAACAGGTAAAAAGGTAATACTACAATACTATACTAGTACTGGAATACTGTACAATTAGGGCTGGGCGATATGGCCTTTTTTCAATATCTCAATATTTTTAGGCCATATCACGATATACAAAATATATCTGGATATTTTGCCTTAGCCTTGAATGAACACTTGATGCATATAATGACAGCAGTTTGATGATTCTATATGTCAATCAATCAATATTTATTTATATAGCCCCAAATCACAAATGTCTCAAAGGACTGCACAAATCATTACGACTACAACATCCTCGGAAGAACCCACAAAAGGGCAAGGAAAACTCACACCCAGTGAGTGGGCAGGGAGAATTCACATCCAGTGGGACGCCATTGACAATGCCGACTATGAGAAACCTTGGAGAGGACCTCAGATGTGGGCAACCCCCCCCCTCTAGGGGACCGAAAGCAATGGATGTCGAGCGGGTTTAACATTATACTGTGAAAGTTCAATCCATAGTGGCTCCAACACAGCCGCGAGAGTTCAGTTCAAGCGGATCCAAGACAGCAGCGAGAGTCCCGTACACAGGAAACCATCTCAAGCGGAGGCGGATCAGCAGCGTAGAGATGTCCCCAACCGGTACAGGCGAGCGGTCCATCCTGGGTCTCGACTCTGGACAGCCAGTACTTCATCCATGGTCATCGGACCGGACCCCCTCCACAAGGGAGGGGGGGACATAGGAGAAAAAAGAAAAGAAGCGGCAGATCAACTGGTCTAAAAAGGAGGTCTATTTAAAGGCTAGAGTATACAGATGAGTTTTAAGGTGAGACTTAAATGCTGTCTACATTAAAGCATTCTTCTTCATACTGCATTCATATATGCTACTTTTAAATTTTCAGGCAGAGAGGGAAATCACAACTAAGTCAATTTAGCAAAAGCGTATTTATGAAACAGTTAGTGGCACAGTGGCACAAACATTCATGTCATTTCCAAAACAGAAAGTGCAAGATTGTCAGAGACATTTTAAAACAAGCTATTAGTGCACGTTTATGCATGATGTCACTAAGATGACATAACACTAAATTAAAGTGCACTTTTTCTACAGAACGCCACTATAATAGTTTAAAACAAATAAAGTGCACTTTTGTGCATGATGTCACACGAGATATTTCAATAAGTGTCAAATAAAAATGAGCTGCATAATAGGAAATCAATCCGCTATGTGGTAGGTTCCTGCAGACGTTATCTCCTTATGTTGTTGACAATTTTTTTCATACGGTGTTGATGTGGAAATGGTTGCCTCGGCATTTTGTTGGTGTGGCACCGATTGGAGATGTTGATATGCAGAGTAAGCACTCTTTATTCTCTAGCAGGTGACTTTTCAAATGATCCTACATAATGCTTTTTGTAGCAACGCTTTTGCCCCACACTTGACAAATTACGGTTGTCTGTTGGACATATTCCCCCTTGAAGCCAAACCACCGCCAGACAATGGACCCCCTGCTGTTTTTCTTGGGAATTGATTCTTATTTAATTTGTTACCAGATTGGCACCTTCTGTCACTCGCAACACAGCTAACATTACCCATGCTGCTACCTCTCTGCTCCGCGAGGGCGTATACACATATGACGTATGAGGTGACAGTATGTGACGTGTGAGGTGACAGTGTGTGATGTATGAGGTGACAGTATGTGACGTGTGAGGTGACAGTATGTGACGTGTGAGGTGACAGTGTGTGACGTATGAGGTGACAGTATGTGACGTATGAGGTGACAGTATGTGACGTATGAGGTGACGGTATGTGACGTATGTAAGAAGGTGCGCTTTCTGTCTGTGAGAAGGAGAGACAAGAAAGAATGAGAAGAGCCTGTAGTGTAATGCCCGCAGCTAAAAGCAACTGTGTGAGAAGGTATGCTTGAATATCACGATATAGTCATTTTCTATATCGCACAGAGACAAATCCGCTATGTATAGAGTAAATCGATATAGGGCTGGGCGATATATCGATATACACGAACAGACAACTGTAATTTGTCGAATGTGGGCCTAAAGCGTTGCTACCAAAAGTAGCATTACTGCAAATACGTAGCATCACTTTAAAAGTCACCCGCGAGAGAATGAAGGGTGTTTGAAACTCTGCATGTAAACATCTCCGTTCGGTGCTACACCAACAATATGCCGAGGCAACCATTTCCACTTCAACGCCGTATGAAAAAAATAGTCAACGACAGAATTTAATAACGTCCGTAGTAACCTATCACACAGCGGAGGACGAACACTGTTTGGAAAATGACATGAACGTTTGTGCCACTGCTTAATAACTGTTTAATAAATACACTTTTGGTCAATTGACTTAGTTGTGATTCTTCTCCCCTGCATGAAAGTTCAAAAGTAGCGTATATTAATGCAGTATGAAGAAGAATGTTTGAATGTAGACACATAGAATCATCATACTGCTGCGATTATATGCATCAAGTGTTCATTCAAGGCCAAGGCAAAATATCGAGATAAACCGTATTTTTCGGATTATAAATCGCTTCGGAGTATAAGTCGCACCAGCCGAAAATGCATAGTAAAGAAGGGAAAAAAAAACATATATAAGTCGCACTGGAGTATAAGTCGCATATTTGGGGGAAAATTTATTTGATAAAATTCAACAGCAAGAATAGACATTTGAAAGGCAATTTCAAATAAATAAAGAATAGTGAACAACAGGCTGAATAAGTGTACGTTATATGAGGCATAAATAAGCAACTGCTATGTTAACCTAACATATTATGGTAAGAGTCATTCAAATAACTATAACATATAGAACATGCTATACCTTTACCAAACTATCTCTCACTCCTAATCCATAAATCTTCTTCCTGGATGTGGCTTCTAAACAACTCTGCCAACTCCAAAGGTATGCGTCGCTTCCTCTTGTCCTTTTCTGCTGCATATTTCACTACGTCCAGTTTGTAATCTGCAGTACATGATTTCCTTTTCAACGCCATTTTTGTTCAGCCCTTCTCACTTTTTATAAGTTACCGCCAACCATGAAATGATCCATTTTAATAGCTACGGCAGTAGCATATAGCAGTTAGCATTCCATGACCCACAATGCACTTCTGCCATGACCCTCCCCTGCCGAATTCTTATTGGTCGACGTGTGTGTGACGATTGCTGACATTTTCTTCGTCTCTTCTGCGAAGGAGATAAATAATATTATTTGATATTTTACGGTAATGAGTTAATAATTTCACACATAAGTCGCTCTGGAGTATAAGTTGCACCCCCGGCCAAACTATGAAAAAAACTGTGACTTATAGTCCAAAAAATATGTTGTATCGTGATATGGCCTAAAAATATGAAAATATTAAAAAAAGGCCATATCGCCCAGTCCTACGTACAACCCTACCCAGACTAGAATTGTACAGTTGAAATGTGTAATCCTTGCATCCCTAGTCCGGTTCTTGTTGCTTTCTTTGCCTTAAATCAGGGGTCGGGAACCTTTTTGGCTGAGAGAGCCATGAAAGCCAAATATTTCAAAATGTATTTCCGTGAGAGCCATATCATATTTTTTAACACTGAATACAACTAAATGTGTGCATTTTTGAGTAAGACCAACATTTTTAGAGTATAATAAGCCCTTATTCTTTTTAATAACATTGTTATTCTGAAGCTAACCAATAATAAATCAAATGTCATGTCTGTTGATCATGTTTTTGTTTGGCCACGTGCTGTTTGTCCTTTGGACTCTTTAAGTTCCTGTTTTTTTCCAATCCAATCCAATCCACTTTATTTATATAGCACATTTAAACAACAATAACGTTTCCAAAGTGCTGCACAGCCATGTTAAAAACAATTGTAAAAAAATAAAAAAATAAATAAATAAATAAAATAAAATAAAAAAAAAGTATATATATATATATATATATATATATATATATATATATATATATATATATTATGCTCCACCAATGACTGAATAAAAACAAAAAATAGATAAATATAAAAACAATATAAAAACAAATATGATTAAAAACTATTTCAAAGGGTAAAATCAATTAAAACAGTAAAATAGAAATCAAAGTGTATAAAAAACACAGAGGACAACAGAGGACAGAGGACCACACAACTCACGTAGTGTTAAAAGCCAAAGAATAAAAGTGGGTCTTAAGACGAGACTTAAAACACTCCACTGTGGAAGCAGTTTGAACATGGAGGGGCAGAGTGTTCCAGAGCTTAGGGCCGACCACAGAGAAGGCCCTGTCTCCCCTGGTCTTAAGTC
This sequence comes from Nerophis ophidion, assembly GCF_033978795.1. Classification (NCBI taxonomy): domain Eukaryota; kingdom Metazoa; phylum Chordata; class Actinopteri; order Syngnathiformes; family Syngnathidae; genus Nerophis; species Nerophis ophidion. The sequence continues at coordinate 11,500,256 of NC_084621.1, forward strand.
TGGTCTTGGGCACCACGAGCTGCAACTGGCTCTCAGACCTCAGAGCACGCGCAGGAATGTAAATTTGGATAAGGTCCGAGATATATTGAGGTGCCAGTCCATGTAAAGATTTAAAAACAAACAGCAATGTTTTAAAATAAATTCTAAAATGAACAGGGAGCCAGTGCAAACTCTGAAGAATTGGGGTTATATACTGGCGTTTCCTGGCCCCTGTTAAAAGTCGTGCTGCCGCGTTCTGGACTAACTGCAACCGGGAGAGAGCTTTTTGGCTAATGCCAGCATAAAGTGCATTGCAGTAGTCCAGGCGACTTGAAATAAAAGCATGCACGACTTGTTCAAAAAGGTTAAAAGATAAAAACGGTTTAACCTTTACTAAAAGACGAAGGTGATAAAAACACAATTTTAAAACGCCATTCCATTCCCTTGTCTGGTTTCCTTGGTTACTCATTTTGTCCACCTGTCTCTGGTGGACAAAATGGTGGACAAAATGCCCGCTCACCTGCTAATCAGAGGCAGTATTTAAGCTTGTCTTTGCCAGTCAGTCGCCCTGTGCTGACTTGTTTCATGCCTTGCCATAGTTTTGTGCTTCATGCCATGCCAAGTAAGCTTTGTTTGATTTATGTTCTTAGTCTGTTTATGCGTTAGCTTTGTTCCTTAGCCCAAGTTGTGCCTCCACTGTGAGCGATTTTTGTTTGTATATTTTTTTAGTTAAAATTAAATCAAGTTTTTACCTAAATGCCTTCCTGGGAGAACGACCCCGCAGCAAGCTGCAATTCCCCCCCCCCCCCCATCGTGACATAAAATACTTCTTACCAATAATGCGACTTCTTGAACAGGTGCGGTAGAAAACGGATGGATGGATTTAAATGCATGAGCATGTTTTGTATTTTGCACGTTATTTTTAGCGCTGTGATTACCAGCGAAATTATTCATAATTATCGCGTTAAGCCATGTCAGCTAAGATTTATCTGAGAGCCAGATGCAGTCATCAAAAGAGCCACATCTGGCTCCCCTGCCTTAAATGAATGAGTGCAACACTTGAAGTGTTACTGCAAGATTCCTCTTGTAGCTTGTAATGAAGATGAACACTGTTATGTTACATTCATCACATATTATGTGTACTCTCATATTCCAGCGTCAGTTCCTCACATGATGTCCGCTCGTCTAATGAAGCTTTTCAGGAAGTGAGAGGTGTGATCTGCTTCCTTACTTCTCTCTTCCTTTCCTTCTTTTCTGCGCCCGGCTCAGTTTTTACTTGACCAGCATTTACGACCACTCCATTTTCGAGGCCTTCAGCAAGGTGGTGCAGAAGCTCATCCCCCAGCTGCCCACGCTGGAGAACCTGCTGAACATCTTCATTTCCGTGAGTGAAAAGCGCCGCCGTCAATCCCTCCGTCGCTCACGCCGCTCCTTTTTTCCCGTGCAGAATTCCGGAATCGAGAAGGCCTTCCTGTTCGACGTGGTGAGTAAGATCTACATCGCCACAGACAGCTCCCCCGTGGACATGCAGTCCTACGAGCTGTGCTGCGACATGATCGACGTGGTCATCGACGTCTCCTGCATCTACGGGTCAGTGGTGACGGAGCGTGTGTCCCCCCCGGCTTGAATTAATCACACCATTGCGCTTCCAGCCTGAGGGAGGACGGCAGCGGCAGCGCCTACGACAAGGAGTCCATGGCCATCATCAAGCTCAACAACACCACCGTGCTCTACCTGAAGGAGGTCACCAAGTTCCTGGCGCTCGTCTGCATACTGAGGGAGGAAAGCTTTGAGCGCAAAGGTAAGTCCCCTGGAATCCAAGTTTGCATAAAAAGCCATGTCTGTTTTCATGCTGGTATATCATGAAATGTTACGGTATTTCCTCAAAGGCTGCTTTCTTCACTAATAGACGCAGCTTCTAATTGCTAGAAGCATCTTTTCAAATATGGAACCAATTTTCATTGTTTTTCAATCTAAATACATTTAACAATTTATTTAGATAGATAGATAGATGGATAGTACTTTATTGATTCCTTCAGGAGAGTTCCTTCAGGAAAATTAAAATTCCAGCAGCAGTGTACAGAGTTGAGATTAATTTAAATAAAAGTAAAAAGTAAATAATGGGGGTTTAAATGGAAACAAAATAGAGGAATATTACAATAAGAATAAAAACTAAAAAGCAACAATGGGAATAAAAATACAACAGTCAAATAAGAATATAACAAGACAAAGTAGGCAGTAGTGACCATGTTATGAAAACGTATTGCACTGTTATTGTTTTGCATCCCCAGTCATCCTAGTACCCCCCGCCCCCCGCCCCAGAGAGGAGTTGTACAGTCTAATGGCGTGTGGGACAAAGGAGTTTTTGAGTCTATTAGTCCTGCACTTGGGATGAAGCAGTCTAGAACTGAACAGGCTCCTCTGGCTACTGATAACGCTATGCAGAGGGTGACTGGCATCATCCAGGATGCTCACTAGTTTGTCCACAGTCCTCTTCTCTGCCACCCTCACCAGTGAGTCCAGTTTCATTCCCATTGTAGAACCGGCCCGCCTGATCAGTTTCTCAAGTCTGGAGCTGTCCTTCTTAGATGTACTGCCCCCCCCAGCACACTACCATGTAGAAGAGAACACTGGCAACCACAGACTGGTAGTACATCCACAGGAGTTTTCTACAAATGTTGAAGGAGTGCAGTCTCCTGAGGAAGTACAGCCTGCTCTGTCCTTTCTTGTACTGGTGGTCCGTGTTAACAGTCCAGTCCAGCTTATTGTCCACCCAAACCCCGAGGTACTTGAATGAGTCCACGGTCATTTTAATTGGACTACTTAATTATTAACAGCGAATAATACATCATTATTGTAGTAGTATTATCTATGGATTTCAATTTTGAACAACAGGAAGTGAACATGGGCAGCATGGTGGGGGAGGGGTTGATGCATGTGCCTCACAATACCAAGGTCCTGAGAAGTCCTGGGTTCAATCCCGGGCTCAGGATCTTTCTGTGTGGAGTTTGCATGTTTTACTCTGGATTCCTCCCACCTCCAAAGACATGCACCTGGGGTTAGGCCCCTCCCACCTCCAAAGACATGCACCTGGGGTTAGGTTGATTGGCAACACTAAATTGGCCCTGGTGTGTGAATGTTGTCTGTCTATCTGTGTTGGCCCTGCGATGAGGTGGCGACTTGTCCAGGGTGTACCCCGCCTTCAACCTGGATGTAGCTGAGATAGGCTCCAGCACCCCCCACGACCCTAAAAGGGACAAGCGGTAGGGAATGGATGGAAGTTCGGGTCAGCTTATCACGCCTAATCTTTTCTCCAAGTTGATAGACAAGCGCCATTCAAAGTGTTTCCACTCATTTTATTGCCAATGTCATCTTGTCATGCCCCCCAAATAAAAACTAATCCTAGCGCATTAGCAATATGTTTTCAAGAAAGTCACAGAAAAAACAGGTCCAAATGTATCCATCCACACCAGATACAAAATGAACTGAGCTCATTTGGATGTTATTCACACGATTTACATCTAAACTCTGTTTGAGTCTTGCAAGCCATAATGGCCTTCCTTCTTTTTTCCACGACTTTGTGCAGGGACGGCAGTACTCTAGATGTTTTTTATCACTTTGCTCAATTCTGACAGGCAAAAGAAACAATACCAAAGTTGAGCATTTAGCTTTAGCAGAGATGCTAACTGTCCCTTTAGCATACTGTCGGGCTTTCCTCTACCATTGCTGATGTTGATGTTCTATGACAGGGGTGCCCATTACGTCGATCGCGAGCTACCAGTCGACCGCGGGGGGTGTGTCAGTCGATCTCCAGCCAGGCTTTTAAAAAAAATAGACCTAAAAATGAGTGATCATCAATCTTCACCAAGACGTCACTTAAATGACATTCACGGTACCGGAGGGTCTTGTGAGATGACGCTGGCTACTGCAAGATCATTATTATGAAAGTATGACCGAGAGGAAGGCGAGAAACACTTTTTATTTCAACAGACTCTCGCGCCGTACCTTCCGTCAAAACTCTAAAGGCCGACTGCACATTTCCTATCTTCACAATAAAAGCCCTGCTTCATGCTGCCTGCGCTAACTAAATACAGAGTCTCGGAAAACTGGCGTGCACAAGCGATCCCTCAGAAAGCTGGCGTGCACATAACTTGTGCACGCCAGCTTTCCGAGACTCTTATTTTGTTAGCGCAGGCAGCATGAAGCAGGGCTTTTATTGTGAAGATAGGAAATGTGCAGTCGGCCTTTAGAGTTTTGACGGAAGGGACGGCGCGAAAGTCTGTTGAAATAAAAAGTGTTTCTCGCCTTCCTCTCTGTCATTTTTTCATAATAATGAACTGGCAGCAGCCAGCGTCATCTCACAAGACCCTCGGATGCCGTGAATGTCAATCAAGCAAGCTACGGAATTTGCCGCCAATGTTTTTCTTGTAAAGTGTATGGAAGCTGGATGAATTAGATGCCAAAAACCAAGCACTTTCATGTGGTATTGTACAGAAAGGACCACTTTTTTTCTCCTCCATTTGAAAATGTGGGCGTTATCATCATTACTGTCTGATTCCAATCAATGCAAGTCATCAGAATCAGGTAATACACCAACTTATATTCTTGTCTTCGTGAAAGAAAGACATCTATATGTGTTACACATGCTTGTATTATCATTAAACACATTGATTGATTGATTGATACTTTTATTAGTAGATTGCACAGTACAGTACATATTCCGTACAATTGACCACTAAATGGTAACACCCGAATAAGTTTTTCAACTTGTTTAAGTCGGGGTCCACGTTAATCAATTCATTTAACTTGTTTACAAAAATGTCTCTTTCATAAATAAATAAATATAAATGATATATATAAATGAGGTAGATCCCCTCGAGTTGGTCAATTGAAAAGTAGCTCGCCTGCTAGAAAAAGTATGGGCACCCCTGTTCTATGACAACACTTGACATGAAGCACACGGCACCTTTTTGCAAGAAAACACTTCCATGGCAAATCTGAAAATTGGCTGTTACCATGTTTGCAAATATCTTTTTTCAATGAGTTTACACTAGAGAAGCTCCTGGCGTCTTCAGTTAGTTTAACCCAGTGTTTTTCAACCTCTGTGAGATACAGTCTGGTGTGCTGTGGGAGATGATCTCATTTCACCTATTTGGGGTAAAAAAAAATTTTTTGCAAACCAGTAATTCTAGTCTGCAAAGTGCAAGACAAGAAGTAAAAGACTACACACAGGAAAAGAGCAAATAAGTCAGGGTGTGATGTGACAGGTGGTGACAGTACACCTACTTTGAGACAAGAGCTATAGTCACGCATGCTTGCTTATGCTTTAAAGTCATATCCAACAATTGTGACAAAGACTTTTTACTGTCAACTGAGTTTCTTTTTGAATGATTTCTGCTGGTGGTGTGCCTCCGCATTTATTTTCAAAGCAAAAAATGTGCCCGGGCTCAAAAAAGGTTGAAAAACACTAGTTTAACCATTTAGTGTTCCAATGTCAACGAGCACTGAATGACTTCATATAGATGATATTAATTCTGGACCTCTGATTTGACTTTGTCCTTGTAGTTTTTGTCTGTACGGCTGTGAAATGGTCTTAAATCATTTTCAAGATGGTCTTAAAAAAGTTTTAAATTTCACATGTTGAATTGATTGATTGATTTAAACTTGTATTAGTAGATTGCACATATTCCCTTCAATTGACCACTAAATGGTAACACCCCAATAAGTTTTTCAACTTGTTTAAGTCGGGGTCCATGTTAATAAATTCATAGTACCTGCAGAGACCCTGAAAGATGTACGGCACATGCCGGAAGGTCTGGTAGCAGCCAAATCAGGGCTTTTATAGCCACAAATGTGCAGCTTGTCACCAGTTTCCCTCTGCTCCGTCAGGCTTGATAGATTACAACTTCCACTGTTTCCGGAAGGCCATCCACGAAGTATTTGAGGTGGGCGTTTCCACACAGCGCCCGGTGGGGACGCTGCCCCTGGGCTCGCCATGCAACAAGGCAGTGGCGCTCAACGGCACGCCCCGCAACACCGTGTAGGCTCTCGGACGCAAGAAAAGGAAGGAAGGAAGGATGGATGGAACGCTCTCGGAGGACCAGGGGGAGACTTTCACTGTCTTTAACCTCCAACACCACTCAAGTGGCCAAAGGGATGAAGGGGAGGAGCCAGGACCTAGACTTAAGAAGGACTCTTTCTTTGGACAATAGCTGCAGGTCCCATGGAGGGACCAACGGTCAGTGCAAGACATGCACACACTCAGAATAAAAAAAAAAACGAAAGAAAAAGGACGGTCACTCTGGAAGATGGCCGATAGGAAGCTTTGTCTGCAGCAGCCAGCTGGTTCTCAGCACCTCTCACCTCACCCCTGTGCTGCCCGGACCGTGGTCTCAGCATCTCTCACCTCACCCCTGTGCTGCCCGGACCGTGGTCTCAGCACCTCTCACCTCACCCCTATGCTGCCCGGACCGTGGTCTCGCTCGTCTCAAGGGAAGCACCCTCAAGGGATCGTGTGTGTGTGTGTGTGTGTGCGTGTGTGTGTGTGTGTGTCGTATTGCTGAAAGAAGGTTTACAGAGACTCACTGTCCCTTCTTCTTGATAAAAGCTACCAATACTATGATTGACTGTGTGAAGATGTTTGTTTACAGCACGCCACCTTTGGCATTGTAGATTTTCTTTAACCAAGCAAACCAGTCACCTTAAAAACTGTGACGTATGATTGAATGAATGCGCTGTGACAACATGACGTGTGAAAATAAAACCTCTAAACCACTTCTTTTCTTGCCAGGCTTTCTGTTTTTAAGGTCAACCATCCTTGCACAAAACATCCACTTAGTTTAGTTTGAAGGGACAAAGCACAGAAACATGAAGCTCAAAGACAGATATGTTCTGTACCAGATTATAGCTGAATAGCTCATTTCCATCTGCAGTCCCAGGCTACCTAAATTAAAAAGGATACAAAAAGCATGCAATAAAATGATGACAATAAAGTCACTCTAGCATGTAATTAAATTAAGAAACATCATATAACGCCATTTGACGGACACATACTTAATATACAATACAAGCACACCTCATGTACATCATACATGCTCTTGTTCACATCTGTCATCATTTGTAAAAACAACCATGACACACCATCAATCAATCAATGTTTACTTATATAGCCCTAAATCACTAGTGTCTCAAAGGGCTGCACAAACCACTACGACATCCTCGGTAGGCCCACATAAGGGCAAGGAAAACTCACACCCAGTGGGACGTCGGTGACAATGATGACTATGAGAACCTTGGAGAGGAGGAAAGCAATGGATGTCGAGCGGGTCTAACATGATACTGTGAAAGTTCGATCCATAATGGATCCAACACAGTCGCGAGAGTCCCGTTCACAGCGGAGCCAGCAGGAAACCATCCCAAGCGGAGGCGGATCAGCAGCGCAGAGATGTCCCCAGCCGATACACAGGCAAGCAGTACATGGCCACCGGATCGGACCGGACCCCCTCCACAAGGGAGAGTGGGACATAGGAGAAAAAGAAAAGAAACGGCAGGTCAACTGGTCTAAAAAGGGAGTCTATTTAAAGGCTAGAGTATACAAATGAGTTTTAAGGTGAGACTTAAATGCTTCTACTGAGGTGGCATCTCGAACTGTTACCGGGAGGCACTTCCAGAGTACTGGAGCCCGAAATGAAAAAGCTCTATAGCCCGCAGACTTTTTTTGGGCTTTGGGAATCACTAATAAGCCGGAGTCCTTTGAACGCAGATTTCTTGCCGGGACATATGGTACAATGCAATCGGCAAGATAGGATGGAGCTAGACCGTGTAGTATTTTATACGTAAGTAGTAAAACCTTAAAGTCACATCTTAAGTGCACAGGAAGCCAGTGCAGGTGAGCCAGTACAGGCGTAATGTGATCAAACTTTCTTGTTCTTGTCAAAAGTCTAGCAGCCGCATTTTGTACCAACTGTAATCTTTTAATGCTAGACATGGGGAGACCCGAAAATAATACGTTACAGTAATCGAGACGAGACGTAACAAACGCATGGATAATGATCTCAGCGTCTTTAGTGGACAGAATGGAGCGAATTTTAGCGATATTACGGAGATAAAAGAAGGCCGTTTTAGTAACGCTTTTAATGTGTGCCTCAAAGGAGAGAGTTGGGTGGAAGATAATACCCAGATTCTTTACCGTGTCGCCTTGTTTAATTGTTTGGTTGTCAAATGTTAGAGTTGTATTATTAAATAGAGTTCGGTGTCTAGCAGGACCGATAATCAGCATTTCCGTTTTTTGGGCGTTGAGTGGCAAAAAGTTAGCGGACATCCATTGTTTAATTTCATTAAGACACGCCTCGCGCTGACTACAATCCGCCGTGTTGGTCAGCTTTAGGGGCATGTAGAGTTGGGTGTCATCAGCATAACAGTGAAAGCTAACACCGTATTTGCGTATGATGTCACTTAGCGGCAGCATGTAGATGCTGAAGAGTGCAGGGCCAAGGACCGAACCTTGGGGAACTCCACACACAATTTACAAGAAAAAGGCCTTAATGGATAAATACAATACACATGAAGTTGATGTGTCAAACATAGTGGCCACCTTAGTGACCGTGTGAGCAGCTTCGATTGCTCCAAAGGCACTTTTTTAACTTCAATTGTGAATGAAGAGTCATTTTCAAGTTTGTTGTGAGCCTCCATGGGGCCCTAAGCAAAATTAGATTTTGGGGCCCTCTATTTCTGCCAATAATATTGATTGTTGATCATTCACACACCTACTAAGAAGATGGCGCTGCTGTAGCGGCTGCTGTAGGCAGGAGCTCTGTGCTCTTGTGTCATCCTTTTGTGTTTCCCTCTTGTTTTCATGTGTTATTATATTTTTTTGCCTTTTGGTCCGGGACCCTTTGGGACTGTGTGACAAGGGGTGGCACTTTCGTGACCTCTGTGGTGCTTTTCTTGGGGGACTTCTGGATCTGCCTCCCGGGCTACACCAGAGTCTGTTTGGAGGGACTGGAGGAGATGCGGATGAGGGGACAGGACTGCAGAGCTGGCACTGAGCGCTGGGACGGAGAGTCTTCACGGTGTCTTGGCTGGGTGAGCAGGTGTCGGACACCTCAGTCACCTTGGACGTATCCTCGCTCATCCATGCGGACTGGACGCTGGCCGAGAGTGGAGTCGGCTGTCTTGGTTGCTTTGTTGGGTCTGCTCCTGTCTCTGGCCATCCTCCCTCCACCCCAGCAGACGATGGCGTGGAACACCCCAGAGGCCACCACAGTGCATATGTTTCTTTTACTTTTTATTCATAGCTGTATGTAGAAGTGTCTGGTTGTATCTTCTGCTTTAATGTCTTTAATGTCCTCTGTGTTCTTTGATGTTTGATGTTTTCCCTCTCACACACATGGAAGAGGGATGTGTACTATGGCTATGAGTTGTTTTTTTCCCTTGGCCTCAGTCTGCACCCCCTCTCCAGGGCCCAGGCTAAGACCGTTTTTTTTAATTTTATTTTAATTTTCTATTATTTTCTCCCATCCTCCCATCCCACCCCCTTTGTTTACCTGTTTGTCATCTTTTTTGTAAGGGAAGCTGGAAGCCGGCAGACCCGTCAGCGATCCTGTTCTGTCTCCCTGTAATGTTTGTCTGATCTTGAATGGGATTGTGCTGAAAATTTTAATTTTCCTGACGGAATAAATAAAGTACTATCTAATCTAATCTAATCTACTATAAAGTCATTGCGGCTCTGCCAGTGTTGTTGACACGATCCTATTGTCAGCCTGGCATGTCTTTACAAATGACATGTCATTTATAAAGATATGGGGGTGGCCCAGTTAAGAAGATAAATAATAGCAATGAATGAAGGAATGATGTCCAGAGTGCCACATATCCTTCCTAATCTTAAAATGTAGAAAACATTCAGCTTCAAGAGTGGCCTGGGGTTGAACAGTCCAACTGATAAAGCTTTTGTATTTACAGTAAAAGTGTCATCTTGTCTCATATTAGTCTTTAATTACTAGTTTATATTTTGAGTTAATTCTTCATATTTAATGTTTACTTTGTACAAAGAGAGCACAGTCTACTGAAGTTAAATTCCATGTGTGTTAAACAGAACCGGACAATAAAGCTGATTCTGATTCACTTTATTATTTTTGGTAACAAAAACCTGAAACAGCAATGTGCAAAAAAAAATTCGTAGTGCAAGAAAAACAAAGTGCAACACTAAAATCACTTAAATAGATATAAAAAGGAACACATTCGATTGTACAAAAACCAACATCATTAAATTAAATATCAAGTGAATACTTAAATAATATTAATGAACAGAGTTACCAGAAACAAGGTAACATAACGGTTTATAAACAAATATAAAGTTAAGACATTTTAAAACTATGTAAATGTGCATAACCATGTGCAAAGATTTGGGGGGGAAAAAAATCAGAATATCCATCCATCCATCCATCCATCCATCCATCCATCATTTTCCGCTTATCCGAGGTCGGGTCGCGGGGGCAACAACCTAAGCAGGGAAACCCAGACTTCCCTCTCTCCAGCCACTTCGTCTAGCTCTTCCCGGGGGATCCCGAGGCGTTCCCAGGCCAGCCGGGAGACATAGTCTTCCCAACGTGTCCTGGATCTTCCCCGTGGCCTCCTACCGGTTGGACGTGCCCTAAACACCTCCCTAGGGAGGCGTTCGGGTGGCATCCTGACCAGATGCCCGAACCACCTCATCTGGCTCCTCTCGATGTGGAAGAGCAGCGGCTTTACTTTGAGTTCCTCCCGGATGACAGAGCTTCTCACCCTATCTCTAAGGGAGAGACCCGCCACACGGCGGAGGAAACTCATTTCGGCCGCTTGTACCCGTGATCTTATCCTTTCGGTCATGACCCAAAGCTCATGACCATAGGTGAGGATGGGAACGTAGATCGACCGGTAAATTGAGAGCTTTGCCTTCCGGCTCAGCTCCTTCTTCACAACGGATCGGTACAACGTCCGCATTACTGAAGACGCCGCACCGATCCGCCTGTCGATCTCACGATCCACTCTTCCCTCACTCGTGAACAAGACTCCTAGGTAGTTGAACTCCTCCACTTGGGGCAGGGTCTCCTCCCCAACCTGAATAAACTATTTTAATTCACATATTTGACCTTCACATCACAGTTTTCTTCACCACCCACTCCTTAAAACAGGGGTAGGGAACCTATGGCTCGGGAGCCAGATGTGGCTCTTTTGATGACTGCATCTGGCTCTCGGATAAATCTAAGCTGATGTCGCTTAAAACCATAAGTAATGAATCATTTCACTTGTAATCATAGTGTTAAAAATAATGTTCAAAATATAAAACATTCTCATACATTTTTAATCCATCCATCCGTTCAAGAAGTTGCGCTAATGGTAAGAAGTTATTTAGTTATTATTGGTTAGTGTGGGTCTTGCCCTCCTGGGGGTTTTTCAGACCCCCAAGCACCGACATGAGAGCCTGTTTCAGGGTTGCAATATTGTTTTATTTTTCAATAAGTCACTCAGTTGTTTTCCAGCAATTGTATTTCCAGCCCCAACCCAGTCTCTCCTCCTGGCTGCTGCTTATAACAGAGCGACAGTTGATTAGATAACAAGGCCCAGGTGGGCCATCTACGCACCTGTCGCTGCAGGCCCGCAGGCCACGCCCCCCTCCACAGTTAGCTTCAGAATAACAATGTTACTACAAAGAATAAGAGACCTAATATACTCTAGAAATGTTGGTCTTACTTAAAAATGCACGCGTTTAGTTGTGATCAGTGTTAAAAAAAAAAATTATATGGCTCTTACGGAAATACATTTTAAAATATTTGGCTTTTCGGCTCTCTCAGCCAAAAAGGTTCCCGACCCCTGCCTTAAAACCTGGGCTTCCTGGCTTTTCTGGAGGCAAAGTCATTTGTGACATCACTGTAAGAAATCTGATGGCCGACTTTGTTATTAATATTAATCACTGGCAGTCCACTCAGTCTTTCTTGAGCCATGGAAGATCTCAAGTAGTTTTTTTTTTATTCATTTGAGCTTGCAAAAGCTCCTCTCTGCAGACGGCTGGGGACATCTCTGCGCTGCTGATCCGCCTCCGCTTGGGATGTTTTCCTGCTGGCTCCGCTGTGAACGGGACTCTCGCTGCTGTGTTGGATCCGCTTTGGACTGGACTCTTGCGACTGTGTTGGATCCATTATGGATTGAACTTTCACAGTATCATGTTAGACCCGCTCGACATCCATTGCTTTCCTCCTTTCCAAGGTTCTCATAGTCATCATTGTCACCGACGTCCCACTGGGTGTGAGTTTTCCTTGCCCTTATGTGGGCCTACCGAGGATGTCGTAGTGGTTTGTGCAGCCCTTTGAGACACTAGTGATTTAGGGCTATATAAGTAAACTTTGATTGATTGATTGATGCAACAGTCACAGGAAGAGTGCAGGCTATCTGCAGAGCTACCCAAAGATTTGGGTACAACTCACAGATCTCAGCGGTTTAGCTCGGTTGGTAGAGTGGCCGTGTCAGCAACTTGAGGGTTGCAGGTTCGATTCCTGCTTCTGCCAACCTAGTCACTGCTGTTGTGTCCTTAGGCAAGACACTTTACCCCCCCCCCCCCCCCCCCTCCCGCCCCCCCCCCCCCTCCCCCCCCCCAGCCTGCCACCTACACTGGTTTAAATGTAACTTAGATATTGGGGTTCACTATGTAAAGGGCTTTGAGTCACTAGAGAAAAAGCGCTATATAAATATACTTCACTTCATTTTGAGAGAGGTAAGTGAGCAATTCAAAGGGGGTCATCTGTGCTTTACACTAGGCCTGCACAGTGGTCTAGTGGTTAGAGCGTCCGCCCTGAGATGGCTAGGTTGTGAGTTCGAACCCCAGCTGAGTCATACCCAAGACTATAAAAATGGGAGCCATTACCTTCCTGCTTGGCACTCAGCATCAAGGCTTGGAATTAGGGGTTGAATCACCAAAAATGATGCCCGGGCGCGACCACCGCTGCTGCTCACTGCTCCCCTCACCTCCCAGGGGGTGATCAAGGGGATGGGTCAAATGCAGAGGACACATTTCACTACACCTAGTGTGTGTGTGACAATCATTGCTACTTTAACTTTTTAACTTTTTTTTTTTTACTTTTACTGTAAAATTGCATTTGTTTTATATTTACAGTAAAAAAAATAATTCTGGCAACTGAGCTACTTTTTCTTTATACCATAAAAACAGCACTGCTGCTTTTCCCTCTACAGTAATACACACAACATTTTGAGGTGAAATTATTGCAATCTACCATTCTTTAATTGGATTTTATTATTATTATTATTATTATTATTATCTATTTATTTTCTTTTTTTGTTGTTGTCCTGCCCAGTTTCTCGGGCAAATCCTATAGTTGATGTAGATGCCCATATTGGCATATATATTACTTTACATTTTTACATTTAGCTTTAAAAAAACTCAACTAAAAAGATGGTATAATAATAGTCATCACTGTTGGGGCCAAACATGACTATCATGGGGCCCTCAGTGAAGAGCACTTTGACACTGTACCTAATGAATTGGCCTGTGGTGCTGGCCACTAGATGGCGGTGTAGGAGTGTTTTAAGAGTTTGACCTGCGCTTCTAAAACATGTTTGCACTTTGAGCAAGGCACTAGTCTTTCATGCAAAAGTGATGGTACAAATAATCAGCATGATAATAACATTATTGACAACATTATGCATTGATTGTGTTTATTGGTCCTTATGGGTTATTTTGCAAGCTACCAAGGGTTAGTTTTCAGGTATTGTTGAAAGTATCACCTTTTAATGTTTTATTTGTGCACATGAAAAAAAGCAAACCAACATTTCCCCAGCATTGAAGTCCAATAATTCTGATGCATGAAGTCACCACTTCCTTACAATTTAGAGGCAATGAAACACTGACAGCTTTTTTTTATCCACTTCATTAGGCCTGTCATTTCTCTGTAAAAAATAAAATGCAAGCATTAATCCTGCAGATGTTTTTTCTCCCCCTTAAGCTCTCCTCCAAAGCGCCACCTCCTTGCTTTGATGCTTTCTCAAATAGGCGCTAATTTGAGCCAAAGTATGCGTGCGCATGCAGCCGACCATGCCAGGGAATATAGAGAGTGACCCAGGATGGAGAATAAAGCAGAGGGTGATATCACATGCCAGGGAATATAGAGAGTGACCCAGGATGGAGAATAAAGCAGAGGGTGATATCACATGCCAGGGAATATAGAGTGTGATCCAGGATGGGGAATAAAGCAGAGGGTGATATCACATGCCAGGGAATATAGAGTGTGATCCAGGATGGGGAATAAAGCAGAGGGTGATATCACATGCCAGGGAATATAGAGTGTGACCCAGGATGGAGAATAAAGCAGAGGGTGATATCACATGCCAGGGAATATAGAGTGTGATCCAGGATGGGGAATAAAGCAGAGGGTGATATCACATGCCAGGGAATATAGAGTGTGATCCAGGATGGAGAATAAAGCAGAGGGTGATATCACATGCCAGGGAATATAGAGTGTGATCCAGGATGGAGAATAAAGCAGAGGGTGATATCACAACATTCTAGCTTTTGTGCACCCTGGACCCTGGGCTAGACCCCTCTCTTAGGCATGAGGCCTGCACCTAATATTTGGAGGAGAATACTAGAAGGGACTCAAACCTGCACCTAATATTTGGAGGAGAATACTAGAAGGGACTTGCACCTGCACCTAATATTTGGAGGAGAATACTAGAAGGGACTCGCGCCTGCACCTAATATTTGGAGGAGAATACTAGAAGGGACTCAAACCTGCACTTAATATTTGGAGGAGAATACTAGAAGGGACTTGCACCTGCACCTAATATTTGGAGGAGAATACTAGAAGGGACTTGCACCTGCACCTAATATTTGGAGGAGAATACTAGAAGGGACTCGCACCTGCACTTAATATTTGGAGGAGAATACTAGAAGGGACTCGCACCTGCACCTAATATTTGGAGGAGAATACTAGAAGGGACTCACACCTGCACCTAATATTTGGAGGAGAATACTAGAAGGGACTCACACCTGCACCTAATATTTGGAGGAGAATACTAGAAGGGACTCACACTTGCACTTAATATTTGGCGGAGAATACTAGAAGGGACTCGCACCTGCACCTAATATTTGGAGGAGAATACTAGAAGGGACTCACACCTGCACCTAATATTTGGAGGAGAATTCTAGAAGGGACTCACACCTGCACCTAATATTTGGAGGAGAATACTAGAAGGGACTCGCACCTGCACCTAATATTTGGAGGAGAATACTAGAAGGGACTCACACCTGCACCTAATATTTGGAGAATACTAGAAGGGACTCACACCTGCACCTAATATTTGGAGGAGAATACTAGAAGGGACTCACACCTGCACCTAATATTTGGAGGAGAATACTAGAAGGAACTCACACCTGCACCTAATATTTGGAGGAGAATACTAGAAGGGACTCACACCTGCACCTAATATTTGGAGGAGAATACTAGAAGGGACTCACACCTGCACCTAATATTTGGAGGAGAATACTAGAAGGGACTCACACCTGCACCTAATATTTGGAGGAGAATACTAGAAGGGACTCGCACCTGCACCTAATATTTGGAGGAGAATACTAGAAGGGACTCGCACCTGCGCCTAATATTTGGAGGAGAATACTAGAAGGGACTCGCACCTGCACCTAATATTTGGAGGAGAATACTAGAAGGGACTCGCACCTGCGCCTAATATTTGGAGGAGAATACTAGAAGGGACTCGCACCTGCACCTAATATTTGGAGGAGAATACTAGAAGGGACTCACACCTGCACCTAATATTTGGAGGAGAATACTAGAAGGGACTCACACCTGCACCTAATATTTGGAGGAGAATACTAGAAGGGACTCGCACCTGCGCCTAATATTTGGAGGAGAATACTAGAAGGGACTCACACCTGCACCTAATATTTGGAGGAGAATACTAGAAGGGACTCGCACCTGCGCCTAATATTTGGAGGAGAATACTAGAAGGGACTCGCACCTGCGCCTAATATTTGGAGGAGAATACTAGAAGGGACTCACACCTGCACCTAATATTTGGAGGAGAATACTAGAAGGGACTCACACCTGCACCTAATATTTGGAGGAGAATACTAGAAGGGACTCGCACCTGCGCCTAATATTTGGAGGAGAATACTAGAAGGGACTCACACCTGCACCTAATATTTGGAGGAGAATACTAGAAGGGACTCGCACCTGCGCCTAATATTTGGAGGAGAATACTAGAAGGGACTCGCACCTGCGCCTAATATTTGGAGGAGAATACTAGAAGGGACTCGCACCTGCACCTAATATTTGGAGGAGAATACTAGAAGGGACTCACACCTGCACCTAATATTTGGAGGAGAATACTAGAAGGGACTCACACCTGCACCTAATATTTGGAGGAGAATACTAGAAGGGACTCACACCTGCACCTAATATTTGGAGGAGAATACTAGAAGGGACTCACACCTGCACCTAATATTTGGAGAATACTAGAAGGGACTCACACCTGCACCTAATATTTGGAGGAGAATACTAGAAGGGACTCACACCTGCACCTAATATTTGGAGGAGAATACTAGAAGGAACTCACACCTGCACCTAATATTTGGAGGAGAATACTAGAAGGGACTCACACCTGCACCTAATATTTGGAGGAGAATACTAGAAGGGACTCACACCTGCACCTAATATTTGGAGGAGAATACTAGAAGGGACTCACACCTGCACCTAATATTTGGAGGAGAATACTAGAAGGGACTCGCACCTGCACCTAATATTTGGAGGAGAATACTAGAAGGGACTCGCACCTGCGCCTAATATTTGGAGGAGAATACTAGAAGGGACTCGCACCTGCACCTAATATTTGGAGGAGAATACTAGAAGGGACTCGCACCTGCGCCTAATATTTGGAGGAGAATACTAGAAGGGACTCGCACCTGCACCTAATATTTGGAGGAGAATACTAGAAGGGACTCACACCTGCACCTAATATTTGGAGGAGAATACTAGAAGGGACTCACACCTGCACCTAATATTTGGAGGAGAATACTAGAAGGGACTCGCACCTGCGCCTAATATTTGGAGGAGAATACTAGAAGGGACTCACACCTGCACCTAATATTTGGAGGAGAATACTAGAAGGGACTCGCACCTGCGCCTAATATTTGGAGGAGAATACTAGAAGGGACTCGCACCTGCGCCTAATATTTGGAGGAGAATACTAGAAGGGACTCACACCTGCACCTAATATTTGGAGGAGAATACTAGAAGGGACTCACACCTGCACCTAATATTTGGAGGAGAATACTAGAAGGGACTCGCACCTGCGCCTAATATTTGGAGGAGAATACTAGAAGGGACTCACACCTGCACCTAATATTTGGAGGAGAATACTAGAAGGGACTCGCACCTGCGCCTAATATTTGGAGGAGAATACTAGAAGGGACTCGCACCTGCGCCTAATATTTGGAGGAGAATACTAGAAGGGACTCGCACCTGCACCTAATATTTGGAGGAGAATACTAGAAGGGACTCACACCTGCACCTAATATTTGGAGGAGAATACTAGAAGGGACTCACACCTGCACCTAATATTTGGAGGAGAATACTAGAAGGGACTCACACCTGCACCTAATATTTGGAGGAGAATACT
The DNA here is from genome assembly GCF_033978795.1 of Nerophis ophidion. Lineage (NCBI taxonomy): Eukaryota > Metazoa > Chordata > Actinopteri > Syngnathiformes > Syngnathidae > Nerophis > Nerophis ophidion. Next base: position 11,517,917 of record NC_084621.1, read on the forward strand.
AGAAGGGACTCACACCTGCACCTAATATTTGGAGGAGAATACTAGAAGGGACTCACACCTGCACCTAATATTTGCAGGAGAATACTAGAAGGGACTCGCACCTGCGCCTAATATTTGGTGGAGAATACTAGAAGGGACTCGCACCTGCACCTAATATTTGGTGGAGAATACTAGAAGGGACTCACACCTGCACCTAATATTTGGAGGAGAATACTAGAAGGGACTCACACCTGCACCTAATATTTGGAGGAGAATACTAGAAGGGACTCGCACCTGCACCTAATATTTGCAGGAGAATACTAGAAGGGACTCACACCTGCACCTAATATTTGGAGGAGAATACTAGAAGGGACTCACACCTGCACCTAATATTTGGAGGAGAATACTAGAAGGGACTCGCACCTGCACCTAATATTTGCAGGAGAATACTAGAAGGGACTCGCACCTGCGCCTAATATTTGCAGGAGAATACTAGAAGGGACTCGCACCTGCGCCTAATATTTGGTGGAGAATACTAGAAGGGACTCGCACCTGCACCTAATATTTGGAGGAGAATACTAGAAGGGACTCACACCTGCACCTAATATTTGGAGGAGAATACTAGAAGGGACTCACACCTGCACCTAATATTTGGAGGAGAATACTAGAAGGGACTCACACCTGCACCTAATATTTGCAGGAGAATACTAGAAGGGACTCGCACCTGCACCTAATATTTGGAGGAGAATACTAGAAGGGACTCACACCTGCACCTAATATTTGGAGGAGAATACTAGAAGGGACTCGCACCTGCACCTAATATTTGGAGGAGAATACTAGAAGGGACTCGCACCTGCGCCTACTATTTGGAGGAGAATACTAGAAGGGACTCGCACCTGCGCCTACTATTTGGAGGAGAATACTAGAAGGGACTCGCACCTGCACCTAATATTTGGAGGAGAATACTAGAAGGGACTCGCGCCTGCACCTAATATTTGGAGGAGAATACTAGAAGGGACTCACACCTGCACCTAATATTTGGAGGAGAATACTAGAAGGGACTCACACCTGCACCTAATATTTGGAGGAGAATACTAGAAGGGACTCACACCTGCACCTAATATTTGGAGGAGAATACTAGAAGGGACTTGCACCTGCACCTAATATTTGGAGGAGAATACTAGAATGGACTCACACCTGCACCTAATATTTGGAGGAGAATACTAGAAGGGACTCACACCTGCACCTAATATTTGGAGGAGAATACTAGAAGGGACTCACACCTGCACCTAATATTTGGAGGAGAATACTAGAAGGGACTCACACCTGCACTTAATATTTGGCGGAGAATACTAGAAGGGACTCGCACCTGCACCTAATATTTGGAGGAGAATACTAGAAGGGACTCACACCTGCACCTAATATTTGGAGGAGAATACTAGAAGGGACTCACACCTGCACCTAATATTTGGAGGAGAATACTAGAAGGGACTCACACCTGCACTTAATATTTGGCGGAGAATACTAGAAGGGACTCGCACCTGCATCTAATATTTGGAGGAGAATACTAGAAGGGACTCACACCTGCACCTAATATTTGGAGGAGAATACTAGAAGGGACTCACACCTGCACCTAACATTTGGAGGAGAATTCTAGAAGGGACTCACACCTGCACCTAATATTTGGAGGAGAATACTAGAAGGGACTCACACCTGCACCTAACATTTGGAGGAGAATTCTAGAAGGGACTCACACCTGCACCTAATATTTGGAGGAGAATACTAGAAGGGACTCGCACCTGCACTTAATATTTGGCGGAGAATACTAGAAGGGACTCGCACCTGCGCCTAATATTTGGAGGAGAATACTAGAAGGGACTCACACCTGCGCCTAATATTTGGAGGAGAATACTAGAAGGGACTCGCACCGGCACCTAATATTTGGAGGAGAATACTAGAAGGGACTCGCACCTGCACTTAATATTTGGCGGAGAATACTAGAAGGGACTCGCACCTGCACCTAATATTTGGAGGAGAATACTAGAAGGGACTCACACCTGCGCCTAATATTTGGAGGACAATACTAGAAGGGACTCACACCTGCGCCTAATTTTTGGAGGAGAATACTAGAAGGGACTCACACCTGCACCTAATATTTGGAGGAGAATACTAGAAGGGACTCGCACCTGCACCTAATATTTGGAGGAGAATACTAGAAGGGACTCGCACCTGCACCTAATATTTGGAGGAGAATACTAGAAGGGACTCACACCTGCGCCTAATATTTGGAGGAGAATACTAGAAGGGACTCACACCTGCACCTAATATTTGGAGGAGAATACTAGAAGGGACTCACACCTGCACCTAATATTTGGAGGAGAATACTAGAAGGGACTCACACCAGCACCTAATATTTGGAGGAGAATACTAGAAGGGACTCGCACCAGCACCTAATATTTGGAGGAGAATACTAGAAGGGACTCGCACCTGCACCTAATATTTGGAGGAGAATACTAGAAGGGACTCGCACCTGCACCTAATATTTGCAGGAGAATACTAGAAGGGACTCGCACCTGCACCTAATATTTGGAGGAGAATACTAGAAGGGACTCACACCTGCACCTAATGTTTGGAGGAGAATACTAGAAGGGACTCACACCTGCACCTAATATTTGGAGGAGAATACTAGAAGGGACTCACACCTGCACCTAATATTTGGAGGAGAATACTAGAAGGGACTCACACCTGCACCTAATATTTGGAGGAGAATACTAGAAGGGACTCGCACCTGCACCTAATATTTGGGAGGAGAATACTAGAAGGGACTCGCACCTGCACCTAATATTTGGAGGAGAATACTAGAAGGGACTCACACCTGCACCTAATATTTGGAGGAGAATACTAGAAGGGACTCACACCTGCACCTAATATTTGGAGGAGAATACTAGAAGGGACTCACACCTGCACCTAATATTTGGAGGAGAATACTAGAAGGGACTCGCACCTGCACCTAATATTTGGGAGGAGAATACTAGAAGGGACTCGCACCTGCACCTAATATTTGGAGGAGAATACTAGAAGGGACTCACACCTGCACCTAATATTTGGAGGAGAATACTAGAAGGGACTCACACCTGCACCTAATATTTGGAGGAGAATACTAGAAGGGACTCACACCTGCACCTAATATTTGGCGGAGAATACTAGAAGGGACTCGCACCTGCACCTAATATTTGGAGGAGAATACTAGAAGGGACTCACACCTGCACCTAATATTTGGAGGAGAATACTAGAAGGGACTCACACCTGCATCTAATATTTGGAGGAGAATACTAGAAGGGACTCACACCTGCACCTAATATTTGGAGGAGAATACTAGAAGGGACTCACACCTGCACCTAATATTTGGAGGAGAATATTAGAAGGGACTCGCACCTGCACCTAATATTTGGAGGAGAATACTAGAAGGGACTCACACCTGCACCTAATATTTGGAGGAGAATAGTAGAAGGGACTCACACCTGCACCTAATATTTGGAGGAGAATTCTAGAAGGGACTCACACCTGCACCTAATATTTGGAGGAGAATACTAGAAGGGACTCACACCTGCACCTAATATTTGGCGGAGAATACTAGAAGGGACTCGCACCTGCACCTAATATTTGGAGGAGAATACTAGAAGGGACTCGCACCTGCACCTAATATTTGGAGGAGAATACTAGAAGGGACTCGCACCTGCGCCTAATATTTGGTGGAGAATACTAGAAGGGACTCACACCTGCACCTAATATTTGGAGGAGAATACTAGAAGGGACTCACACCTGCACCTAATATTTGGAGGAGAATACTAGAAGGGACTCGCACCTGCACCTAATATTTGGAGGAGAATACTAGAAGGGACTCGCACCTGCGCCTAATATTTGGTGGAGAATACTAGAAGGGACTCACACCTGCACCTAATATTTGGAGGAGAATACTAGAAGGGACTCACACCTGCACCTAATATTTGGAGGAGAATACTAGAAGGGACTCGCACCTGCACCTAATATTTGGAGGAGAATACTAGAAGGGACTCGCACCTGCACCTAATATTTGGAGGAGAATACTAGAAGGGACTCGCACCTGCACCTAATATTTGGAGGAGAATACTAGAAGGGACTCGCACCTGCACCTAATATTTGGAGGAGAATACTAGAAGGGACTCACACCTGCACCTAATATTTGCAGGAGAATACTAGAAGGGACTCGCACCTGCACCTAATATTTGGAGGAGAATACTAGAAGGGACTCACACCTGCACCTAATATTTGGAGGAGAATACTAGAAGGGACTCGCACCTGCACCTAATATTTGGAGGAGAATACTAGAAGGGACTCGCACCTGCGCCTACTATTTGGAGGAGAATACTAGAAGGGACTCGCACCTGCGCCTACTATTTGGAGGAGAATACTAGAAGGGACTCGCACCTGCACCTAATATTTGGAGGAGAATACTAGAAGGGACTCGCGCCTGCACCTAATATTTGGAGGAGAATACTAGAAGGGACTCACACCTGCACCTAATATTTGGAGGAGAATACTAGAAGGGACTCACACCTGCACCTAATATTTGGAGGAGAATACTAGAAGGGACTCACACCTGCACCTAATATTTGGAGGAGAATACTAGAAGGGACTTGCACCTGCACCTAATATTTGGAGGAGAATACTAGAATGGACTCACACCTGCACCTAATATTTGGAGGAGAATACTAGAAGGGACTCACACCTGCACCTAATATTTGGAGGAGAATACTAGAAGGGACTCACACCTGCACCTAATATTTGGAGGAGAATACTAGAAGGGACTCACACCTGCACTTAATATTTGGCGGAGAATACTAGAAGGGACTCGCACCTGCACCTAATATTTGGAGGAGAATACTAGAAGGGACTCACACCTGCACCTAATATTTGGAGGAGAATACTAGAAGGGACTCACACCTGCACCTAATATTTGGAGGAGAATACTAGAAGGGACTCACACCTGCACTTAATATTTGGCGGAGAATACTAGAAGGGACTCGCACCTGCATCTAATATTTGGAGGAGAATACTAGAAGGGACTCACACCTGCACCTAATATTTGGAGGAGAATACTAGAAGGGACTCACACCTGCACCTAACATTTGGAGGAGAATTCTAGAAGGGACTCACACCTGCACCTAATATTTGGAGGAGAATACTAGAAGGGACTCACACCTGCACCTAACATTTGGAGGAGAATTCTAGAAGGGACTCACACCTGCACCTAATATTTGGAGGAGAATACTAGAAGGGACTCGCACCTGCACTTAATATTTGGCGGAGAATACTAGAAGGGACTCGCACCTGCGCCTAATATTTGGAGGAGAATACTAGAAGGGACTCACACCTGCGCCTAATATTTGGAGGAGAATACTAGAAGGGACTCGCACCGGCACCTAATATTTGGAGGAGAATACTAGAAGGGACTCGCACCTGCACTTAATATTTGGCGGAGAATACTAGAAGGGACTCGCACCTGCACCTAATATTTGGAGGAGAATACTAGAAGGGACTCACACCTGCGCCTAATATTTGGAGGACAATACTAGAAGGGACTCACACCTGCGCCTAATTTTTGGAGGAGAATACTAGAAGGGACTCACACCTGCACCTAATATTTGGAGGAGAATACTAGAAGGGACTCGCACCTGCACCTAATATTTGGAGGAGAATACTAGAAGGGACTTGCACCTGCACCTAATATTTGGAGGAGAATACTAGAAGGGACTCACACCTGCGCCTAATATTTGGAGGAGAATACTAGAAGGGACTCACACCTGCACCTAATATTTGGAGGAGAATACTAGAAGGGACTCACACCTGCACCTAATATTTGGAGGAGAATACTAGAAGGGACTCACACCAGCACCTAATATTTGGAGGAGAATACTAGAAGGGACTCGCACCAGCACCTAATATTTGGAGGAGAATACTAGAAGGGACTCGCACCTGCACCTAATATTTGGAGGAGAATACTAGAAGGGACTCGCACCTGCACCTAATATTTGCAGGAGAATACTAGAAGGGACTCGCACCTGCACCTAATATTTGGAGGAGAATACTAGAAGGGACTCACACCTGCACCTAATGTTTGGAGGAGAATACTAGAAGGGACTCACACCTGCACCTAATATTTGGAGGAGAATACTAGAAGGGACTCACACCTGCACCTAATATTTGGAGGAGAATACTAGAAGGGACTCACACCTGCACCTAATATTTGGAGGAGAATACTAGAAGGGACTCGCACCTGCACCTAATATTTGGGAGGAGAATACTAGAAGGGACTCGCACCTGCACCTAATATTTGGAGGAGAATACTAGAAGGGACTCACACCTGCACCTAATATTTGGAGGAGAATACTAGAAGGGACTCACACCTGCACCTAATATTTGGAGGAGAATACTAGAAGGGACTCACACCTGCACCTAATATTTGGAGGAGAATACTAGAAGGGACTCGCACCTGCACCTAATATTTGGGAGGAGAATACTAGAAGGGACTCGCACCTGCACCTAATATTTGGAGGAGAATACTAGAAGGGACTCACACCTGCACCTAATATTTGGAGGAGAATACTAGAAGGGACTCACACCTGCACCTAATATTTGGAGGAGAATACTAGAAGGGACTCACACCTGCACCTAATATTTGGCGGAGAATACTAGAAGGGACTCGCACCTGCACCTAATATTTGGAGGAGAATACTAGAAGGGACTCACACCTGCACCTAATATTTGGAGGAGAATACTAGAAGGGACTCACACCTGCATCTAATATTTGGAGGAGAATACTAGAAGGGACTCACACCTGCACCTAATATTTGGAGGAGAATACTAGAAGGGACTCACACCTGCACCTAATATTTGGAGGAGAATATTAGAAGGGACTCGCACCTGCACCTAATATTTGGAGGAGAATACTAGAAGGGACTCACACCTGCACCTAATATTTGGAGGAGAATAGTAGAAGGGACTCACACCTGCACCTAATATTTGGAGGAGAATTCTAGAAGGGACTCACACCTGCACCTAATATTTGGAGGAGAATACTAGAAGGGACTCACACCTGCACCTAATATTTGGCGGAGAATACTAGAAGGGACTCGCACCTGCACCTAATATTTGGAGGAGAATACTAGAAGGGACTCGCACCTGCACCTAATATTTGGAGGAGAATACTAGAAGCGACTCGCACCTGCGCCTAATATTTGGTGGAGAATACTAGAAGGGACTCACACCTGCACCTAATATTTGGAGGAGAATACTAGAAGGGACTCACACCTGCACCTAATATTTGGAGGAGAATACTAGAAGGGACTCGCACCTGCACCTAATATTTGGAGGAGAATACTAGAAGGGACTCGCACCTGCGCCTAATATTTGGTGGAGAATACTAGAAGGGACTCACACCTGCACCTAATATTTGGAGGAGAATACTAGAAGGGACTCACACCTGCACCTAATATTTGGAGGAGAATACTAGAAGGGACTCGCACCTGCACCTAATATTTGGAGGAGAATACTAGAAGGGACTCGCACCTGCACCTAATATTTGGAGGAGAATACTAGAAGGGACTCGCACCTGCGCCTAATATTTGGAGGAGAATACTAGAAGGGACTCGCACCTGCACCTAATATTTGGAGGAGAATACTAGAAGGGACTCACACCTGCACCTAATATTTGGAGGAGAATACTAGAAGAGATTCACACCTGCACCTAATATTTGGAGGAGAATACTAGAAGGGACTCACACCTGCACCTAATATTTGGAGGAGAATACTAGAAGGGACTCGCACCTGCATCTAATATTTGGAGGAGAATACTAAAAGGGACTCGCACCTGCACCTAATATTTGGAGGAGAATACTAGAAGGGACTCGCACCTGCACCTAATATTTGGAGGAGAATACTAGAAGGGACTCACACCTGCACCTAATATTTGGAGGAGAATACTAAAAGGGACTCGCACCTGCACCTAATATTTGGAGGAGAATACTAGAAGGGACTCGCACCTGCACCTAATATTTGGAGGAGAATACTAGAAGGGACTCACACCTGCACCTAATAATTGGAGGAGAATACTAGAAGGGACTCGCACCTGCACCTAATATTTGGAGAATACTAGAAGGGACTCACACCTGCACCTAATATTTGGAGGAGAATACTAGAAGGGACTCACACCTGCACCTAATATTTGGAGAATACTAGAAGGAACTCACACCTGCACCTAATATTTGGAGGAGAATACTAGAAGGGACTCACACCTGCACCTAATATTTGGAGAATACTAGAAGGGACTCACACCTGCACCTAATATTTGGAGGAGAATACTAGAAGGGACTCACACCTGCGCCTAATATTTGGAGGAGAATACTAGAAGGGACTCACACCTGCACCTAATATTTGGAGGAGAATACTAGAAGGGACTCACACCTGCACCTAATATTTGGAGGAGAATACTAGAAGGGACTCACACCTGCACCTAATATTTGGAGGAGAATACTAAAAGGGACTCGCACCTGCACCTAATATTTGGAGGAGAATACTAGAAGGGACTCGCACCTGCACCTAATATTTGGAGGAGAATACTAGAAGGGACTCACACCTGCACCTAATAATTGGAGGAGAATACTAGAAGGGACTCGCACCTGCACCTAATATTTGGAGAATACTAGAAGGGACTCACACCTGCACCTAATATTTGGAGGAGAATACTAGAAGGGACTCACACCTGCACCTAATATTTGGAGGAGAATACTAGAAGGGACTCACACCTGCACCTAATATTTGGAGAATACTAGAAGGGACTCACACCTGCACCTAATATTTGGAGGAGAATACTAGAAGGGACTCACACCTGCGCCTAATATTTGGAGGAGAATACTAGAAGGGACTCACACCTGCACCTAATATTTGGAGGAGAATACTAGAAGGGACTCACACCTGCACCTAATATTTGGAGAATACTAGAAGGGACTCACACCTGCACCTAATATTTGGAGGAGAATACTAGAAGGGACTCACACCTGCACCTAATATTTGGAGGAGAATACTAGAAGGGACTCACACCTGCACCTAATATTTGGAGGAGAATACTAGAAGGGACTCACACCTGCACCTAATATTTGGAGGAGAATACTAGAAGGGACTCGCACCTGCACCTAATATTTGGAGGAGAATACTAGAATGGACTCACACCTGCACCTAATATTTGGAGGAGAATACTAGAATGGACGATGCTTCCCTGAGAATAAGGGCTGGTGTTTACAGGACTGTGCTCAATGTACACTGAAAGTTCTGCCTAGCAACAGGTGACAAAACAATTAGAGCAGTTCTGCCGTCTGGTGGAGATGATAAATAAAGTTGCAAATATATAATGCAGAAACACCAAAAATACACTTTTTTTTTTTTAAATGAACAAATCCATATTGTGTAAAAAAAAAAAACGTAACTAAAACTTATAATTGAAGATTTTGCTTTTTAAAAAGCATTTTTTAAAAGACAATGAAATAAAGGGAGAAAGAAGTGAAAGAAAATCCTACATATGTTCTGCTTTTGTAAGAAAATCATCCACATTTAGTCACACAAGCCTCAACCATGATAATAACAAAAATAACATAGGATCAATGTTATCAAAAGTTATGATTAAAACAATTATTAATATACATATATAAACGCTTTTAACACCCCTAACGACATTTTAAATAAACACAAATATTAATAAGTAAACTATAAATAATAAGAAGGTAAATTATTGCTAAAACTATACTAAATACAGTAGAAAAAAGAAGTGGTAAAAATTTATATAATTGATTTTACAAAAATATTAATACAATTTTAACAGTTTCTTTGTAGATTAGGGGAGCTCTCATTTTTACTTTTTAAATGACCTACTTATTATTTATATATATATATATAATATTGATTCTCGGGGTCACGATTCGATAACATATCGATTTTTTCGATTCTGACATGCTAGCAGAGTAGTAGATTTTTTTTAAAAAGCTTTTATAATTGTAAAGGACAATGTTTTATCAACTGATTGCAATAATGTAAATTTGTTTTAACTATTAAAGGAACCAAAAATATGACTTATTTTATCTTTGTGAAAACATTGGACACAGTGTGTTGTCAAGCTTATGAGATGCCATGCAAGTGTAAGCCACTGTGACACTATTGTTCTTTTTTATTATTTTTGTAAATGTCTAATGATAATGGGGTGATCACTCTATGATGTAGAATCAAAATAATTGTTTTATTTGATCATAAAGGCAAGGCCACTTTGCTACTATGTCCAATATCAAACAATATTAAATGAAATAATTCAAGACGACCTTATGTACATGTATGGATGTATGTTTGATATATATACTTATATACGACTGTGTGTGTTTGTGTATATATATATGTATATATATTAGGGATGCACCAAAATGAAAATTTGTGGCCGAAGCCGAAACCGAATAAAATTTAAACGCTTGGCCGAAGGCCGAATACCGAATACCGAATAATGAATGCAGTTTTTCACAATTTTTTTTTATATTGCATAAATAGCCTATAATAAATATTTAGACATGTTTTTCAAATAAAGTATTTTTTTATTGAATATTGACATTTTTTAAATAATCCAGCAGCCTTTGCTTTTCAAAAAAAAGAACAAAGTTTTTCATTTATATTAGGCCTTCAAACAAAACATGCATTCCAAAAAAAAATAAAGTGCATTAAAATGGATAAACCCACAACAAATGAATTATTGTCCTTTTGGCAAAAGTCTGCTTAGCCACAGTAGATATGCTAATAATGTAAACAGAGGCCCCACTAAATCTCAATTAAGTGTGTGCTTGTAACCTCATACACTTATACAGGTACACAACATATCCCAACGTCACCGCGTCACTGCATGTTCGTTGATTGCGTCACCGCGTCAAAAAAATTGCGTCACACGCCACTATTCGGCCTTGTTTTTAATTCATTCCACCGAATGCCGAATGTGGCTTTTTTTGCCATATTCGGCCGAATATATTCGGTTACCGATTAATCGGTGCATCCCTAATATATATATATATATATATATATATATATATATATATATATATATATATATATATATATATATATATACATATGTATATATATATATATATATATATATTTATATATATATATATATATATACATATGTATGTATATATATATATATATATATATATATATATATATATATATATATATATATATACATATGTATATATATATATATATATATATATATTTATATATATATATATATATATACATATGTATGTATATAAATATATATATATATATATATATATATATATATATATATATATATATGTATATATATATATATATATACACACACACATACATGCATACATATAAATAAATATACACATACATATATGTACGTATGTATATATATATATATATATATATACACTCACACACACACGCACACACACATACATACACATACATGCATGGTATGGTGTTCTTGGGATGCAACTCAGTATTCTTCTTCCTCCAAACACGACCAGTTGAGTTTATACCAAAAAGTTCTATTTTAGTTTCATCTGACCACATGACATTCTCCCAATCCTCTGCTGTATCATCCATGTATCCATTTTGGTATAAACTCAACTCCTCGTGTTTGGAGGAAGAAGAATACTGAGTTGCATCCCAAGAACACCATACCTACTGTGAAGCATGGGGGTGGAAACATCATGCTTTGGGGATGTTTTTCTGCTAAGGGGACAGGACGATTGATCCGTGTTAAGGAAAGAATGAATGGGGCCATGTATCGTGAGATTTTGAGCCAAAACCTCCTTCCATCAGTGAGAGCTTTGAATGGTTGACTAAGTACTTATTTTCCACCATCATTTACAAATAAATTCTTTAACATTCCTACAATGTGAATTCCTGGATATTTTTTTCATATATATATATATATATATATATATATATATATATATATATATATATATATATATATATATATATGTGTATTTTTTTTCTCCAAGGTGGCGCCGCAGTAGTGGCTGCTGTTGGCAGGAGCTCTGTGCTCTTGTTTCATCCTTTTGTGTTTCCCTCTTGTTTTCATGTGCTATATTATATATATATATATATATATATATATATATATATATATATATATATATATATATATATATATTTTTTTTTTTGCCTTTTGGTCCGGGACCCTTTGGGACTTTGTGACAAGGGGTGGCACTTTCGTGACCTCTGCGGTTCTTTTTGTGGACTTCTGGATCTGCCTCTCGGGAGCCTTTTGGCTATGGAGACCAGCTGCTGGGTCTCTGCCACACCGAAGTCTCTTTGGAGGGACTGGAGGAGATGCGGATGAGGGTACAGGACTGCAGAGTTTGGAGGGACTGGAGGAGATGCGGATGAGGGTACAGGACTGCAGGGTTTGGAGGGACTGGAGGAGATGCGGATGAGGGGACAGGACTGCAGAGTTTGGAGGGACTGGAGGAGATGCGGATGAAGGGACAGGACTGCGGAGCTAGCACTGAGCGCCGCGACGGAGAAGCTTCACAGTGTCTTGGCTGAATGAGCAGGTGTCGGACACCTCAGTCTCCTTGGACGTATCCTCGCTCATCCATGCGGACCGGACACTGTCCGAGAGTTGGTTGGCAACAGAGAGTGGAGTCGGCTCTCTTGGTTGCTTTGTTGGGTCCGCCCCTGTCTCTGGCCATGCTCCCTCCACCTCAGCAGACGATGGCGTGGAACACGGCAGAGCCCACCACAGTGTATATGTTTCTTTGACTTTATTCATAGCTGTATGTAGAAGTGGCTGCTTGTATCCACTACTTTAATGTCTTTCATGTCCTTTGTGTTCTTTGATGTGCGATGTTTCCCTCTTACACACATGTGAGAGGGATAAATAAATAATGATAAATGGGTTGTACTTGTACAGCGCTTTTCTACCTTCAAGGTACTCAAAGCGCTTTGACACTACTTCCACATTTACCTATTCACACACACATTCACAGACTGATGGAGGGTGCTGCCATGCAAGGTGCTAACCAGCACCCATCAGGAGCAAGGGTGAAGTGTCTTGCTCAGGACACAACGAACATGACAAGGTTGATACTAGGTGGGGATTGAACCAGGAACCCTCGGGTTGCGCACGGCCACTCTCCCACTTCCCCACACCGTCCCTGTGTACTATGGCTATGAGTTGTTGTTATTCTTTCCCTTGGCCTCAGTCTGGACCCCCTCTCGAGAGGCCCAGGCTTAGACCAATGTTTTTATTTTATTTTATTTTATTTTAATCTTTTATTTTTTTCTCCCATTCCCCCCACTTGTTTACATGTATCTCACCTTTTTTTTAAGGGGCTCTGAAAGCCAGCAAACCCATTAGCGATCCCGTTCTGTCTCCTTGTAATGTTTGTCTGATCTGGAATGGGATTGTGCTGAAAATTTAAATTTTCCTGAAGGAACTTTCCTGAAGGAATAATTAAAGTACTATCTAATCTATCTAATCTAATCTAATATATGTATATATATATATATATATATATATATATGTATATATGTATGTATATATATATATATATATATATGTATATATATATATATATATATGTATGTATATATATATATATATATATGTATATATATATGTATGTATGTATGTATGTATATGTATGTATATTTATATATATGTATGTATGTATATGTATATACTGTTATGTATGTGTGGGGAAAAAATCACAAGACTACTTCATCTCTACAGAACTGTTTCATGAGGGGTTCCCTAAATCATCAGGAGATTTTAATGGAAGTATTTACATACAATGGTTTATATAAGGCACAGAGTGGGTGGGTACAGGCAGGCGTAGGGGCGTGGTGATTGGCTCATGTGTTACCTAGGAGGTGTCTCCATCTGTGACGGCATGCTGATACAATTTCACTGCACTTGTTGAGGGATAACAGGTCTGGGTGGTATATAATAAACAGTTTCTCTTTTAAGCATAGGTTGCATCTTTTATTACCACTATTGTAAGGTGTGCTGGATGCAAGAATTTGCCATGTTATTGAATATTCAACATTATTGTCTTTGAGGTTCCAAATGTGCTTGCTGAGTTCTGTAGTGTTCCGCAGTCTTTGGTTTCTAAAAGAAGCCTTGTGATTGTTCCATCTGGTTTTGAACTCTCCCTCGGTCAATCCTACATACGTTTCAGATGTGTTAACTTCCTTGCGAGTTACCTTTGATTGGTAAACGACTGATGTTTGTAAGCACCCCCCGTCGAGAGGGCAATCTGGTTTCTTGCAGCAGTTAGAGCCTTTGTTGGTTTCGGAGTCCCTCTGTCTAGGGGCAGACAGCCCTTTTGCAATTGCTTTATTGTGATTTGAAATAATTTGTTGTATATTATTCATACAGCTGTAGCTCAAATTAATGCTCTTCTTGTTGAATACTTTTCCTAGGGTGTTTCCTATGGGGAAGTGTTTGTCGATCAGACATTTTTGCTGTATGGGGGGTTGTACCAGATAATGTTGTTTCGTTTTCTACTCTTTTTTGGTTGGTTTCCTAGAGTGGGTTCGTAGGTGAGGGTGAAGTTGTATCCGCTTTGTATCTAGCCATGTGTTAAAGTAGCTCTTCCTGAGGGTGTTTCAGTGTTATAACCTCACCTTTATCTTGACTTTTTACACCAAAATGCTTACATTCTCCATTTTCTGTCCACACACTGTGTCTGCTTGTAGGTACTCTGTGTGTGTGCGCTGCCCAACATGCTCCTCTGCTGGTAAAACCAGCTATGTCACGTCATCCATCCAT
>NC_084621.1:11537785-11605285 GCF_033978795.1 Nerophis ophidion
CAGGCTGGCTGTTTCACCCTTCGCTCGACTGTCTTCTTCCTTTCTTTCCAGGCTGGCTGTTTCATCCTTCGCTCGTCCGTCTTCTTCCTTTCTTTCCAGGCTGGCTGTTTTATCCTTCGCTCGTCCATCTTCTTCCTGTCTTTCCAGGCTGGCTGTTTCACCCTTCGCTCGACTGTCTTGTTCCTTTCTTTCCAGGCTGGCTGTTTCACCCTTCGCTCGACTGTCTTGTTCCTTTCTTTCCAGGCTGGCTGTTTCATCCTTCGCTCGACTGTCTTCTTCCTGTCTTTCCAGGATGGCTGTTTCATCCTTCGCTCGACTGTCTTCTTCCTTTCTTTCCAGGCTGGCTGTTTTATCCTTCGCTTGTCCATCTTCTTCCTTTCTTTCCAGGCTGGCTGTTTCACCCTTCGCTCGACTGTCTTCTTCCTTTCTTTCCAGGCTGGCTGTTTCATCCTTCGCTCGTCCGTCTTCTTCCTTTCTTTCCAGGCTGGCTGTTTTATCCTTCGCTCGTCCATCTTCTTCCTGTCTTTCCAGGCTGGCTGTTTCACCCTTCGCTCGACTGTCTTGTTCCTTTCTTTCCAGGCTGGCTGTTTCACCCTTCGCTCGACTGTCTTGTTCCTTTCTTTCCAGGCTGGCTGTTTCATCCTTCGCTTGACTGTCTTCTTCCTGTCTTTCCAGGCTGGCTGTTTCATCCTTCGCTCGACTGTCTTCTTCCTTTCTTTCCAGGCTGGCTGTTTTATCCTTCGCTTGTCCATCTTCTTCCTTTCTTTCCAGGCTGGCTGTTTCATCCTTCGCTCGACTGTCTTCTTCCTTTCTTTCCAGGCTGTCCGGTTCACCCTTCGCTCGACTGTCTTCTTCCTTTCTTTCCAGGCTGGCTCTTTTATCCTTTGCTTGTCCATCTTCTTCCTTTCTTTCCAGGCTGGCTGTTTCACCCTTCGCTCGACTGTCTTCTTCCATTCTTTCCAGGCTGGCTGTTTCATCCTTCGCTCGACTGTCTTCTTCCTGTCTTTCCAGGTTGGCTGTTTCACCCTTCGCTCGACTGTCTTGTTCCTTTCTTTCCAGGCTGGCTGTTTCACCCTTCGCTCGACTGTCTTCTTCCTTTCTTTCCAGGCTGGCTGTTTCATCCTTCGCTCGACTGTCTTCTTCCTGTCTTTCCAGGCTGGCTGTTTCACCCTTCACTCGACTGTCTTGTTCCTTTCTTTCCAGGCTGGCTGTTTCATCCTTCGCTCGACTGTCTTCTTCCTGTCTTTCCAGGCTGACTGTTTCATCCTTCGCTTGACCGTCTTGTTCCTTTCTTTCCAGGCTGGCTGTTTCATCCTTCGCTCGACTGTCTTCTTCCTGTCTTTCCAGGCTGGCTGTTTCACCCTTCGCTCGACTGTCTTGTTCCTTTCTTTCCAGGCTGGCTGTTTCACCCTTCGCTCGACTGTCTTCTTCCTTTCTTTCCAGGCTGGCTGTTTCATCCTTCGCTCGACTGTCTTCTTCCTGTCTTTCCAGGCTGGCTGTTTCACCCTTCGCTCGACTGTCTTGTTCCTTTCTTTCCAGGCTGGCTGTTTCATCCTTCGCTCGACTGTCTTCTTCCTGTCTTTCCAGGCTGACTGTTTCATCCTTCGCTCGACTGTCTTCTTCCTGTCTTTCCAGGCTGGCTGTTTCACCCTTCGCTCGACTGTCTTGTTCCTTTCTTTCCAGGCTGGCTGTTTCATCCTTCGCTCGACTGTCTTCTTCCTGTCTTTCCAGGCTGGCTGTTTCACACTTCGCTCGACTTCCTTCAAAACTACGCTCAGCCTCCGAAGCCACCGAAAACATCCGCGCTCCAAAAAAAGTTATATATTGATGTATCTTTAACTTGCAAGGCTGTTCATGGGGACCAAATTTAGATAATTTTGCAAAATTCACACACATTTGTACGTGACTACTGAGGACCATAAAAAAAAAAAAAAAGCAGCGAGTGCAGTACCAGCTACAGCCCGATGAGGGGGCTGCTGTGCAAATGTCTCACACTCAAACTTTAAACATGTTTTATGGGCCGAAGCTTAAAAATCATCTTCAGAATGGATCTGACTATCATTTAAAAATGTTTCCCTTTAGGGGACCTGGATTTTGTCCCCATATTGTCGGAAGTAAAGGTGAGTGTGTAAACAGTGCGATGTCCCCATTAAGTAAGAATTGCCAGAACACACACACACACACACACACACACACACACACGCACACACACACACACACACACACACACACATGGCAGGAGTCGGGTCTGCAGCCCCTGGGGTGTTTGCGGGCTGGATTCACACCGATGAATCCTCTGACTGCGCTATTGTTATTTAAATGTGGGAAGGCGATCAGCGGCGAGCATTAATGGCGTCCTCAGCAGTGCAGATGCAGCGCGAGACACACACGCACACACACACACACACACACACACACACACACACACACACACACACACACACACACACACACACACACACACACACACACGCACACACATTGTCGTGTCAGCCTTGTGGATGCACCTTGAGGGCCACATGAATAACAAACAGCTCCGCCAACTGCAATAGCTGCCGATATTTCCAGTGTTTTTGCCACATTACTCAGCGCTCTTTTGACTGGGGCCCTCCACGCACCGCTGGCCTTTTGACTGGGGCCCTCCACGCACCGCTGGCCTTTTGACTGGGGCCCTCCACGCACCGCTGGCCTTTTGACTGGGGCCCTCCACATACCGCTGGCCTTTTGACTGGGGCCCTCCACGGACCGCTGGCCTTTTGACTGGGGCCCTCCACGTACCGCTCGCCTTTTGACTGGGGCCCTCCACGGACCGCTGGCCTTTTGACTGGGGCCCTCCACATACCGCTGGCCTTTTGACTGGGGCCCTCCACGGACCGCTGGCCTTTTGACTGGGGCCCTCCACGCACCGCTGGCCTTTTGACTGGGGCCCTCCACGCACCGCTGGCCTTTTGACTGGGGCCCTCCACGCACCGCTGGCCTTTTGACTGGGGCCCTCCACGCACCGCTGGCCTTTTGACTGGGGCCCTCCACATACCGCTGGCCTTTTGACTGGGGCCCTCCACGGACCGCTGGCCTTTTGACTGGGGCCCTCCACGCACAGCGGGCCTTTTGACTGGGGCCCTCCACGTACTGCTCGCCTTTTGACTGGGGCCCTCCACGCACAGCATGCCTTTTGACTGGGGCCCTCCACGTACCGCTGGCCTTTTGACTGGGGCCCTCCACGCACCGCTGGCCTTTTGACTGGGGCCCTCCACGCACCGCTGGCCTTTTGACTGGGGCCCTCCACATACCGCTGGCCTTTTGACTGGGGCCCTCCACGGACCGCTGGCCTTTTGACTGGGGCCCTCCACGCACAGCGTGCCTTTTGACTGGGGCCCTCCACGTACTGCTCGCCTTTTGACTGGGGCCCTCCACGCACAGCATGCCTTTTGACTGGGGCCCTCCACGTACCGCTGGCCTTTTAACTGGGGCCCTCCACGTACCGCTGGCCTTTTGACTGGGGCCCTCCACGTACCACTCGCCTTTTAACTGGGGCCCTCCACGTACCGCTGGCCTTTTGACTGGGGCCCTCCACGCACCGCTGGCCTTTTGACTGGGGCCCTCCACGGACCGCTGGCCTTTTGACTGGGGCCCTCCACGTACCCCTGGCCTTTTGACTGGGGCCCTCCACGTACCGGTGGCCTTTTGACTGGGGCCCTCCACACACAGCGTGCATTTTGACTGGGGCCCTCCACGTACCGCTGGCCTTTTGACTGGGGCCCTCCACGTACCGCTGGCCTTTTGACTGGGGCCCTCCACACACAGCATGCCTTTTGACTGGGGCCCTCCACGTACCGCTGGCCTTTTAACTGGGGCCCTCCACGTACCGCTGGCCTTTTGACTGGGGCCCTCCACGCACAGCATGCCTTTTGACTGGGGCCCTCCACGCACAGCATGCCTTTTGACTGGGGCCCTCCATGCACCGCTCGCCTTTTGACTGGGGCCCTCCACGCACCGCTCGCCTTTTGACTGGGGCCCTCCACGCACCGCTCGCCTTTTGACTGGGGCCCTCCACGTACCGCTCGCCTTTTGACTGGGGCCCTCCACGCACAGCATGCCTTTTGACTGGGGCCCTCCACGCACCGCTGGCCTTTTGACTGGGGCTCTCCACGTACCGCTTTCCTTTTGACTGGGGCCCTCCACGTACCGCTGGCCTCTTGACTGGAGCCCTCCACGTACCGCTGGCCTTTTGACTGGGGCCCTCCACGTACCGCTGGCCTTTTGACTGGGGCCCTCCACGCACAGCATGCCTTTTGACTGGGGCCCTCCACGCACCGCTGGCCTTTTGACTGGGGCTCTCCACGTACCGCTTTCCTTTTGACTGGGGCCCTCCACGTACCGCTGGCCTCTTGACTGGGGCCCTCCATGCACAGCGTGCCTTTTGACTGGGGCCCTCCACGCACCGCTGGCCTTTTGACTGGGACCCTCCACGTACCGCTCGCCTTTTGACTGGGGCCCTCCACGTACCGCTGGCCTTTTGACTGGGGCCCTCCACGCACAGCATGCCTTTTGACTGGGGCCCTCCACGCACCGCTGGCCTTTTGACTGGGGCTCTCCACGTACCGCTTTCCTTTTGACTGGGGCCCTCCACGTACCGCTGGCCTCTTGACTGGGGCCCTCCACGTACCGCTGGCCTTTTGACTGGGGCCCTCCATGTACCGCTGGCCTTTTGACTGGGGCCCTCCATGCACAGCGTGCCTTTTGACTGGGGCCCTCCACGCACCACTGGCCTTTTGACTGGGGCCCTCCACGTACCGCTGGCCTTTTGACTGGGGCCCTCTACGTACCGCTCGCCTTTTGACTGGGGCCCTCCATGTACCGCTGGCCTTTTGACTGGGGCCCTCCACGTACCGCTGGCCTTTTGACTGGGGCCCTCCATGCACAGCGTGCCTTTTGACTGGGGCCCTCCACGTACCGCTGGCCTTTTGACTGGGGCCCTCCACGCACAGCATGCCTTTTGACTGGGGCCCTCCACGTACCGCTGGCCTTTTGACTGGGGCCCTCCAGGCACAGCGTGCCTTTTGACTGGGGCCCTCCACGCACCGCTGGCCTTTTGACTGGGGCCCTCCACGTACCCCTGGCCTTTTGACTGGGGCCCTCCACGTACCGCTGGCCTTTTGACTGGGGCCCTCCACGTACAGCGTGCCTTTTGACTGGGGCCCTCCACGCACAGCATGCCTTTTGACTGGGGCCCTCCACGTACCGCTGGCCTTTTGACTGGGGCCCTCCAGGCACAGCGTGCCTTTTGACTGGGGCCCTCCACGCACCGCTGGCCTTTTGACTGGGGCCCTCCACGTACCGCTGGCCTTTTGACTGGGGCCCTCCACGTACCGCTGGCCTTTTGACTGGGGCCCTCCACGCACCGCTGGCCTTTTGACTGGGGCCCTCCACGTACCGCTGGCCTTTTGACTGGGGCCCTCCACGTACCGCTGGCCTTTTGACTGGGGCCCTCCACGTACAGCGTGCCTTTTGACTGGGGCCCTCCACGCACAGCATGCCTTTTGACTGGGGCCCTCCACGTACCGCTGGCCTTTTGACTGGGGCCCTCCAGGCACAGCGTGCCTTTTGACTGGGGCCCTCCACGCACCGCTGGCCTTTTGACTGGGGCCCTCCACGTACCCCTGGCCTTTTGACTGGGGCCCTCCACGTACCGCTGGCCTTTTGACTGGGGCCCTCCACGCACCGCTGGCCTTTTGACTGGGGCCCTCCACGTACCGCTGGCCTTTTGACTGGGGCCCTCCACGTACCGCTGGCCTTTTGACTGGGGCCCTCCACGCACAGCGTGCCTTTTGACTGGGGCCCTCCACGCACCGCTCGCCGTACTAGCAACGCTCCCTCGCCGCCGCGACTCCCATTTTGTTTATTTAATTATTTTCCAAAAAGCCGTCTGACCTGGTCCGCTTTGAAAGTTTGCTTAAAGTGGGCGGGGCGGAGGCTGTCAGGGCCAATCAGAGCCCAGACAAGTTACGTGAGGTGACGGTATTGTTTTTGCATCCCCCCACACCCCCAACACTCCTCAGCAAAATGGGATTAGACAAGCACCCCTGGGCCATTAACACTTGACCCTTACCTGTTTGTTTTTTCTTTCTAAAAACCCCGCTGGACTTGTTGGATAGGTTGCCTCTCAATCCAGCTCGGTGGTTCTTAGCCTGGTTGGAGGGCCCCAAGCCCACCACTTTCACCCAACCCTTCTTTAGTGAAAAATAAGAGGGGGTCGCTGGAGCCTATCTCAGCTGCATTCGGGCGGAAGGCAGGGTACACCCTTGTCAGATTCAAAAACTGATGACATCTATTAAACAGACAAGAAGCAAGGAATCGTGCAGAGACAGAGTTCAGTTTAGCTCGAGGAAACGTGTTTTGGCTGTACTATAGTTACAGATCCAAACTACGTTCTAAAAAAATCAAACCCGCGCGCCTCCTCTATTTATTAGTAAAGTCCCTATTAGATCGCTGTCGCTCTACGAAGGTGGTAGACTCAACGACTCCAGTTAGACACAATATATGACTATACAAAAATGCAAATATGTTGACACTTGGTGCTATCGCCCAGTCTCTGCTTTGTCTGGTCCCGGTACCCAATGCATGCATACAACATGATACATCACACATGCATGCATACAACATGATACATCACACATGCATGCATACAACATGATACATCACACATGCATGCATACAACATGATACATCACACATGCATGCATACAACATGATACATCACACATGCATGCATACAACATGATACATCACACATGCATGCATACAACATGATACATCACACATGCATGCATACAACATGATACATCACACATGCATGCATACAACATGATACATCACACATGCATGCATACAACAAGATACATCACACATGCATGCATACAACATGATACATCACACATGCATGCATACAACATGATACATCACACATGCATGCATACAACATGATACATCACACATGCATGCATACAACATGATACATCACACATGCATGCATACAACATGATACATCACACATGCATGCATACAACATGATACATCACACATGCATGCATACAACATGATACATCACACGCGCATGCATACAACATGATACATCACACACACATGCATACATGATACATCACACATACATGCATACATGATACATCACACATGCATGCATACAACATGATACATCACACATGCATGCATACAACATGATACATCACACATGCATGCATACAACATGATACATCACACATACATGCATACATGATACATCACACATACATGCATACATGATACATCACACATGCATGTATACAACATGATACATCACACATGCATGCATACAACATGATACATCACACATGCATGCATACAACATGATACATCACACATGCATGCATACAACATGATACATCACACATGCATGCATACAACATGATACATCACACATGCATGCATACAACATGATACATCACACATGCATGCATACAACATGATACATCACACATGCATGCATACAACATGATACATCACACATGCATGCATACAACATGATACATCACACATGCATGCATACAACATGATACATCACACATGCATGCATACAACATGATACATCACACATGCATGCATACAACAAGATACATCACACATGCATGCATACAACATGATACATCACACATGCATGCATACAACATGATACATCACACATGCATGCATACAACATGATACATCACACATGCATGCATACAACATGATACATCACACATGCATGCATACAACATGATACATCACACATGCATGCATACAACATGATACATCACACATGCATGCATACAACATGATACA
Organism: Nerophis ophidion; assembly: GCF_033978795.1. NCBI lineage: Eukaryota > Metazoa > Chordata > Actinopteri > Syngnathiformes > Syngnathidae > Nerophis > Nerophis ophidion. Next base: position 11,545,661 of record NC_084621.1, read on the forward strand.
TCACACGCGCATGCATACAACATGATACATCACACACACATGCATACATGATACATCACACATACATGCATACATGATACATCACACATGCATGCATACAACATGATACATCACACATGCATGCATACAACATGATACATCACACATGCATGCATACAACATGATACATCACACATACATGCATACATGATACATCACACATACATGCATACATGATACATCACACATGCATGTATACAACATGATACATCACACATGCATGCATACAACATGATACATCACACATGCATGCATACAACATGATACATCACACATGCATGCATACAACATGATACATCACACATGCATGCATACAACATGATACATCACACGCGCATGCATACAACATGATACATCACACGCGCATGCATACAACATGATACATCACACGCGCATGAATACAACATGATACATCACACATGCATGCATACAACATGATACATCACACATACATGTATACAATATGATACATCACACATGCATGCATACAACATGATACATCACACATGCATGTATACAACATGATACATCACACATGCATGCATACAACATGATACATCACACATGCATGCATACAACATGATACATCACACATGCATGCATACAACATGATACATCACACATGCATGCATACAACATGATACATCACACATGCATGCATACAACATGATACATCACACATACATGCATACATGATACATCACACAGACATGCATACAACATGATACATCACACATACATGCATACATGATACATCACACATACATGCATACATGATACATCACACATGCATGCATACAACATGATACATCACACATGCATGCATACAACATGATACATCACACATACATGCATACATGATACATCACACATACATGCATACATGATACATCACACATGCATGTATACAACATGATACATCACACATGCATGCATACAACATGATACATCACACATGCACGTATACAACATGATACATCACACATGCATGCATACAACATGATACATCACACATGCATGCATACAACATGATACATCACACATGCATGCATACAACATGATACATCACACATGCATGCATACAACATGATACATCACACATGCATGCATACAACATGATACATCACACAGACATGCATACAACATGATACATCACACATACATGCATACATGATACATCACACATGCATGTATACAACATGATACATCACACATGCATGCATACAACATGATACATCACACATACATGCATACATGATACATCACACATACATGCATACATGATACATCACACATGCATGTATACAACATGATACATCACACATGCATGCATACAACATGATACATCACACATGCACGTATACAACATGATACATCACACATGCATGCATACAACATGATACATCACACATGCATGCATACAACATGATACATCACACATGCATGCATACAACATGATACATCACACATACATGCATACATGATACATCACACATACATGCATACATGATACATCACACATGCATGTATACAACATGATACATCACACATGCATGCATACAACATGATACATCACACATACATGCATACATGATACATCACACATACATGCATACATGATACATCACACATGCATGTATACAACATGATACATCACACATGCATGCATACAACATGATACATCACACAGACATGCATACAACATGATACATCACACATACATGCATACATGATACATCACACATGCATGTATACAACATGATACATCACACATGCATGCATACAACATGATACATCACACATACATGCATACATGATACATCACACATACATGCATACATGATACATCACACATGCATGTATACAACATGATACATCACACATGCATGCATACAACATGATACATCACACATGCACGTATACAACATGATACATCACACATGCATGCATACAACATGATACATCACACATGCATGCATACAACATGATACATCACACATGCATGCATACAACATGATACATCACACATACATGCATACAACATGATACATCACACATGCATGCATACAACATGATACATCACACATACATGCATACAACATGATACATCACACATGCATGCATACAACATGATACATCACACATACATGCATACATGATACATCACACATACATGCATACATGATACATCACACATGCATGTATACAACATGATACATCACACATGCATGCATACAACATGATACATCACACATACATGCATACATGATACATCACACATACATGCATACATGATACATCACACATGCATGTATACAACATGATACATCACACATGCATGCATACAACATGATACATCACACAGACATGCATACAACATGATACATCACACATACATGCATACATGATACATCACACATACATGCATACATGATACATCACACATGCATGTATACAACATGATACATCACACATGCATGCATACAACATGATACATCACACATGCACGTATACAACATGATACATCACACATGCATGCATACAACATGATACATCACACATGCATGCATACAACATGATACATCACACATGCACGTATACAACATGATACATCACACATGCATGCATACAACATGATACATCACACATGCATGCATACAACATGATACATCACACATGCATGCATACAACATGATACATCACACATGCATGCATACAACATGATACATCACACATGCATGCATACAACATGATACATCACACATGCATGCATACAACATGATACATCACACATGCATGCATACAACATGATACATCACACGCGCATGTATACAACATGATACATCACACATGCATGCATACAACATGATACATCACACATACATGCATACATGATACATCACACATGCATGTATACAACATGATACATCACACATGCATGCATAGAACATGATACATCACAATTTCCAGTTTTTCCTTTCATCATGTTGGAAAAGGAGTAGGAAGAAGCAGAGCTTATTTAATAGTTCCCCTTTTCTTTTACACAACAATTGCTGAAAGTTGTGTTTACTTCCTTTTCTCAATGTATTCCCAATATACTTTATAATAATCACCAAAAAATAAATAAACTAAAATAGTCGGTGAGGTAAATTACATTTCATCTGGTGAGATGAGTAAGATTATTTAGAAAATGAACGGATGGATGGATGAAATAAATTAGGAGAGTTTATCTTGGTTCTTCTTCTTTCTACTTCGAAAATACTTTAAGTTTGAAGAGTTTTTTGAAGGATTGTTGGATTGCTTTGCTTCTTCCATTCCATCATTTAATTCCACATACTGAAGGTCTTAAGTGTTGTACGTGCCTACAAATGTTTTCAATGACATTTTTCTCCAAGATTATAATAATCTTATTATATTATTTTATAATATTCTTAATCCATAGTCAGCTAATTGCCAGTTTGTCTTCTCCTGACCTCCTTGCTTCTATCTTGTGTCAACTAGTGCAGAGTTTTTCAACATTTTTTGGAGCCAAGGCACATTTTTTGCGTTGAAAAATTCCGGAGGCACACCACCAGCAGAAATCAATAAAAAAATAAATTCAGCTGACAGTAAAAAGTGGTTGTCTCAGTTGTTGGGTGTGACTTTAAAGCATAAGCAGGCATGCATCACTACAGCTCTTGTGTTTTAGGTTTTGTCTTGCGCTTTTATTTTGCTGGCTTTTTTAGCAGTTTCCTGTTTTCCTTTGAGCGATATTTCCCACTTCTACTTAGTTTTAGCAATCAAGAATATTTCAGTGGTTTTTAATCTTTCTTTGTGGGGACATCGTTGGTCGTCATGTCATGTTCGGATGTACATTGTGGACGCCATCTTTGCTCCACAGTAAGTCTTTGCTGTCGTCCAGCATTCTGTTTTTGTTGACTTTGTAGCCAGTTCAGTTTTAGTCTCCTTCTGCATAGCCTCTCCTATGTTGCGATCTGCTGCTCAGATCTACACTATTTATTTTTCCATTTTGTATATTTCTCCGACTCCTTATTTCCTGTTTGCTTGGTCACCATGGTCAGTCATCAGTCCACCTGCTAGTCTCGCCCCGCACACCTGCCACTAATTATCACCGTCCTATTCAAGCCAGTCTTCTCTGTTCATTCGGTCTGGGTTCATAGTTTGCTTTCACGCCACTGTACGTCTGGATTTTGATCATTTGCTTTCACGCAAGTATTTTACTCTCGCTAGCTTCTCACGCTAAACCACTTGTTTTGTCCAGTTTACATACTGATGATTTCCATCCATCCATCATCTTCCGCTTATCCGAGGTCGGGTCGCGGGGGCAACAGCCTAAGCAGGGAAACCCAGACTTCCCTCTCCCCAGCCACTTCATCTAGCTCTTCCCGGGGGATCCCGAGGCGTTCCCAGGCCAGCCGGGAGACATAGTCTTCCCAACGTGTCCTGGGTCTTCCCCGTGGCCTCCTACCGGTAGGACGTGCCCTAAACACCTCCCTAGGGAGGCGTTCGGGTGGCATCCTGACCAGATGCCTGAACCACCACATCTGGCTCCTCTCGATGTGAAGGAGCAGCGGCTTTACTTTGAGTTCCTCCCGGATGGCAGAGCTTCTCACCCTATCTCTAAGGGAGAGACCCGCCACACGGCGGAGGAAACTCATTTCGGCCGCTTGTACCCGTGATCTTATCCTTTCGGTCATGACCCAAAGCTCATGACCATAGGTGAGGATGGGAACGTAGATTGACCGGTAAATTAAGATCTTTGCCTCCCGGCTCAGCTCCTTCTTCACCACAACGGATCGGTACAACGTCCGCATTACTGAAGACGCCGCACCGATCCGCCTGTCGATCTCACGATCCACTCTTCCCCTCACTCGTGAACAAGACTCCTAGGTACTTGAACTCCTCCACTTGGGGCAGGGTCTCCTCCCCAACCCGGAGATGGCACTCCACCCTTTTCCGGGCGAGAACCATGGACTCGGACTTGGAGGTGCTGATTCTCATTCCGGTCGCTTCACACTCGGCTGCGAACCGATCCAGCGAGAGCAAAAAGCAGGGACCTAATCCTGCGGTCACCAAACCGGAACCCCTCAACGCCTTGACTGCGCCTAGAAATTCTGTCCATAAAAGTTATGAACAGAATCGGTGACAAAGGACAGCCTTGGCGGAGTCCAACCCTCACTGGAAATGTGTTCGACTTACTGCCGGCAATGCGGACCAAGCTCTGGCACTGATCATACAGGGAGTGGACCGCCACAATAAGACAGTCCGATACTCCATACTCTCTGAGCACTCCCCACAGGACTTCCCGAGGGACACGGTCGAATGCCTTCTCCAAGTCCACAAAACACATGTAGACTGGTTGGGCAAACTCCCATGCACCCTCAAAAACCCTGCCGAGAGTATAGAGCTGGTCCACAGTTCCACGACCAGGACGAACACCACACTGTTCCTCCTGAATCCGAGGTTCGACTATCCGACGTAGCCTCCTCTCCAGTACACCTGAATAAACCTTACCGGGAAGGCTGAGTGTGATCCCACGATAGTTGGAACACACCCTCCGGTCCCCCTTCTTAAAGAGAGGAACCACCACCCCGGTCTACCAATCCAGAGGTACCGCCCCCGATGTCCACGCGATGCTGCAAAGTCTTGTCAACCAAGACAGCCCCACAGCATCCAGAGCCTTAAGGAACTCCGGGCGATCATCAAATCATCATACTGATGATTTGTTTTCTCTTTTGTGCCAACGTGCTATTTTAGTTTGTCTATTTTTACTTCCTAGTTTCCTGTGACAATCTGTCACTTAATTTCTGATAGTTTTTCGTGTTTTGCACTTTATTTCCTGTTCAGTGCTCTTATTTTGTTATACTTCCTGTTTATTCCGCTGAGCACCGTTTTTGTCACACTCGCCGTTGATTGGCAGCGGTCCTCAGCTGCTGTCAATCAACATAGGTCTATTTATGTTTCACTCTAGCACTCCTCAGTGCTCGAAGTTAAAACCATGTTGGGAACATCTCCATGCAAGACTGCTTTCTGTTTATAACTTTTACTTTGATGAAATTAAAATCATCTTACCTGCTTTCTGCTCTCCTGGATTCTTGCATACTTGAGGTCACACAACTGCAGCCATGCGAAGTCCTAACACCCTAAGCTTCAATGCCTTTTCTTAGGGGCACTCACCTTTTGGTTTAAGCATTAGACACATTTTTACCTGCACGCTGCCTCCCGCTGTTTCCAACATCTACAAAGCAATTATCTAGCGGCTGCCGCCTACTGAAATGGAAGAGTATTACAGGGTTACTCTGCCGATCTGTAGACAGCGGCATCAGACCATGGCCCCCAGGACGCTCACACATAAGCACGGCCGACAACCCCTGAGGCAGATGGCTCATCTGAGGGGCGTTGGGAAATAAAAATAATAAAACTTGTAAAGTAGTAAGAACCATGGGGTGGAGATGAAGAATAAAAAAAAAGTAAGATATATGAAGATTAATTGAAAAAAATAGGAAAAGATACCATTCCCGGTACGGTTTATTCAGGTGTATTGGAGAGGAGGCTTCGCCGGATAGTCGAACCTCGGATTCAGGAGGAACAGTGTGGTTTTCGTCCTGGTCGTGGAACTGTGGACCAGCTCTATACTCTCGGCAGGGTTCTTGAGGGTGCATGGGAGTTTGCCCAAACAGTCTACATGTGCTTTGTGGACTTGGAGAAGACATTCGACCGTGTCCCTCGGGAAGTCCTTTGGGGAGTGCTCAGAGAGTATGGGGTATCGGACTGTCTTATTGTGGCGGTCCGCTCCCTGTATGATCAGTGTCAGAGCTTGGACCGCATTGCTGTCAGTAAGTCGGACACGTTTCCAGTGAGGGTTGGACTCCGCCAAGGCTGTCCTTTGTCACCGATTCTGTTCAGAACTTTTATGGACAGAATTTCTAGGCACAGCCAAGGCGTTGAGGGGATCCGGTTTGGTGGCCACGGGATTAGGTCTCTGCTTTTTGCAGATGATGTGGTCCTGATGGCTTCATCTGACCGGGATCTTCAGCTCTCGCTGGATCGGTTCGCAGCCGAGTATGAAGCAACCGGAATGAGAATCAGCACCTCCAAGTCCGAGTCCATGGTTCTCGCCCGGAAAAGGGTGGAGTGCCATCTCCGGGTTGGGGAGGAGACCCTGCCCCAAGTGGAGGAGTTCAAGTACCTAGGAGTCTTGTTCACGAGTGGGGGAAGAGTGGATCGTGAGATCGACAGGCGGATCGGTGCGGCGTCTTCAGTAATGCGGACGTTGTACCGATCCGGTGTGGTGAAGAAGGAGCTGAGCCGGAAGGCAAAGCTCTCAATTTACCGGTCGATCTACGTTCCCATCCTCACCTATGGTCATGAGCTCTGGGTCATGACCGAAAGGATAAGATCACGGGTACAAGCGGCCGAAATGAGTTTCCTCCGCCGGGTGGCGGGTCTCTCCCTTAGAGATAGGGTGAGAAGCTCTGCCATCCGGGAGGAGCTCAACGTAAAGCCGCTGCTCCTCCACATGGAGAGGAGCCAGATGAGGTGGTTCGGGCATCTGGTCAGGATGCCACCCGAACCCCTCCCTAGGGAGGTGTTTAGGGCACGTCCAGCTGGTAGGAGGCCACGGGGAAGACCCAGGACACGTTGGGAAGACTATGTCTCCCGGCTGGCCTGGGAACGCCTCGGGATCCCCCGGGAAGAGCTGGACTAAGTGGCTGGAGAGAGGGAAGTCTGGGCTTCCCTGCTTAGGCTGCTGCCCCCGCGACCCGACCTCGGATAAGCGGAAGATGATGGATGGATGGATGGATGGAGGAAAAGATAAAAATAAAATGAATATACAGTAAATAAATAATACATATATAGAACTAAATGAAATTCTGCATAACTAATAGGATACAAAGTAAAATACAAACGACTTCAATAAAATAATTAATATCAGGTATAAGCCAAATCAAAAAGGCGGGTCTCAAGCCTGCACTTAAAAACATGAACGTTCTCTGCAAACAAAGTAAATTCTTTTTTTTGCCTTAAGGGCTCATGTTTGTCGACTCACAGAACTGTTTTGGCCAGCTCCTTATTTGGTTTGCGAAGAAGCAGCCGTGCTCCTTTCTGTGCGAGAGGGGCTGTTTTCGCTCTACATAAGCTGACTCTTTTCATTTGGATTCTTTAGATAGATAGATAGTACTTTATTTATTCCGTCAGGAGAGTTCCTTCAGGAAAATTAAAATTTTCAGCACAATCCCATTCAAGTTTAGACAAACATTACAGGGAGACAGAACAGGATCGCTGACGGGTCTGCCGGCTTCCAGCGCCCCTTACAAAAAAGACGAGATACAGGTAAACAAAGGGGGGCGGGGGGGAATGGGAGAAAAAATTCAGACCTCTTCTTGCTGATGCTATTGTGGCGTTGTAAGGGCTGGTCTCCTAAAACTTTAGTAAATACCATTGTGTCTCTGGGGTCCTCTTTACTCAACATATACATGTTGTCCAAAAGAACTTGGGAGTGACCAGTGTGTTTTACTATCCTGAGAGGAAGACTGCTCGTGCGCAACACTCCTTGTTAAGGAAAGAACCGGTCCAATTAGATCAGGCTTATTGATCAAGACATTAGCTAAACAATCAAATTAGCCATTGGCCTCGCCCTCGGCGGCTAATAAACATCAAATTATCCCCATTAAGGTTGTGAATGAACTCCACTTGTAAAGCCGCAGACACTATTCCAGAAGTTATCCAGCACTCTCGCGGGAAGAATCGTAAATTCCACACCTTCAGCGAGCGCTACCTTACGAGGTACTTTTTTGGGGGGAATTTTGTCTATCATTCACCATCCTTATTTAAGCCAATAATGCATTTTTTTTTCTTCTTTGATGTATTCTAAACGAAAAACTAACAATGGAGTCAGGATAGGTACTAATAGTATACAGTGCCCACCTCCACTGCTCAATCCCAAGTTCTTTTAGATGAAAATACAATATATTGCCAAAAGCATTTGTCTTAATCACTTGTCCCGCTGTATCAAATCAAGCACTTAGGCATGTAGACTGTTTCTACAAACATTAGTGAAAGAACGGGCCGCTCTCAGTGATTTCCAGCGTGGAACTGTCATAGAATGCCACGTGTGCAACAAATCCAGTTATGAAATGTCCTCTCTCCGAAATATTCTAAAGTCAACTTTAATATAAGAAAAGTGAAGAGTTTGGGAACAACAGCAACTCAGCCAACAAGCGGTAGGCCAGTTATGAATGATTACCATGAATTGATTAACGTGGACCCCGACTTAAACAAGTTGAAAAACTTATTCGGGTGTTACCATTTAGTGGTCAATTGTACGGAATATGTACTGTACTGTGCCATCTACTAATAAAAGTATCAATCAATCAATCAATCAATGGACAAGGGGGAATTGTCAAGCCCCACCTGCCCCCATCGCCCCAACAGAACGCTAATGCCAAGCTTAACATTTTCAAATTTATTGAACATCAAGTAACATTCAAGTTGTCCATCCATCCATCCATCATCTTCCGCTTATCCGAGGTCGGGTCGCGGGGGCAACAGCCTAAGCAGGGAAACCCAGACTTCCCTCTCCCCAGCCACTTCGTCTAGCTCTTCCCGGGGGATCCCGAGGCGTTCCCAGGCCAGCCTGGAGACATAGTCTTCCCAACGTGTCCTGGGTCTTCCCCGTGGCCTCCTACCGGTTGGACGTGCCCTAAACACCTCCCTAGGGAGGCGTTCGGGTGGCATCCTGACCAGATGCCCGAACCACCTCATCTGGCTCCTCTCGATGTGGAGGAGCAGCGGCTTTACTTTGAGTTCCTCCCGGATGGCAGAGCTTCTCACCCTATCTCTAAGGGAGAGACCCGCCACACGGCGGAGGAAACTCATTTCGGCCGCTTGTACCCGTGATCTTATCCTTTCGGTCATGACCCAAAGCTCATGACCATAGGTGAGGATGGGAACGTAGATCGACCGGTAAATTGAGAGCTTTGCCTTCCGGCTCAGCTCCTTCTTCACCACAATGGATCGGTACAACGTCCGCATTACTGAAGACGCCGCACCGATTCGCCTGTCGATCTCACCATCCACTCTTCCCCCACTCGTGAACAAGACTCCTAGGTACTTGAACTCCTCCACTTGGGGCAGGGTCTACTCCCCAACCCGGAGATGGCATTCCACCCTTTTCCGGGCGAGAACCATGGACTCGGACTTGGAGGTGCTGATTCTCATTCCGGTCGCTTCACACTCGGCTGCGAACCGATCCAGTGAGAGCTGAGGATCCCGGTCAGATGAAGCCATCAGGACCACATCGTCTGCAAAAAGCAGAGACCTAATCCATTCAAGTTGTATACATTCAAACTCAATAACATAAATTAACATCAAGTTCAATAATAAATAAAATAACTACTCTGCCAGTTTTCTTTGAAAGAAATCAAGTAGCTTATCGACATGATTGGGGTGTGTGGTCTCGAGGTGTCTGTTTAATTTGTTGGGTCTCATGCTGTCTGCTGCTAGCGGTTTTAGACACAGAACACACAGGGGTCTCTCCTCTGCCCCCACCACCGTTGACGTGAATCCAAGAGCAAGATACCTTTCATCATATTTTCTTTTCGGTTGGCTTTTTGGTTGATTAAACCCGTCAGATTTTTGTTTCTCTCCAGGCGCTGGCTCTGGCTCTGGCTCTGGCTCTGGCTCTGGCTCGACGACCTTTGAGGTGCGAGTCACAAATGTATCCATTTTGTGTAATAGTGGTCCACACATTAGCCTGCTACCCATCTGCGTGAAAGATTGTTCCGCTTAGTCCCGCCCCCATTAGTTACTGTTGCTATGTCTGTCAAACTTTCGCTCCTACCTAGAAATTTAAAGCCTAGAGGAAAAATAAGTAATTTACATTTATTTATATAATGGATTTCACAGACAGAATCACAAAGTGATTTACAGTGTATAGAAAATGAAAGCATAGTAAAAATAAAAAAAATCTAAGAATATAATAAAAAAAAAACATTTTTAACCCTTGTATTATGTTGGAAAAATGACATTGATTATGCTGCTGGTCGTTTTGACCCATACTGTGTAAATGCACACAAAACAGTCAAGAAAACAGGTTAAACCAATAACAATTTTACTTTAGGTTGTATAAACATTTAGAAAAGTGACATACAATACATGTTTTATTCCAATTGTATTATGTTAAGGGTCAATTTGACCCATTTCAGTTTTTGTGTTGATCAAAGTACTGGTTATCCTTTCTTTTTCTTGCTGAAATCTGGTGACTTTTCCTCATCTAGGGTCATGAACTGGTGTGTAAATCTGGACACTTTGTTGTGTAGTGGAATGTTTGTGCAGAGTTTGTATAAAAAGATGATGTTGCGAGTCACTTTGACCCAGGCGCTTTTATGTGGGTAAATAGCTGTTCAGATCCAAAAATAAACATGTCTCCTTGATGTACTTTTTACTTTGATGTACAATTGTTTGTATTTTGATTGTCTCTGAGACCCAGAGCCAGGTGTGTGAAGAGAGGGAACTTTCTCACACTTGTCCTTGTCTCCTCAGATGTCATCCTTCTGGAGCTCATTTTTGTTGAGTTTGTCAAAGAGATGACATGAGAACAGTGACAAGGACAAGTGTGAGAAAGTTCCCTCTCTTCACACACCTGGCTTTGGGTCTCGGAGGCAATCAAAATACAAACAATTGTACATCAAAGTAAAAAGTACATCAAAGAGACTTGTTTATTTTGGCTATTTACCCACATTATCAATCAATCAATGTTTACTTATATAGCCCTAAATCACGAGTGTCTCAAAAAAGTGTCTGGGTCAAAATGACCCGCAACATCATCTTTGTATACAAACTCTGCAAGACATTCCACTACACAACAAAGTGTCCAGATTTTACACACCAGTTCATGACCCTAGATGAGGAAAAGTCACCCAATTTCAGCAAGAAAATGAAAGGATAACCAGTACTTTGATAAACACACAAACTGAAAATGGGTCAAATTGACCCTCAACATAATAGAAGGGTTAAGTGAAATTTCCTCCCGTTCCTCGCGCCCCACCTGTCATGTCTCTATTCCCCACTTTGAGAAACACTGGTCTAAGCCATGGGATTGAGTGATGTAAAGCATGTCGCCACTGGACTCTAGAGCTGCACAATACATAACAGACACTTTTTCTCTCTCCCTTCCAAATAATTAAAAAACAAACAAACAAACTAAAAAAAAACAACCCTTTAGGACTGGGGTTGGGGGACATGTGACGACAATGGGTATATTTGTTCCCTTTTTTCTACAGTGACTAAATTAAATGAGGTAAAGTGAGTGTTTAAGTTAGTTTATTACTGCGGTTAACTTCTTTTTACACTTGCACAGCAGTTAAAAGCCTTGTCTGTAAAGTCCATAACTTTCTTGGAGGAGCTTTACTCCACCTTCTCTACTTTTTATTTGATAAATGGCACACGGCAACACAAATAATTAGCTTTCAAGCAGTAATAAATGTAAATGTGAAAAAAAAAAACTGTCTCACCAGCAAGTACGCCAAGTAACCTGCGAGAGATCAATCAATCAATCAATCAATCAATGTTTACTTATATAGCCCTAAATCACTAGTGTCTCAAAGGGCTGCACAAACCACTACGACATCCTCGGTAGGCCCACATAAGGGCAAGGAAAACTCACACCCAGTGGGACGTCGGTGACAATGATGACTATGAGAACCTTGGAGAGGAGGAAAGCAATGGATGTCGAGCGGGTCTAACATGATACTGTGAAAGTTCAATCCATAATTGATCCAACACAGTCGCGAGAGTCCAGTCCAAAGCGGATCCAACACAGCAGCGAGAGTGCCGTTCACAGCGGAGCCAGCAGGAAACCATCCCAAGCGGAGGCGGATCAGCAGCGCAGAGATGTCCCCAGCCGATACACAGGCAAGCAGTACATGGCCCACCGGATCGGACCGGACCCCCTCCACGAGGGAGAGTGGGACATAGGAGGAAAAAGAAAAGAAACGGCAGATCAACTGGTCTAAAAAGGGAGTCTATTTAAAGGCGAGAGATGATGACCAAGCTTTCTTTCTACTTTGTTTGGAGGATCAGCATCTTATGTGGCTTCTGGAGGCCAACCTGCGCACCTTTCTTCTTCTTCTCGTTGTTGTTTGCTAGAGTGTTGGATTGTGTGTGTGTGTGTGTGTGTGTGTGTGTGTGTGTGTGTGTGTGTGTGTGTGTATGTATGTGTGAGATTCAAAGTGTTGTCAGAAGTGATCCCATTTTCATTACTCACTGGCTCAAAGGAGGAGGTGAGGCCCTGACTGGCTCGCCGCGGTGATAAATGCATTACCCCAATAAACCCTGTCGCCACTGAGGTGCTGAATACACACACACACACACACACACGCATGCATGCACGCACACACACACCTCGAGAGAAGAAAGAGTCTGCCAATGGCGAGAGCGATGTCGAGATAAAGGGAGCAAAGAGACAAGCAAATGGGAAGAGAAAGACAGTGACAGCTAAGAGGAGATGAGAAAAGAGGAGATGGAGGACGAGAAGGGGGAAAATAAACAAGAGATGCGGGAGGAGGTGGAGGTGGAGGTGGAGGTGGGCGGAGGAAAAGTGACAGGTGCTGAGGGGAGAAAAGAGTGCAGATGAAGGAGAAGCAGCAGACAGGAAGTGGGAGGGAGGAGACAGGAACTAATGCTTGCATACTGAGCAGGAGGCCGGAGTCCAGCTGACCAGCCCCCCCCCCCACTAACCTCCTTGTTAGAGCGGCACAGGTGTGTTGTAGCACAGGTGTGTCTGCTGAGACTCTGCCTAACTTTCCACCTCTGCACATGTCAGCAGTATCTGAAAAACAATCAATCAATCAATCAATCAATGTTCACTCATATAGCCCTGAATCACAAGTGTCTCAAAGGGCTGCACAAACCACAACCACATCCACAGTTCACCGCCCACATTAAGGCAAAGAAAAAACTCACAACCCGGTAAGACGTCGATGAGAATGAGTATCCATAGTGGATCTAACATAATAGTGAGAGTCCAGTCCATAGTGGATCTAACATAATAGTGAGAGTCCAGTCCATAGTGGATCTAACATAATAGTGTGAGAGTCCAGTCCATAGTGGATCTAACATAATAGTGTGAGTCCTGTCCATAGTGGATCTAACATAATAGTGAGAGTCCAGTCCATAGTGGATCTAACATAATAGTGAGAGTCCAGTCCATAGTGGATCTAGCATAATAGTGAGAGTTCAGTCCATAGTGGATCTAACATAATAGTGAGAGTCCAGGCAATAGTGGATCTAACATAATAGTGTGAGAGTCCAGTCCATAGTGGATCTAACATAATAGTGTAAGAGTCCAGTCCATAGTGGATCTAACATAATAGTGAGAGTCCAGTCCATAGTGGATCTAACATAATAGTGTGAGAGTCCAGTCCATAGTGGATTTAACATAATAGTGAGAGTCCAGTCCATAGTGGATCTAACATAATAGTGAGAGTCCAGTCCATAGTGGATCTAACATAATAGTGAGAGTCCAGTCCATAGTGGATCTAACATAATAGTGAGAGTTCAGTCCATAGTGGATCTCGCATAATAGTAAGAGTCCAGTCCATAGTGGATCTAACATAATAGTGAGAGTCCAGTCCATAGTGGATCTAACATAATAGTGTGAGAGTCCAGTCCATAGTGGATCTAACATAATAGTGAGAGTCCAGTCCATAGTGGATCCAACATAATAGTGAGAGTCCAGTCCATAGTGGATCTAACATAATAGTGAGAGTCCAGTCCATAGTGGATCTAACATAGTAGTGAGAGTCCAGTCCATAGTGGATCGAACATAATAGTGAGAGTCCGGTCCATAGTGGATCCAACACAATAGTGTGAGAGTCCACTCCATAGTGGATCTAACATAATAGTGTGAGAGTCCAGTCCATAGTGGATCTAACATAATAGTGAGAGTCCAGTCCATAGTGGATCTAACATAATAGTGTGAGAGTCCAGTCCATAGTGGATCTAACATAATAGTGAGAGTCCAGTCCATAGTGGATCCAACATCATAGTGAGAGTCCAGTCCATAGTGGATCTAACATAATAGTGAGAGTTCAGTCCATAGTGGATCTAACATAATAGTGAGAGTCCAGTCCATAGTGGATCTAACATAATAGTGAGAGAGTCCAGTCCATAGTGGATCTAACATAATAGTGAGAGTCCAGTCCATAGTGGATCTAACATAATAGTGTGAGAGTCCAGTCCATAGTGGATCTAACATTATAGTGAGAGTCCAGTCCATAGTGGATCTAACATAATAGTGTGAGAGTCCAGTCCATAGTGGGATGGGTTGAGTGTTTTTCTTGTCCTGATGTGGGATCTGAGGCCAGGATGTTGTTGTGGCTTGTGCAGCCCTTTGAGACACTGGTGATTTAGGGCCATATAAGTAAACTTTGATTGATTGATTGATACTTTTGAGTCAAATAAAATGATTGTTCTCATTTAAGTGTAGAAAGTTTACCACAAGTGTTTTGATGCCCTCAAGACAATTTGGAAGTGATATTAAACATGTGTCACTTTTCTTTTTTAAAGGGAGATAATTTGCGTACCATCCGGATAAAGATGAAATATCATACATATTTCTTAAATGTGTTTAATGGGCAGGATGTTCACTGAAAGGCAGGATTGGAACCGTGATGGCGGGGCACCTGCTGGTTGGGCTGAGGATTGCTCTGGTGTATCGTCAGAATCATAAGAAGATGGCAGCCATTCAAGGAGCCCAAAGGCTGTTGGTCGCAATGGAAGGTTTGGGCCGGGCTGTGGGATCACAGACTGGGGCGATTTATGAACTGAATTGCAAGATGGATCACATTATGGAAAAGCTGGGTTGAAAGGGAACAATTGGATATGAGGGCTGGCATGGATTAGAACAGACAAGCCATTGTAATGTCTGCTCGCGGAAAAATAAAAATCCTAATCTACGATTTCACCCCCTCGAATGGCCTTGATATAACAACAGGAGCAGGCTGGTCCGAAAACATCCCTCGAGGATTCCTCAATGATTGACGCTTTTGACATCTCTCCCTCCTCAACTTTTGCTTGCATGCAGAACGGCCCCAGGCCTACAGACACTACATCAAGGGTGCCTACACTTTTTCTGCAGGCGAGCTACTTTTCAATTGACCAACTTGAGGGGATCTACCTCATTTATATATATCATTTATATTTAGTTATTTATGAAAGAGACATTTTTGTAAACAAGATAAATGTGTTTAATGATAATACAAGCATGTGTAACACATATAGATGTCTTTCTTTCACAAAGACAAGAATATAAGTTGGTGTATTACCTGATTCTGATGACTTGCATTGATTGGAATCAGACAGTAATGATGATAACGCCCACATTTTCAAATGGAGGAGAAAAAAAGTTGTCCTTTCTGTACAATACCACATGAAAGTGGTTGGTTTTTGGCATCTAATTCATCCAGCTTCCATACACTTTACAAGAAAAACATTGGCGGCAAATTCCGTAGCTTGCTTGATTGACATTCACGGCACCCGAGGGTCTTGTGAGATGACGCTGGCTGCTGCCAGTTCATTATTATGAAAAAATGACAGAGAGGAAGGCGAGAAACACTTTTTATTTCAACAGACTTTCGCGCCGTCCCTTCCGTCAAAACTCTAAAGGCCGACTGCACATTTCCTATCTTCACAATAAAAGCCCTGCTTCATGCTGCCTGCGCTAACAAAATAAGAGTCTCGGAAAGCTGGCGTGCACATCACTTGTGCACGCCAGCTTTCTGAGGGATCGCTTGTGCACGCCAGTTTTCCGAGACTCTGTATTTAGTTAGCGCAGGCAGCATGAAGCAGGGCTTTTATTGTGAAGATAAGAAATGTGCAGTCGGCCTTTAGAGTTTGGACGGAAGGTACGGCGCGAGAGTCTGTTGAAATAAAAAGTGTTTCTCGCCTTCCTCTCGGTCATATTTTCATAATAATGATCTTGCAGCAGCCAGCGTCATCTCACAAGACCCTCCGGTACCGTGAATGTCATTTAAGTGACGTCTTGGTGAAGATTGATGATCACTAATTTTTAGGTCTATTTTTTTTTAAAAGCCTGGCTGGAGATCGACTGACACACCCCCCGCGGTCGACTGGTAGCTCGCGATCGACGTAATGGGCACCCCTGCACTACATGATCACACCCAAGACTATTGGCATAAACACACACCCACCCCACGCCTTCATCACCGTTTGATTTCCTTTCGGCGTGGTGGGCGGCTGGCAGTGCTTCGTAGCAGCAGGTCGACCTCCAGGGCCCCAACTCCCCACCCCTCTGTTGCGAGTTGTCACGATCATATGTATCATGTTTATGTTTGCATGGCATGGAGGTTTTTTCCCACTGCAGACTGGGCCCCCTTAGGAGCCCGGTCGAGATTATATTTTTTACTCAGCTTTTTCCCTAGCGTTTTACCTTTTCCATGGGGTGCCTTGTGGCGACCCATCAGCGTTCCTGTTCTGTAACCATGCACACTGTTTGTTTGTCTCATCTTGAACGGGTTTCTGCTGAAAACAACGTTTTTGTGGTAGTCATGCAATGACAATAAAGACAAATCTGATTGGTCCTAGGATTGACCCCTGGGGGACACCACGGGACAAGGGAGCACAGGCCGGAGCCGAACGTAACCCACTAATGCTTATGATTTGTGTTTGTTTTGCTGGTGTGTGTGTATCATTTTAGGGGATGTGTATATTTGTGTATCATTTAAGGGGATGTGTGTATTTGTTGAAGTCATGCAAACATGATATTTTGCTGTGTGCCCTCACTCCTAATCAGCAGCTCCCTCACCTCCGCCCCCCCGGTCTCCCTCCACCTCTCTCCTCTCCCAGCTCACCGCCTCTGGTAATGAGGTGAAGGTGGATCAGAACCCTTAGCGCAAAGCCGGGTATTTGGACTAGACGCGGGTCAGGCCTTCCCCTCATTAGTTGTCATCACAGGCCAAGAAGAAGAAGAAGAAGAAAAAAATCCCCCAAAACCACCATTGAATGACATCAAAAGAGGAAAAGATGGAGGATGAAAACGCTTTTTTGGGGGACGCTTGAGAAAGGGGAGCAGCGTGAGGAGGGCGGGTGGAGAGAGGGCGGAGGGCGGCATACAATTAAGACGGGAGGAAAGGGGACTGACCTGCTGATGTGAACTGAGCGAGGAGCTGGGGGTTGGACGTGCGCCACATAATGAAAGCTCCAACTTTTTTTTTCCAAGGCTGGGGTGGCATACCGAATGTAGTCACCTTCCTTCCAGCTTCCAGGAGGGGGGAAAGGAAACAAGGACTCCAGCCAAAAGGCGGAGGAGAGGCGGGGACTTTAACGAGGGGACAAGGGAGAGGCGCGGAGGGGAAGGGGGTTAGGATGCGGGCCTGGTAATAAGTGGCGAGGAAGGTAAGGACGGGATCCAACCCCCCCACCCCCCCGTCCCTCCCGCCTGGTGGCTGCCACGGGGGCCTGAGTGACAGAAATTAATAATTAGTGACAATGATTGACAGCGCTCCCTCCATCTGCGGCTCCTCGCCACGCCGGCCTCCGCCAGCGACCGCGGGCACAATGAGCTCCGGAGGGATTGTGGGTAGACGCGCATGATTGACATCTGCCTCCTGGAGACCACGAGGGGGAGGGAGGGGAGGTGCGGGATGACGGAGGTGGGTTTTTTTTTTTGTCATGTGGGGGGGGCGGGGTTAGGATGGATGGTCAGAGAAGTGGAGGACTTATCAGCGCCTCTGCACCCCCCCTCCCCCTCCCCTCCCCCAATCTCCATCACACTTTGGACTGCTCATCTCGCCATCCCATTTTCCAGCGCCATGGCGGCATTATGCAAAAGTGACAAATTGACCACTGGAGGGGGAGAAGATGAGAAAGAAGGTGGAGGGAAATAGCCTGTAGATAGCCATCAAGGAGGGGGAGGGGGGTGGGGGGGGGGTCACTTGTCTCTTCCCCCCTCTCCCTCCGTACCCTTGTCCGAGATACCGCTCCTCTTCGCCAATCCCATTTGGCGTTGTCCGGAAACGGAGACTTTTCCTGTTTGCTCTCTGTTGGGCCACTAGGGGGCGCTGAGAACATCTGCACCGTCCTGAGAACGCAGGATTATTTTCCCGCCTAGAACGCCTTACATTTGGCCTTCAGTCTGCTAGAAGAAGATTAACACAATAAATGCACCTGTGTGGTGTACGGTCCTGGTCCAAAGTTTACACACACTTGTGAAGAACGTAGAGTCAAGGCTGTCTTGATGTCACAGCGCGGGCTCGCATGCCGGCAAGACTGTGGGTGATCCGCAATCAACACACCTGGGACTAATGAGGTTCGAACTGTATTAAGACCAGTGGACCCAAGGATCCCGGGCGGAACTTAGTCTTCTGTTCCATCACACTTTGGACTGCTCATCTCGCCATCCCATTTTCCAGCTTCATGGCGGCATTATGCAAAAGTGACAAATTGACCACTGGAGGGGGAGAAGATGAGAAAGAAGGTGGAGGGAAATAGCCTGTAGATAGCCATCAAGGTGGGGGGGGGGGGGGTTTTGTCTCTTGTCTCTTTCCCCCTTCCTGTTTGCTCTCTGTTGGGCCACTAGGGGGCGCTGAGAACATCTGCACCGTCCTGAGAATGCAGGATTATTTTCCCGCCTAGAACGCCTTACATTTGGCCTTCAGTCTGCTAGAAGAAGATTAACACAATAAATGCACCTGTGTCGTGTACGGTCCTGGTCCAAAGTTTACACGCACTTGTGAAGAACGTAGAGTCAAAGCTGTCTTGATGTCACAGCGCGGGCTCGCATGCCGGCAAGACTGTGGGTGATCAGCAATCAACACACCTGGGACTAATGAGGTTCGAACTATATTAAGACTAGTGGACCCAAGGATCCCGGGCGGAACTTAGTCTTCTGTTCCATCACACTTTGGACTGCTCATCTCGCCATCCCATTTTCCAGTGCCATGGCGGCATTATGCAAAAGTGACAAGTTGACCACTGGAGGGGGAGAAGATGAGAAAGAAGGTGGAGGGAAATAGCCTGTAGATAGCCATCAAAGGAGGGGGGGGGGGGGTTGTCACTTGTCTCTTCCGCCCTTCCTGTTTGCTCTCTGTTGGGCCACTAGGGGGCGCTGAGAACATCTGCACCGTCCTGAGAACGCAGGATTATTTTCCCGCCTAGAACGCCTTACATTTGGCCTTCAGTCTGCTAGAAGAAGATTAACACAATGTGTCGTGTACGGTCCTGGTCCAAAGTTTACACACACTTGTGAAGAACGTAGAGTCAAGGCTGTCTTGATGTCACAGCGCGGGCTCGCATGCCGGCAAGACTGTGGGTGATCCGCAATCAACACACCTGGGACTAATGAGGTTCGAACTGTATTAAGACCAGTGGACCCAAGGATCCCGGGCGGAACTTAGTCTTCTGTACCGTAAGTCGATAACCCAGCTTTACGCTCTCTCTCTCTCTCTCTCTCTCTCTCTCTCTCTCTCTCTCTCTCTTCGTTTTCCCCTCCCTGTTTCATTGTTATTCCTTGTCGTCCACCCCCTTGTGTCTTTGTTGTCAACTCCCTCCTGCAATACATAACACTTGGGTTTCCAATAATTTCTACAACTCTTATTCTTTTATGACGTACTTGGTCACAAAAAAAAAGGCATTGATGAAATTTGGTTCTTCCATGGGTTTACTGAAAATGTGAGCAAATGTGCTGAATCCAAAGTATACATACGGCAATGTTGATATTTGCTTACATGCCCCTTGGCAAGTTGACCTGCAATAAGGTGCTTCTGGTAGCCATCCACAAGCTTCTGCTTGAATTGTTGACCACTCCTCTGGAGAAAGTTGGTGGAGTTCAGATCAATTTGTTGTTTTTCTGACATGGACTTGTTTCTTCAGCATTGTCCACTTTGGGAAGGCCATTCTAAAACTTTCATTCTAGCCTGATTTAGCCATTCCTTTACCACTTTTCGAGGTGTGTTTGGGGTCATCGTCCTGTTGGAACACCCAACTGCGCCCAAGACCCAACCTCCGGGCTGATGATTTAGGTAGGTTGTCCTAAACAATTTGGATCCAATCGTCCTTTTTCATTGTATCCTTTACTCCCTGTAAAGCAGCAGTTCCATCGGCAGCAAAACAGGCCCAGAGCATAATACTACCACCACCATGCTTGACGGTAGGCCCGGTGCTCCTGGGATTAAAGGCCTCACCTTTTCTCCTCCAGACATATTGCTCGCTATTGTGGCCAAATAGCTACTTTTTTGTTGCATCCGACCACAGAACTGTCCCCCAAAATATCTTATCTTTGTCCATGTGGTGTCAGACCACAAGGAAGTCTCTTTAGAAAAAAAATCACAATACGACCCCTTTAATGCGCCTTATAATCCGGTGCGCCTTTTGCATGGAAAAATACCTGAATAGACCCGCTGATGGGCGGTGGTCTTAATCGCTGCACGCGGTCTCCAAGGCTCGCTGCGGCACAAAGTGCACTATTTACCTCTGGGCCTGGAACAGAAGAGACTTCCACAGAGCTCCCCCCAATCCAACCGGGAATCACTTTCAAATCACAACACATTATTGATTTTTTTCCTTCTTCTTGTCTTCCCGAAAGAGACACCTTTACTCCCCCCCCCATTGTGGCCCAGGTCTCAGCAGAGTCCGCTACAGAGGTTTGTAACAAGCTCAGGATCAAGGTCATGACCTTCAGCTAAACACCGTAAATGTGTCCTCTTTGGCCCAAAATAAACATTGATAATGTTGTACGCTATATATATATATATATATATATATATATATATATATATATATGTATATATATATATATATATATATATATATATATATATATATATATATATGGATATATTTTAACGGGCATGAGAGTGCGTCGTCACATCGTGACATTGCTGGTTTTAGGAGCAGAAGAGCATGTTCGGCAGCGCGTGCACACTGAGTACTTACAAGGAGACACAGTGTGCGGACATAAAAGGGAGAGCAGATGTATTTTGGTTTAAAAACTGACGATAAAGGTGTAGTTATAACACTGAAACACCCTCGGGAAGAGGTGAAGTGAACTATATTTATATAGCGCTTTTCTCTAGTCACTCAAAGCAATTTTACATAGTGAAACCCAATATCTAGGACACGTTTAAAGCAGTCTGGGTGGCACCGGAAGCAGGTGGGTTAAGTGTCTTGCCCAAGGACACCACGGCAGTGACTAGGATGGCGGAAGCTGGGATCGAACCCGGAACCCTCTAGTTGCTGGCACGGCCACTCTACCAACCGAGCCATACCGCCCCAAGCGCTTTGAGACATGGCTAGATAGCTAGCAGCTAACGTCCATCCGCATTTGGCAGTGTTTTAGCTACTTCTAAATCCTTAATTCTTGCCTCTGTGGCGACAAATAATGTAAGTTTCTTACAAGTATTATTATCACTGCAGGATGAGGAATAGCTAAACATGCTTTGCTACATGCCGTAGCTCACCGGCGTCACCGCTAATGATGCCTTTCCTGAATGTAAACAAATGCCACGGGTGGATCTACACCTGACATCCACTGTAATGATACCAAGTACAGGAGCGTATCTCGTCAATGATCACATTGATATGTTTTATCGTCACATCATCTTTTTTCCTTTTTTAAGAAAAATTATATAATTTAAGTAAATATGTACCTGGACACATGAGGACTTTGAATATGACCAATGTATGATCCTGTAACTACTTGGTATCAGCATGATCCATACCTAAATGTGTGGTATCATCCAAAACTAAAGTCAAGTATCAAAGAACAGAAGGATAAGCGATTATTACATTTGAACAGAAGTGTAGATAGAACATGTTAAAAGAGAAAATAAGCAGATATTTACAGCAAATGAACAAGTAGATTAATAATAAATTTTTACAGTTTGTCCCTCATAATCTGTATAAAATAATAGGTGTATAAATGACACAATTTGTTACTGCAGACTAATTAGGAGTCTTTGTTTGTTTACTTAGTACTAAAAGACAAGTTGTCTAGTATGTTATTTAAGGACAATAATAAACATCATGTGCACTAAGATTTTAATATGTTAAAATAAAGAGACAATAATGGCATTTTTGTGCTCTCCTTTTTCTAGAAAAGTATTTAGATACATTTATGTAGCGGTACCAAAGTATTGGTATGGGACAACCCTAGTGTGTATGAGGTGATAAATATATATAACATTCATAGGAAAGAAAGACTTACATAAATCTAGTTCTGACCCCCTAAACCTCGGTCATCGACCGTGTTCTACAAAAATGTGGGGGTCCCGATACGACTTTTTCCAACTCTGATACGATACCGCTTTTAGATGCCGCTATCAACGGACTGTAGGACTGGTCTCCTAAAGCTTTAGGAAAGCCTGAGAGGAGGTGGGAGGTGGTGGTGGTGGTGGGGGTCCCGATACGACTTTTTCCAACTCTGATATGATACCAATATTGGAGCCTTGAGTGTTGGCCGATACAGATATAAAATTGAATAGGATATCAGCAGGAATACAACATTAATGTATTATTTAGTAGTGCGAAAGGTTAGACAAGGTTTAATCAAGTGGTGACGGTGGAACCGAGAACAATAGCACTTACGGTATTTTCCTGTATATATGCCGCTACTTTTTTCCAACGCTTTGCACTCTGCGGCTTATGAAGCGGTGTGGCTGATTTATGGATTTTTCTTCGCTAACTGTGGAGAATGCATATCTTTTTAAGAGTTCTTTCTTTATTCGTAATCATGTTTAAAGCAGCTAATATTTTCCGAAGTGTACTCTTTTTGCTTGTGTCTTATGTCCGCAAGTAAACTCTGTGCTTAACCTTGAAGGGGTTGGAATGTGGGAGTATACCATACTCCCTTTTCACCTTATCAGTATTAGAACAATGAGGCTGTATTCCTTTCTGGACAAGGTGGGGGCTGTTCTATTATTCTGTAAGTTGTCTCTTTCCGTTTGGCTTTCAGGCCGCTTCTAGATGCCGCTATCAACGAACTGTAGGACTGGTCTCCTAAAGCTTTAGGAAAACCTGAGAGGAGGTGGGGGGTGGTGGTGGTGGTGGGGGGTCCCGATACGACTTTTTCCAACTCTGATATGATACCAATATTGGAGCCTTGAGTGTTGGCCGATACGGATATAAAATTGAATAGGATATCAGCAGGAATACAACATTAATGTATTATTTAGTAGTGCGGAAGGTTAGACAAGGTTTAATCAAGTGGTGATGGTCGACCCGAGAACAATAGCAGGTATGAAAGACACTTACGGTATTATCCTGAATATATGCCGCGACTTTTTTCCAACGCTTTGCACTCTGCGGCTTATGAAGCGGTGTGGCTGACTTATGGATTTTTCTTCGCTAACTGTGAAGAATGCATATATTTTTAAGAGTTCTTTCTTTATTCGTAATCATGTTTAAAGCAGCTAATGTTTTCCGAAGTGTACTCTTTTTGCTTGTGTCTTATGTCCGCAAGTGCTAAACCTTGAAGGGGTTGGAATCTGGGAGTATAGCATACTCCCTTTTTACTTTATCAGTATTAGAACAATGAGGCTGTATTCCTTTCTGGACAAGGTGGGGGCTGTTCTATTATTCTGTAAGTTGTTTCTTTCCGTTTGGCTTTCAGGCCGCTTCTAGATGCCGCTATCAACGGACTGTAGGACTGGTCTCCTAAAGCTTTAGTAAAACCCGAGAGGAGGTGGGAGGTGGTGGTGGTGGTGGGGGTCCCGATACGACTTTTTCCAACTCTGATATGATACCAATATTGGAGCCTTGAGTGTTGGCCGATACAGATATAAAATTGAATAGGATATCAGCAGGAATACAACATTAATGTATTATTTAGTAGTGCGGAAGGTTAGACAAGGTTTAATCAAGTGGTGATGGTGGAACCGAGAACAATAGCAGGTATGAAAGACACTTACGGTATTTTCCTGAATATATGCCACAACTTTTTTCCAACGCTTTGCACTCTGCGGCTTATGAAGCGGTGTGGCTGATTTGTGGATTTTTCTTCGCTAACTGTGGAGAATGCATATATTTTTAAGAGTTCTTTCTTTATTCGTAATCATGTTTAAAGCAGATAATGTTTTCCAAAGTGTACTCTTTTTGCTTGTGTCTTATGTCCGCAAGTGCTTAACCTTGAAGGAGTTGGAATGTGGGAGTATAGCATACTCCCTTTTTACTTTATCAGTATTAGAACAATGAGGCTGTATTCCTTTCTGGACAAGGTGGGGGCTGTTCTATTATTCTATAAGTTGTCTCTTTCCGTTTGGCTTTCAGGCCGCTTCTAGATGCCGCTATCAACGGACTGTAGGACTGGTCTCCTAAAGCTTTAGTAAAACCTGAGAGGAGGTGGGAGGTGGTGGTGGGGGTCCCACATCTGCGGTCCTCTCCAAGGTTTCTTCTTGTCCCATGGGATTGAGTTTTTCCTTGCCCTGATGTGGGATCTGAGCCGAGGATGTGGTTGTGGTTTGTGCAGCCCTTTGAGACACTCGTGACTTAGGGCTATACAAATAAACTTTGATCGATTGAGGGCTTCACGGTGGCAGGGGGTTTAGTGCGTATGCTTCACAATACGAAGGTCCTGCAGTCCTGGGTTCAAATCCAGGCTCGGGATCTTTCTGTGTGGAGTTTGCATGTTCTCCCCGTGAATATGTGGGTTCCCTCCGGGTACTCCGGCTTCCTCCCACCTCCAAAGACAAGCACCTGGGGATAGGCCCCTCCCACCTCCAAAGACATGCACCTGGGGATAGGTTGATTGGCAACACTAAATGGTCCCTAGTGTGTGAATGTGAGTGTGAATGTTGTCCAGGGTGTACCCCACCTTCCGCCCGATTGTAGCTGAGATAGCCGCCAGCGCCCCCCCCCGCCACCCCAAAAGGGAATAACCGGTAGAAAATGGATGGACGGATGATTGATTGATAATAGTTACATCATTCTCTTGTAGAGTAGTTTAGTTAGACGGGAAAGGAAAATGACTTCTAGATCTTCACTTTCGTCTGGCCCAACTTAACTTTTTCTTTCATCATCTAGTACAACACACACACACACACACACACACACACACACACACACACACACACACACACACACACACACACACACACACACACACACACACACACACACACACACACACACACACACACACACACACAGACAGACGGCTCCGAGCGTGCGGAGTTGACAGCTGGTAACTGCAGGGCCCAGCAGGTGTGTGTGTGTGTGTGTGTGTGTGTGTGTGTGTGTGTGCGCGCTCCTGGAGGGCCCCTGACTCATGGTCAGAGAGAGAGAGCAGCAAACAGAGGGCGGACTAGCCCGGAGTCCAGTTGACTTCAGCTCCTGTGATTGAGTAGAATGGACCTGGACGTGTAGCCGTGTCTCGCCTCGGGTCACAAGCTTCCACTTGCTTCATGACGTCAAAACACCACCAAGCTCCAACTGCGCTAAAAAACCCTGCAAATGATTTGTATTTTAGCACTGGTCAACTGTGACTAAGTCAGAATAAACGGAAGCAAAAGACAAAACAAAACAAAACTGAGTGAGCGTTTGAACTGAAACTGAACCCCGAGATGCAGAGATGGCAGGCAGAGCACAGGAAAACATGACTTTAATAGGATATTGATGAACCAATCATTGAGCCCTGACTGGAGGGCGAGGCAGGCTTTAATAGCAGCCAGCTGATTGCCAACAGGTGTGGTGGCCGGGCTGCCAATCAGTAGCAGGTGAGGGGGAAACAGCACTCAGGGAGCCAAGCAGGAAATGGAAGCAAAATAAGAATGCTGACAGGAAATAAACCCCCTCCCCAATGACAGACGGTCACTCAAACAGCCGATAAACGGTTGGATATCGCCTGAAAAAGTCAAAAGTTGCGCTGAAATCCTTCTTTCATGTCACACCCAATCATGGCCCTTCTAGAATAGAGTATCAATCAATAATTACTTATATAGCCCTAAATCACCAGTGTCTCAAAGGGGCTGCACAAGCCACAACCGCATCCTCGGCTCAGATCCCACATCAGGGCAAGGAAAAACTCAACCCAATGGAACATTAAGAAAACCTTTGAGGGGACTGCATATGTGGGGTTTCCCTGCTCATCAGGGGATTTTATTGCAATTAAATCCCGTGACGAGCAGGGATACTTGCCAAACAGGCTTGTATGGATGATATAGCCTCCGTGCTTTTTCCTGACCTAACCTATATTCCTCTCTCTCTCTCTCTCTCTCTCTCTCTCTCTCTGTATATATATATATATATATATATATATATACACAGTGGGGCAAAAAAGTATTTACTCAGCCAGCGATTGTGCAAGTTCTCCCACTTGATGACAGAGGTCTGTAATCTTCATCATAGGTACACTTCAACTGTAAGAGACAGAATTTGTCTTCCTCCAAACACGAGGAGTTAAGTTTATACCAAAATGGATACATGGATGATACAGCAGAGGATTGGGAGAATGTCATGTGGTCAGATGAAACCAAAATAAAACTTTTTGGTATAAACTCAACTGGTGGTGTTTGGAGGAAGAAGAATACTGAGTTGCATCCCAAGAACACCATACCTACTGCGAAGCATGGGGGTGGAAACATCATGCTTTGGGGCTGTTTTTCTGCTAAGGGGACAGGACGATTGATCCGTGTTAAGGAAAGAATGAATGGGGCCATGTATCGTGAGATTTGGAGCCAAAACCTCCTTCCATTAGTGAGATCTTTGAATGGTTGACCAAATACTTATTTTCCACCATCATTTACAAATAAATTCTTTAAAATTCCTGGATTTTTTTTTCACATTCTGTCTCTCACAGTTGGTCACAACATGGCTTGGACGTGGATTGTTTCTTCGACGCAGATTAGGATCAGCACGAGCGAGGCGTGGACGTGAGTACATGACTTTTTTTTTTAATAAACAAACAACAAAAAGCGCTCACAATGGAGGAAGAAACTTGGCTAAACAGTACAAACGTGAAACAAAAACACCTGCTTGAAGGCATGAAATGACGGACATGAACTAAAGGACTTTGCACAAAAACAATTGGCTATGAACTATAAACAAAGACTTGTTGTTTACTTGGACAAAATGAAGAGCGTAGCAAGGCATGAAGCAGATAAACGAGGGCGTGAAGGGGGTGCAGCATGGGTAGGGTGCGTGCGAGTGTGAAGATCCCAGGACAAAGACAAGAAAAAGATTGACTTAAATAGCTGTGATCGTTAGTGAAAACAGGTGTGAGGCTGAGAACAGGGACGAGACATGACAGGTGGAAACCAATGAGTTGGCATGGAGACGAAAACAAACCAGGAAGTGCCAAGACAGAACTTAAATGTCCAAAAAACTAAACAAACTTACAGGCGTGACACAGTTGAAGTGTACCTATGATGAAAATGACAGACCTCTGTCATCATTTTAAGTGGGAGAACTTGCACAGTCGCTGGCTGACTAAATACTTTTTTGCCCCACTGTATATATAAATATTAGCGGTGGGCAAATTGATGCGTTAATTATGAGTTAACTCATCAATCTATTAACGCCGACAATTATTTTATCGCACATTTGCGTATGTTG
Source organism: Nerophis ophidion (assembly GCF_033978795.1). Lineage (NCBI taxonomy): Eukaryota > Metazoa > Chordata > Actinopteri > Syngnathiformes > Syngnathidae > Nerophis > Nerophis ophidion. The sequence continues at coordinate 11,574,266 of NC_084621.1, forward strand.
TTTACATGTTTTTATTTTGTTAACGCCTTTTCTCAACAAGATGGCATCTCCCGGATGTACTTCGGCGTCGAGGTTCTCTTGGTAAAGATGGAACATTTGGCAAAAATACCGGACAATTCTGCAAATTTCATGGCTGGCTTACAGCGTGGTCACTCCGGGATCACTTACGACCGCCAGACAATTCTGGATGTGCATCGATCGGGCCGTTTTGGACTGAATGACGCGTGCTTGCTAGACCGGCTAGCTAGCATGGGAATACTTTGCCGGCTACATCCAGCGGCCTGTGAAGCAGCGGAGTATATGTGTTGTCTGTCTATTTATGAATAATGCAGACCAGGAGTGTTGCCTGAGTTCTTAACGTTTACTTTCAGAGCGTGCATATCACAACATACAAGATGCCGTCATGGCGACACAACCTAGCATGCTCGTCACTCCTGTTGCATGCTGGGTAGGGTAGTTCTTTTTTTCCTTGGCTCATAACATCACAATATAGTACCATGTATATGATGCCTTCAGTTTATCAAAGCACCAAGCAAACAATCGGAAAATTCCCATCATATCAATTCCTAGATATGGTCAAAATTATTTTAAGTGCACTACGCAGAATAAACACAACATTATTAATATTGCTACTACGGATAATTTGATCTAAAATTCCCTAAAACAGCCCACTACCTATAATATAGGTTTCTGCTGTTTCCTCAGAAATTGCCTTTTCAGATGTTATGATTGTGGCTCAGAGATTTGTATGTAGATTATATTTATTTTCCATAACAAACAGGATAACTTAAATAGTGGCAATAGGCTTAAATGTTTGTATTTACGTTTTTTGAGTTGATTTTCATAAAATATGCTATTTAACTGCTACTGTTTAACAAGGACTGATTTAAATTGTGTTTGCACAACAAATGTTTTGGCGCTTTTGTTCATGTGGGAGAATATTCCAATAAAGGTGCACTACACACTACTTTTGAATTCGTTATTGGGCTTTGCGTATACAATGCCGTTAATCGCGATTAATCGGAGAAATAGTGCGATTAACTTCGATTAACATTTTTAATCGTTGCTCAGCCCTAATATATATATATTTGTGTGTGTATGTATATGGGGAACCGGTACTTTTCAGAGTATAGTACCGTTTTTCTATTCATTAGTAGCCTGATACTTTACTAGTACTGGTATTGCGTACAACTCTAGTACCTATGGAGACCTGAGAAAGGGTTATAATGAAATGAACTTCTTCCTCCTCCTTTTCCGGCACTGGGAATTTTGCAAGTGATGCTTGTGGACTCGGACTTGTGACGCATGTCCGGGCCTAACAAGAGGCACGACCAAACTTCCTGCGCCTTTTCTCCGGCCGCCTGGTTGCTCCCGTCATGGCTGGCGCTGACATCTTGAAAGGCTGGCACACCTGGTCTGCCGGCTGCCTCTTTGGTCCGCCTCACCTTTTGTCAGCGCCATGTTAATGAAGGCGCTGTCAATGTCCACCTATCGCACACCGGGGCGCCTTTTAATGAGCGGACTATTTGATCACACACACCCTCCTTCTGGAAGATTGGGGGGGCTGGTCAGCTGATTAGGAGGAGGATGGTTGTCCTATAAAAAAAAAACAAAAAGAAAGAAAATGATTATTTTTATTCCTCCTCCTCCTCTCGCGCCCGAGTGAGGCTCAGATGAAAGCGAGGCCGAGCGCTCGCCACAAAAAGAAGTGCCAAGCGATCACAAACAAACCTTCAGATGAATCACATCAAAGGCGGCGGCCCAATTGTTCGCCCTCCCTCGTATCCGCCCAAAATTGCCTCATTAAGAGGGTGGAAAAAAAAGGACATTGTTTACATTAGCGGCGGCCCTGATTCGCCGCGGCCATGTTTATTGTTGTTGTTGTTGTTGTGTTTGGGCGACACGCCACTTGAGCCACTACTGCTCCTTTGAAGGCGACCACAGAAAGAAACACATTAGCCTGATTCACAGCAGCCATGTTTGTTGTTGTTGTTGTTGTTGTTGTTGTCGTGTTTGGTCGACACGCCACTAGGCCTGATTCACAGCAGCCATGTTTGTTGTTGTTGTTGTTGTTGTTGTCGTGTTTGGTCGACACGCCACTTGAGCCACTACTGCTCCTTTGAAGGCGACCACAGAAAGAAACACATTAGCCTGATTCACAGCAGCCATGTTTGTTGTTTTTGTTGTTGTTGTTGTCGTGTTTGGTCGACACGCCACTTGAGCCACTACTGCTCCTTTGAAGGCGACCACAGAAAGAAACACATTAGCCTGATTCACAGCAGCCATGTTTGTTGTTGTTGTTGTCGTGTTTGGTCGACACGCCACTTGAGCCACTACTGCTCCTTTGAAGGCGACCACAGAAAGAAACACAACACTAGCCTGATTCACGGCAGCCATGTTTGTTGTTGTTGTTGTTGTCGTGTTTGGTCGACACGCCACTTGAGCCACTACTGCTCCTTTGAAGGCGACCACAGAAAGAAACACAACATTAGCCTGATTCACAGCAGCCATGTTTGTTGTTGTTGTTGTTGTTGTCGTGTTTGGTCAACAGGCCACTTAGCCTGATTCACAGCAGCCATGTTTGTTGTTTTTGTTGTTGTTGTTGTCGTGTTTGGTCGACACGCCACTTGAGCCACTACTGCTCCTTTGAAGGCGACCACAGAAAGAAACACAACATTAGCTTGATTCACAGCAGCCATGTTTGTTGTTGTTGTTGTTGTTGTGTTTGGTCGACACGCCACTTAGCCTGATTCACAGCAGCCATGTTTGTTGTTTTTGTTGTTGTTGTTGTCGTGTTCGGGCGACACGCCACTTGAGCCACTACTGCTCCTTTGAAGGCGACCACAGAAAGAAACACATTAGCCTGAGTCACGGCAGCCATGTTTGTTGTTGTTGTTGTTGTTGTTGTTGTCGTGTTTGGTCGACACGCCACTTAGCCTGATTCACAGCAGCCATGTTTGTTGTTTTTGTTGTTGTCGTTGTCGTGTTTGGTTGACACGCCACTTGAGCCACTACTGCTCCTTTGAAGGCGACCACAGAAAGAAACACATTAGCCTGATTCACAGCAGCCATGTTCGTTGTTGTTGTTGTTGTTGTTGTTGTTGTTGTCGTGTTTGGTCGACACGCCACTTAGCCTGATTCACAGCAGCCATGTTTGTTGTTGTTGTTGTTGTTGTCGTGTTTGGTCGACACGCCACTTGAGCCACTACTGCTCCTTTGAAGGCGACCACAGAAAGAAACACATTAGCCTGATTCACAGCAGCCATGTTTGTTGTTGTTGTTGTTGTTGTTGTTGTCGTGTTTGGTCGACACGCCACTTAGCCTGATTCACAGCAGCCATGTTTGTTGTTGTTGTTGTTGTCGTGTTTGGTCGACACGCCACTTGAGCCACTACTGCTCCTTTGAAGGCGTCCACAAAAAGAAACACAACATTAGCCTGATTCACAGCAGCCATGTTTGTTGTTGTTGTTGTTGTCGTGTTTGGTCGACACGCCACTTAGCCTGATTCACAGCAGCCATGTTTGTTGTTGTTGTTGTTGTTGTCGTGTTTGGTCGACACGCCACTTGAGCCACTACTGCTACTTTGAAGGCGACCACAAAAAGAAACACAACATTAGCCTGAGTCACGGCAGCCATATTTGTTGTTGTTGTTGTCGTGTTTGGTCGACACGCCACTTAGCCTGATTCACAGCAGCCATGTTTGTTGTTTTTGTTGTTGTTGTTGTCGTGTTTGGGCGACACGCCACTTGAGCCACTACTGCTCCTTTGAAGGCGATCACAAAAAGAAACACAACATTAGCCTGTGTCACGGCAGCCATGTTTGTTGTTGTTGTTGTTGTTGTTGTCGTGTTTGGTCGACACGCCACTTGAGCCACTACTGCTCCTTTGAAGGCGACCACAGAAAGAAACACAACATTAGCCTGATGCACAGCAGCCATGTTTGTTGTTTTTGTTGTTGTTGTTGTCGTGTTTGAGCGACACGCCACTTGAGCCACTACTGCTCCTTTGAAGGCGACCACAGAAAGAAACACAACATTAGCCTGATTCACAGCAGCCATGTTTGTTGTTGTTGTTGTTGTCGTGTTTGGTCGACACGCCACTAAGCCTGATTCACAGCAGCCATGTTTGTTGTTGTTGTTGTTGTTGTTGTTGTCGTGTTTGGTCGACACAACACTTGAGCCACTACTGCTCCTTTGAAGGCGACCACAGAAAGAAACACAACATTAGCCTGATTCACAGCAGCCATGTTTGTTGTTGTTGTTGTTGTTGTTGTCGTGTTTGGTCGACACGCCACTTGAGCCACTACTGCTCCTTTGAAGGCGACCACAGAAAGAAACACAACATTAGCCTGATTCACAGCAGCCATGTTTGTTGTTTTTGTTGTTGTTGTTGTCGTGTTTGGGCGACACGCCACTTGAGCCACTACTGCTCCTTTGAAGGCGACCACAAAAACAAACACAACATTAGCCTGAGTCACGGCAGCCATGTTTGTTGTTGTTGTTGTTGTTGTCATGTTTGGTCGACACGCCACTTAGCCTGATTCACAGCAGCCATGTTTGTTGTTTTTGTTGTTGTTGTGTTTGGGCGACACGCCGCTTGAGCCACTACTGCTCCTTTGAAGGCGACCACAAAAACAAACACATTAGCCTGATTCACGCCAGCCGTGTTTGTTGTTGTTGTTGTTGTTGTTGTTGTTGTTGTTGTGTTTGGGCGACACGCCGCTTGAGCCACTACTGCTCCTTTGAAGGCGACCACAAAAACAAACACATTAGCCTGATTCACGCCAGCCGTGTTTGTTGTTGTTGTTGTTGTTGTTGTTGTTGTGTTTGGGCGACACGCCGCTTGAGCCACTACTGCTCCTTTGAAGGCGACCACAAAAACAAACACATTAGCCTGATTCACGCCAGCCGTGTTTGTTGTTGTTGTGTTTGGGCGACACGCCATTTGAGCCACTACTGCTCCTTTGAAGACGACCACAAAAAGAAACACAACGCACGGCCACAATTTGAGTGGCCCACACAATTGGTGTTGCGTTCTGACCCGTTCTTCCTTCGGTCAACGCCCCCAGGTTCTTTTATGACACATAAGCTGGTTTTAAATCAATCAGAGACAGAGGTTGCTCATTTTGATATTTTATAACCAAAGCGCTTTGGGAGATCAATCTAAATACAACATTTTAAAGGCACGGTCCAAATTGATCTAATCCTAAAATTGTCAGTTTCTCCCTCCTCACTCACTCTCACCCGCCCCTCTTCTTCTCCTCCCTACCTCGGACAGTTGAGATAACAGATAGTTATGGCTTCATTCTGACATTCCAAATTCAAGGTCTATGTAAAAGGCTCACACTTTAGCTGTTGTAAAATCTGACTAGGAAATAAAAAAGACAACCAAATCCAACATTGGCCAGGATGCCCGCCCGCTCTTTTCCGTCCTCAGCTCATCAGCTCTTTACTGCTAATTAGTAGACACAGTGGCGCCGACAAAGAGGTCGCGCCGAAGCGAGACCGTTCAAAGGCTGCGTCTTTTGTCGGGAGGGAACTGACGCTCTCTGATTGGTGGAGAAGTGCGGCGTGTTTTTTTTCCCCCGGTCGCCTCGGTGTGCGTTTGATCCTCTGATCTGACGTGTCCAGGTCCTGCCAGGTCCTGCTGGAGATTCTTGTTCTTCTCCTGCAGCGCCTGGAGAAACACCATCCAGACCAGGGGTGCCCACACCTTGTTTGTTTTAGCATGCAAGCTACTTTTTAAATGTATATTGTAACGTCCCTGAAGAGTTATTGCTGCAATGATTTCTGGGTATTTGTTCTGTTGTGTTTATGTTGTGTTACGGTGTGGATGTTCTCCCAAATTGTGTTTATCATTCTTGTTACGTGTGGGTTCACAGTGTGGCGCATATTTATAACAGTGTTAAAGTTGTTTATGCATCCACCCTCAGTGTGACCTGTATGGCTGTTGAGCAAATAGGCCTTGATTAACAGCCAATCCACTATCTCGCTCTTTCGCTCTCTCTGCCCTTCCCTGACAAATTCTGCTGCATGTGCAAACCTTCACAATTTCTTTGGTTTACTAACTCCGTCTTATCCCTGTACATACATTGAAAATACATGCAACCCTGACTCAAAACACCGGACATTTGAAGCATTTAAGAAACCCCGCCCAGACAGCCCGGACAGGCCCACAAAAGAGCACATGTCCAGGGAAAAGAGGACGTATGGTATATATATATATATATATATATATATATATATATATATATAAAGCGCAATATGTATGTTTGGGGAAAAATCACAAGTTACATTCATTATTGGTTTCGGAGTCGTTCGACTCCAAAACCAATAATGAATGTAACCGCCGCAGGAAACCTGATTGCCCTCTTAACGGGGGGTGCTTACAAACATCAGTCGTTTACCAAGTAAAGGTAATACGCAAGGACATTAACACATCCGACACAACTTGAGAAGTCCAAGTGTCGGGTGAGCAGGTCACGTTGCATCACTAACAAAGAAGTGAGAGTTGGCGACACACACACACAACTTGAGAAGTCCAAGTGTCGGGTGAGCAGGTCACGTTGCATCGCTAACAAAGAAGTGAGAGTTGGCGACACACACACACCACTTGAGAAGTCCAAGTGTCGGGTGAGCAGGTCACGTTGCATTGCTAACAAAGAAGTGAGAGTTGGCGCCACACACACACCACTTGAGAAGTCCAAGTGTCGGGTGAGCAGGTCACGTTGCATCGCTAACAAAGAAGTGAGAGTTGGCGACACACACACACAACTTGAGAAGTCCAAGTGTCGGGTGAACAGGTCACGTTGCATCGCTAACAAAGAAGTGAGAGTTGGCGACACACACACACAACTTGAGAAGTCCAAGTGTCGGGTGAGCAGGTCACGTTGCATCGCTAACAAAGAAGTGAGAGTTGGCGACACACACACACACCACTTGAGAAGTCCAAGTGTCGGGTGAACAGGTCACGTTGCATCGCTAACAAAGAAGTGAGAGTTGGCGACACACACACACCACTTGAGAAGTCCAAGTGTCGGGTGAGCAGGTCACGTTGCATCTCTAACAAAGAAGTGAGAGTTGGCGACACACACACACAACTTGAGAAGTCCAAGTGTCGGGTGAGCAGGTCACGTTGCATCTCTAACAAAGAAGTGAGAGTTGGCGACACACACACACAACTTGGGAAGTCCAAGTGTCGGGTGAGCAGGTCACGTTGCATCTCTAACAAAGAAGTGAGAGTTGGCGACACACACACACAACTTGAGAAGTCCTTGTGTCGGGTGAGCAGGTCACGTTGCATCGCTAACAAAAAAGTGAGAGTTGGCGACACACACACACAACTTGAGAAGTCCAAGTGTCGGGTGAGCAGGTCACGTTGCATCGCTAACGAGGGCTGAGGAGTCCACATGACCTTCACCTTGCCCCTCCCCCAGGCCGCCTCACCTCTGCCCCGCCAGCCAAATGGAGTCGGAGGAGAAGATGTCATCCGGCCGCCGAGCTCCGCCCCCCTGCTAACGTCCCCCGGACCCTCCACCTGGCTGCCCCCAGGTCAGCTCTGACTATTATCAATCCTCTCTCCTCCTGAACTCTGACCCTGCATTTGCATTTTCCTTTCCTTTTTAAAGCTTGGTTGTTTCACTTTCTCTCTGCTTCGTGGAACTCGGCGAGCTTCTCTCTGCGAGCGTGAGCATGCATGTCATAATTACCATTTAGAATATCTCCCAGGGGCGGCCATCAGCAAGGCATCGTGGGAGCTGTTTGGTTGGCGTTTAGCCGCCCTCGCCGCACCGGATTTCCGACTTTCCCCTTCCACTTTTGACAAGCTTTTAGTTCCCGCCGAGAAGGGAGAGGCCGACTTCCATTTGTCTTTAAAAAGGACCCGCGTGGAAGATTGAAATTGGTAGCAGCGGGAAGGGGTGACTTTCCCACCGCCATTTCAATTCATGAGATGGCGTTGGCGCCGTTCTCGCCCCGGAATCTGAAAGAATTGTCACAGGAGGGGACGTCCGCCGCAGTTTTGCAATCTTCATATTCTCCTTGGATTTTTCCACAATTTCTCAATATTAACAAACAAATTCCATTTTTAAGGATGAGTTTGACTGTTATATATATATATATATATATATATATATATATGTATATATATATATATATATATTTATATGTATATATATATATATATATATATATATATATATATATATATATATATATATATATATACATATAAATCAATCAATCAATCAATGATTATTTATATTGACCTAAATCATTAGTGTCTCAAAAGCCTGCACAAACCACTACGACATCCTTGGTAGACATGTATATACATATTTATATATATATATATATATATATATATATATATGCTCGTTATTATTTTAAGTGCACTGCGCAGAATAAACGCAACATTATTAATATTGCTACTACGGATAATTTGATCAAAAACTCCTTAAAACAGCCCACTATCTAAAATTTGGGCTTTTTAAACATAAGATCATTGTCTCCCAAAACGTTATTAGACAATGATATCATCAGAGACAACAATCTTAACGTCATCGGTCTCAGCGTAACCTGGCTTAAACCAGACGACTCTTTTGCACTAAATGAGGCATCTCATCCTAACTATACAAAATGCGCATATTGCCCGTCCCCTTAAAAGGGGTGGGGGTTGCACTAATATACAACGAAAACTTTAACCTTAGTCCTAACTTTAATAATAAATATAAATCGTTTGAGGTGCTTACTATGAGGTCTGCCACATCGCTGACTCTGTGCCTGGCTGTTATCTACGGCCCCCCAGGGCCCTATTCGGACCTTATCAGTGAATTCTCAGAGTTTGTTGCTGATCTAGTGAGGCGCGCCGATAATATAATTATAATGGGGACTTTAATATCTATATGAATACCCCATCGAACCCACCGTGCGTGGCGCTCCAGACTATAATTGATAGCTGTGGTCTTACACAAATAATAAATGAACTGATGCATCGCAACGGTAATACGATAGACCTAGTGCTTGTCAGGGATATCACCGTTTCCAAAGTTATAATACTCCTGTATACTAAAGTAATATCCGATCATTACCTTATAAAATTCGAGGTTCAGACACATGTACGTCAAACTAATAATAATAATAACTGCTATAGCAGCCGCAACATTAATACGGCCACAACGACAACTCTTGCTGACCTACTGCCCTCGGTAATGGCACCATTCCCAAAGTATGTGGGCTCTATTGATAACCTCACTAACAACTTTAACGACGCTCTGCACGAAACCATTGATAACATAGCACCACTAAAGTTAAAAAAGGCTCCAAAAAAGCGTATGCCGTGGTTTACAGAAGAAACTAGAGCTCAGAAATTATTATGTAGAAAGCTGGAACGCAAATGGCGCACGACTAAACTTGAGGTGCACCATCAAGCATGGAGTGATGGTTTAATAACTTATGATCCGCTTGAGATGGTTTCCTGTGGACGGGACTCTCGCTGCTGTCTTGGATCCGCTTGAACTGAACTCTCGCGGCTGTGTTGGAGCCACTATGGATTGAACTTTCACAGTATCATGTTAGACCCGCTCGACATCCATTGCTTTCGGTCCCCTAGAGAGGGGGGGTTGCCCACATCTGAGGTCCTCTCCAAGGTTTCTCATAGTCAGCATTGTCACTGGCGTCCCACTGGATGTGAATTCTCTCTGCCCACTGGGTGTGAGTTTTCCTTGCCCTTTTGTGGGTTCTTCCGAGGATGTTGTAGTCGTAATGATTTGTGCAGTCCTTTGAGACATTTGTGATTTGGGGCTATATAAATAAACATTGATTGTCCAGGGTGTACCCCGCCTTCCGCCCGATTGTAGCTGAGATAGGCGCCAGCGCCCCCCGCGACCCCGAAAGGGAATAAGCGATAGAAAATGGATGGATGGATGGATTGATAAACGCATACTAACCTTAGCTAAAGCTAAATATTACTCAAATCTCATCCACCGTAATAAAAACGATCCTAAATTTTTGTTTAGTACGGTAGCATCGCTAACCCAACAAGGGACTCCTTCCAGTAGCTCCACCCACTCAGCTGATGACTTTATGCAATTGTTTAATAAGAAAATTGAAGTCATTAGAAAGGAGATTAAAGACAATGCGTCCCAGCTACAACTGGGTTCTATTAACACTGACACGATTGTATATACGGCGGATACTGCCCTCCAAAATAGTTTCTCTCGTTTTGAGGAAATAACATTAGAGGAATTGTTACAACGTGTAAATGGAATAAAACAAACAACATGTTTACTTGACCCACTTCCTGGGAAACTGATCAAGGAGCTCTTTGTATTGTTAGGTCCATCAGTGCTAAATATTATAAAATTATCACTTTCCTCGGGCACTGTTCCCCTAGCATTCAAAAAAGCGGTTATTCATCCTCTCCTCAAAAGACCTAACCTCGATCCTGACCTCATGGTAAACTACCGACCGGTGTCTCACCTTCCCTTTATTTCAAAAATCCTCCAAAAAAATTGTTGCAGAGCAGTTAAATGAACACTTAGCGTTTAACAATCTATGTGAAACCTTTCAATCCGGTTTCAGGGGAAATCAATCTACTGAGACAGCCCTCGCAAAAATTATCTATTGCTAACGATGGATTCTGATGCGTCATCTATGTTGCTGCTCCTCGATCTTAGCGCTGCTTTCGATACCGCCGATCAAAATATTTTATTAGAACGTATTAAAACACAAATTGGTATGTCAGACTTAGCCCTGTCTTGGTTTAACTGTTATCTCACTGATAGGATGCAGTGCGTCTCCCATAACAATGTGACCTCGGACTACGTTAAGGTAACGTGTGGAGTTCCCCAGGGTTCGGTCCTTGGCCCTGCACTCTTCAGCATCTACATGCTGCCGCTGGGTGACGTCATACGCAAATACGGTATTAGCTTTCACTGTTATGCTGATGACACCCAACTCTACATGCCCCTAAAGCTGACCAACACGCCGGATTGTAGTCAGCTGGAGGCGTGTCTTAATGAAATTAAACAATGGATGTCCGCTAACTTTTAGCAACTCAACGCCCAAAAAACGGAAATGCTGATTATCGATCCTGCTAGACACCGACCTCTATTTAATAATACAACTCTAACATTTGACAACCAAACAATTAAACAAGGCGACTCGGTAAAGAATCTGGGTATTATCTTCGACCCAACTCTCTCCTTTGAGGCACACATTAAACGCGTTACTAAAACGGCCTTCTTTCATCTTCGTAATATCGCTAAAATTCGCTCCATTCTGTCCACTAAAGATGCTGAGATCATTATCCATGCGTTTGTTACGTCTCGCCTCGATTACTGTAACGTACTATTTTCGGGTCTCCCCATGTCTAGCATTAAAAGATTACAGTTGGTACAAAATGCGGCTGCTAGACTTTTGACAAGAACAAAAAAGTTTGATCACATTACGCCTGTACTGTATATACCTTTATATACATATATACATACATATATATCTATACTGTATATACCTTTATATACATATATACCTACATATATATCTATACTGTATATACCTTTATATACATATATACCTACATATATATCTATACTGGCTCACCTGCACTGGCTTCCTCTGCACTTAAGATGTGACTTTAAGGTTTTACTACTTACGTATAAAATACTACACGGTCTAGCTCCAGCCTATCTTGCCGATTGTATTGTACCATATGTCCCGGCAAGAAATCTGCATTCAAAAGACTCCGGCTTATTAGTAATTCCTAGAGCCCAAAAAAAGTCTGCGGGCTATAGAGCGTTTTCCGTTCGGGCTCCAGTACTCTGGAATGCCCTCCCGAAAAGTAACAGTTCGAGATGCTACCTCAGTAGAAGCATTTAAGTCTCACCTTAAAACTAATCTGTATACTCTAGCCTTTAAATAGACCTCCTTTTTAGACCAGTTGATCTGCCGCTTCTTTTCTTTCTCCTATGTCCCCACCTCCCTTGTGGAGGGGGTCCGGTCCGATGACCATGGATGAAATACTGGCTGTCCAGAGTCGAGACCCAGGATGGACCGCTCGTCGGGACCCAGGATGGACCGCTCGCCTGTATCGATTGGGGACATCTCTACGCTGCTTATCCGCCTCCGCTTGAGATGGTCTCCTGTGGACGGGACTCTCGCTGCTGTCTTGGATCCGCTTTGAACTGAACTCTCGCGGCTGTGTTGGAGCCACTATGGATTGAACTTTCACAGTATCATGTTAGACCCGCTCGACATCCATTGCTTTCGGTCCCCTAGAGAGGGGGGGTTGCCCACATCTGAGGTCCTCTCCAAGGTTTCTCATAGTCAGCATTGTCACTGGCGTCCCACTGGATGTGAATTCTCCCTGCCCACTGGGTGTGAGTTTTCCTTGCCCTTTTGTGGGTTCTTCCGAGGATGTTGTAGTCGTAATGATTTGTGCAGTCCTTTGAGACATTTGTGATTTGGGGCTATATAAATAAACATTGATTGATTGATTGAAAGAGAACCCCAAAATCCAACCTGTATGGTTAATAGAAGTGTTAGGATGACCCCAGTTTGACCCTGGAACAGACTAATTCCATTGATTTCCTATTATTTTGAAAAAACCTTGGAATTCAACCAATGGCAGACATTTTTCCAAAATAATAACCCCAAAATCCTGCTTTTATAAGTATAATGTCTTATTGTGAAATAGAAACAACTCGGAAGCAAAATTCCCCCCCAAAAAGATTTCCAAAAGCCAAAAGGTAGCGGCGTGCGTACCAGTTACATAATTCATCTATTTTCCAATTAATTTCCCGTCTGCTGACTTTTTAACAATTTAAATGATAATTTCATCCCTCGTTAGCAGTTGGAGTGTGCGGGAAGTGTGCGCTTTCAGCCCCGTTGCCCTCGGAAACCGTCCCTAAACACTCGGTAAATTTAAACAGCACCTGCAAAATGTCTGCTATTGTGTCAATCTGAGGGGGCTTGAGGGTGGGGAGTGCGGGGGGGTGGGGTGGGGGGGGGGGTCACGGAGCTTCCCGGGGACCGCATTAGGAAGAGGTCGTGTCCGGCTCGGGGGACACGGGGCCCGCGGTGACCTGCTGGATAATGGCTGCCACCAGGGGTCAGCGCTGGCCTCGCAGGCAGGGAGAGAGGACAGTGGTGGGGTCTCTCCTCTCAGCTTCAAGGCAGCATTATGCAAAGTCAGGAGGATTCTTTGGGCTCCGGGGGGAGGAACTGCAGGTTAATGTGAGAGAAGAAGAAGAAGAAGAAGAGTTGGATGATGCAGGCTGAGTGCAGTGTAAGAGGGTTAATAAAAGTGACAAGTGAGTCTTTTACTCGTTATACCTTTTCTGCACACTTACAGGGAGTTGCTGAGTGGGAGTCGGCCTCGACCACAGGTGTCAGCACAATCTCATTCCAAGAGCAGACAAACATCACAGGGAGACAGAACAGGATCAAACATTACAGGGAGACAGAACAGGATCAAACATTAAAGGGCAGACGGAACAGGATCAAACATGACAGGGAGACAGAACAGGATCAAACATTACAGGGAGACAGAACAGGATCAAACATGACAGGAAGACTGAACAGGATCAAACATGACAGGGAGACAGAACAGGATCAAACATGACAGTGAGACAGAACAGGATCAAACATTACAGGGAGACAGAACAGGACCAGACATTACAGGGAGACAGAACAGGATCAAACATTACAGGGAGACAGAACCGGATCAAACATTACAGGCAGACAGAACAGGATCAAACATGACAGGGAGACAGAACAGGATCAAACATGACAGGGAGACAGAACAGGATCAAACATTACAGAGAGACAGAAGAGGATCAGACATTACAGGGAGACAGAACAGGATCAAACATTACAGCGAGACAGAACAGGATCAAACATTACAGGGAGACAGAACAGGATCAAACATTACAGGGAGACAGAACAGGATCAAACATTACAGGGAGACAGAACAGGATCAAACATTACAGGGAGACAGAACAGGATCAAACATTACAGGGAGACAGAACAGGATCAAACATTACAGGCAGACAGAACAGGATCAAACATGACAGGGAGACAGAACAGGATCAAACATGACAGGGAGACAGAACAGGATCAAACGATGCAGGGAGACAGAACAGGATCAATCGATGCAGGGAGACAGAACAGGATCAAACATTACAGGCAGACAGAACAGGATCAAACATTACAGGGAGACAGAACAGGATGAAACATTACAGGGAGACAGAACAGGATGAAACATTACAGGGAGACAGAACAGGATCAAACATTACAGGGAGACAGAACAGGATCAGACATTACAGGGAGACAGAACAGGATCAAACATTGCAGGGAGACAGAACAGGATCAAACGATGCAGGGAGACAGAACAGGATCAAACATTACAGGGAGACAAAACAGGATCAAACATTACAGGAAGACAGAACAGGATCAAACATTACAGGGAGACAGAACAGGATCAAACATTACAAGGAGACAGAACAGGATCGCTGACGGGTCTGCCAACTTCCGGCGCCCCTTACAAAAAAGGTGAGAAACAGGTAAACCCCGGGGACACTGTTTTGTTTGATCTGTCGTTTTACTACCACGTCAAAGACAACGTTTGGAAACAATTTAAACATGTAAATAAACATTAACAAAATCTTTGGGATTGGTATATATCTGAGGATTACAGTACGGTGCAGCTAATTTATGTAAACATGTTGATTCATTCTAACATTGGGTGGGTGTGCCTTAAAAACTGCTGCATTCTGTAGGCCGGAAAATACGGTAAATTCAGTGTTAATATTTGAGTGGGTCCTCTGTAGTAGTAAGAGAGAGTCTATTTAAAACAATTGATATAATTAATAAAGAAATCCAAAGGCACATTCATACATTATTCACGGAGTAGAGGTTGCCCTCTAGTGGGTTCTTCGGACCACCCAGCTCAGCCAGGGGAGCCCGGAATTCAGGGTATAAGACTGTTATTATTTTTTTTTATCAATTCTGCAAGGCTTTTGCTTTTCAGCAATATGTATTTTTCTGAGCTTGTGTCTCTCTCTTTCTCTCTCTGGCTCCCACTCTAACTCCAAACCCCGTGTCTCATTGTGGCTGCTGCTAATAAGGGCAACGGGTGATTTGATAACAAGGCTCACCTGCGATGAGGGTTGTATTCAAATTATTTTCTGACTTCCTTGTGGTCTACATAACATGTGATGCTGCTCAAAATGTTGCATAGATGATGTTTTACCGGCCACTTTCTGACAGTCGCTTTAAGATGCACCGTTTTGTGGGCGCTCTTATTTACGTGCCTCCACTTGGACAGCGTCTTCTCCCTGTCGTCTTTTTTGTAGCGGTGTAGCGTGCAAGGACGAGAGTGGAAGAAGTGTCTAAAGATGGCGCTAACTGTTTTAATGACATTCACACTTCAATCAATAACAGAGCAGCATTTCCTCATTCGTGGCTCACTAGTGCAACAACACCCGAAATGTGTCCCATGGAAAGAAATGTCCAACCGGAACTCTCTGATAACTAAAGTTGATCGGGTGAATAATGTAAACTCACTATACTGGTATGTTTTAGCGCTTTCATGGGGAGTTTACTGACAGATATTAGTAAGAACTTTACACTACTTTATATTACAAATGGCAACAGTGGAGGATGAATGTCCATACTTGCCAACCGTCCCGAATTTCATTGCCCTTCCCAAAAATCTCCCGGGGCAACCATTCTCCCGAATTTCTCCCGATTGTAGCTGAGATAGGCGCCAGCGCTTCCCGCGACCCCAAAAGGGAATAAGCGGTAGAAAATGGCCCACCTGGGCCATCTACTCAGCTGTCGCTGTCATCGAGGCCGGTCCCGGCAAAGTGAAGTGAAGTGAATTATATTTATATAGCGCTTTTCTCAAGTGACTCAAAGCGCTTTACATAGTGACACCCAAAATCTAAAGTTACATTTAAACCAGTGTGGGTGGCACTGGGAGCAGGTGGGTAAAGTGTCTTGCCCAAGGACACAACGGCAGTGACTAGGATGGCACAATCGGGAATCGAACCTGCAACCCTCAAGTTGCTGGCACGGCCACTCTACCAACCAAGCTATGCCGCCTCACCTTGTTCCGCGGCAGGCCCGCAGGCCACGCCCCCCTCCACCCACTGCTCCAAGCGGCCCTCAATGGAAACCACTTTGACATCCCAGTGGTGTTTTCTGCAATATAAGCTGCAGGCGACACGGGACCCTCAGGTCCGGCCTCCTCCTCCTCCTCCTCCTCCTCCTCCTCCTCTTCTATAAAAGCCCCCCGAGGGACAGCGCAATAACGGCCCGACTTAATAGGAGCGTAAAGAGAATTTTCCAAACAAAAAAAACCACTTGATTTTAAGCGGGAAAAGAAATTGTAGGCTATTTGCAAAGAGCGATTCCCGAAAATCACATCGCCCAGGTGGACTTAGGACGGACGTTCATATGAGAGCCAGCACATAAACACATTTGCTCCGACTTGACTCGATTGCAGAAGTTATTGGAAAAGACTCGACTGAGGTGAACACACCCTCACACTTTTATTGCCTGGGGTGGAAGACATCAAAGTTTTAAAGCCTTTTTCAAAACATTTTAGCATCAAATCGTTCTGGTAGGAATGTCTCATAGCAGAAAACAAAACAAAACTCAAAACAAGTAGCGGAATGTATCTTTCAACTTTTAAAATCTCCTCTAAGAGCTCGGTTATGAATTTGATACAAGCACTACATTAGGATTTAGAAATCTGATATCTGTCCGATATCAGCAAAAACAAAACAAGTGTTAGAATTAATCTTCTTGCATTTAATATTTAGATTTTGATATCAGATATTGGTGCGACATCAGAAAAAAAAAAAGAAGTATAGGACTACAGCGGCTTGCATTTAAAATCTTTGACTTGATTGATTGATTGATTGAAACTTTTATTAGTAGACTGCACAGTACAGTACATATTGAGCACTAAATGCTAACACCCCGATAAGTTGGTCAACTTCTTTAAGTCGGGGTCCACCTTCATCAATTCATGGTAACAGGGCAGTGCTCCGTGATCAGATGTTGGTCCGATATCAGCAAAGAACAGAAGTATCGGTATTTAAAGTCTAATACAGGGGTGCCCACACTTTTTCTGCAGGCAAGCTACTTTTCAATTGACCAACTCGAGGGGATCTACCTCATTTATGTATATCATTTATATTTATTTATTTATGAAAGAGACATTTTTGTAAACAAGTTAAATGTGTTTAATGATAATACAAGCATGTGTAACACATATAGATGTCTTTCTTTCACAAAGACAAGAATATAAGTTGGTGTATTACCTGATTCTGATGACTTGCATTGATTGGAATCAGACAGTAATGATGATAACGCCCACATTTTCAAATGGAGGAGAAAAAAAGTTGTCCTTTCTGTACAATACCACATGAAAGTGGATGGTTTTTGGCATCTAATTCATCCAGCTTCCATACACTTTACAAGAAAAACATTGGCAGCAAATTCCGTAGCTTGCTTGATTGACATTCACGGCACCCGCGGGTCTTGTGAGATGACGCTGGCTGCTGCCAGTTCATTATTATGAAAAAATGACAGAGAGGAAGGCGAGAAACACTTTTTATTTCAACAGACTTTCGCGCCGTCCCTTCCGTCAAAACTCTAAAGGCAGACTGCACATTTCCTATCTTCACAATAAAAGCCCTGCTTCATGCTGCCTGCGCTAACAAAATAAGAGTCTCGGAAAGCTTGTGCACGCCAGTTTTCCCAGACTCTGTATTTAGTTAGCGCAGGCAGCATGAAGCAGGGCTTTTATTGTGAAGATAGGAAATGTGCAGTCGGCCTTTAGAGTTTTGACGGAAGGGACGGCGCGAAAGTCTGTTGAAATAAAAAGTGTTTCTCGCCTTCCTCTCAGTCATATTTTCATAATAATGATCTTGCAGCAGCCAGCGTCATCTCACAAGACCCTCCGGTACCGTGAATGTCATTTAAGTGACGTCTTGGTGAAGATTGATGATCACTAATTTTTAGGTCTATTTTTTTTAAAAGCCTGGCTGGAGATCGACTGACACACCCCCCGCGGTCGACTGGTAGCTCGCGATCAACGTAATGGGCACCCCTGGTCTAATATTTCAAATCTCCGATACAAGCACTATGTTATGATTTCAATATCAGCTATAAGTCCGATATCATAAAAAAAAATCACACATATTAGGATGTATCGGCTTATATTAAAGATATAAACAGATATCAGATATTGGTCCGATATCAGTAAAAAAAAAAAAAAAACAAACCAAGAAGTGGAATATCTTCTTGCATTTGAAATCTCAAATATAAGAATTCTGTTATCATTTTGATATCAAATATTGGAGCAACATCAGCAAAAATAAAATAAAAATTGGGTTACATAAGCGCTGCGTTATGATTTTGATATCACCATGATACATAAACAATTTCTGGTCCGATATCGAACTGATATCGGTGCAATGTCGGGAAAATTCACCAATACAAGCACTCCGTTATGATTATGATATCAGATATGGCTCCGATAACTGCAAAAAACACAGTTATCAGAATATATCTGCTTATATTTAACCTTCCTCTTGTGTTAGCTTTCTGTTACCATCTCTTATGTTAACGGGTCGGTTTTGACCCATGTCTTAAATCAGCTGTAAAATACACTAAAAACAATGATCTATCATCCAATTTGTTTCTCATCTCTTGGTGACCTCGTTAGGCTTCCTTATCCTTGAAAATATTGGTTTTAATATTTTTGGTTTGGGCCATTGGGCCTTTTTTTGTCAGTATACCCCTCGATTTCAATTTTTAAAAATGGTAAAACGAACCTCAAGAAAATCATATACATTAAAAAAAGGTTGTTGTGTTACCTAACTATTACTAAGGGGTATTAGAACACATCTCTTAAATAAATGTGTTTTATTTATTTTTTCATTTTAAGAATTTTAACTATAGTAACATCTATGGTGTTACGGGTCAATTTCGACCCATATATATTTACTTCAAGAAAAAGGCTAAAAAGTATTTTTTTCAGCAACAGAAATCCAACATCAAACAAACAACAACCAATCAAGCAAATGAAATCAAGAGATATAGATTACTAGTTCCAAAACTAATAAAAAACAAAATCAGAGTGGCAAAAAGTGACACTTTTAGTTTCCGTCTTTTGTTTGTTTTTGTACAGGATAACAAGGTAAAATGAGAATCCACTAAAGCTCACATGATTGGGAGAGGAGCTGGCTGTCAGTGTGTTCAGTTTTGGCTCTTATCATTGCTTTATCATCTTATTTTTATAACTGGGTCGAAACCGACCCTAACAACACTAAGGGCATAATTTCTACCAGAGCATTTTATAATTTAGTGAAAAAAATTAAAATGTTTTATTTTGTTGACAAAGAGGTTCCTGACGACGTCAA
This sequence comes from Nerophis ophidion, assembly GCF_033978795.1. Lineage (NCBI taxonomy): Eukaryota > Metazoa > Chordata > Actinopteri > Syngnathiformes > Syngnathidae > Nerophis > Nerophis ophidion. The sequence goes on from NC_084621.1 coordinate 11,593,701, forward strand.
AAAGCTTTGATGCAAAAAAATAAATGTATGTGGTGTTTTTATGCATTAAAAAACTAAAACAAGACACAAGACGAAGCAAAAAAAACCTCGCCCCAAAACAAGTATCAGAATATATCTTCCAGCATTTAAAATCTCCTATAACAGCTCCGTCATGATTTTGGATTTAGATATCTGATACCCGTCTGATATCAGCAAAATCAAAACATGTATTGGAATAAATCTTCTTGCATTTAAAGTTTAGATTTTGATATCAGATATGATACATCACATAACTGCAGTTTCTCTTTATGGTAAGTCTGAAAAGCAGCGGGAAGAAGCACGAGCACAATTAAACCTGCGATATCAATCACTAACACGTTTGTTACTGGAACACAACAGTCAACAAGGAAATACATCAGTAAATTAATACAGAATTAAATAAATAAATAGCAACAAAAAAGCACTCCTAAAAAAAGAGTTAAGTAAATAGTAAAGTGAGTATTGTCTTCCATCAACTTTCAATTCGTATTTCCATCACAAGCACTCTGTTAGGATTTTGATATCAGGTATTGGTGCAACATCTGCAAAACAAACAAAACATGTATCGGACTATATCGGCTTGCATATAAATTGTTGATGCAAGAAGTCCTGCCGCGTGTTGACTTGTGCGGCTCTGCACAGGCAGCTCACAAAAGGTAAACATAGTAGTAGTACTACGCGCAGCTACACAACAGCCAAGCACACTATAGCGCACCAACCTGGGACAATACTGCAGTCCACAACGCCACATATGTCGATACAAACAAGTATGGGATCATGACATTAGCGTAACACTTCCCCCGATGGCAAAAGTCTATCAGAAAGCATCCAGTAACAAACGTGTCCGCGCCGTTCGATTCCCTGTGACCGAAAGACGACCGCCACTCCGCTTGAAGCTTTTTCAAGACCCATCCATCCATCCATTTTCTACCGCTTGTCCCTTTCGGGGTGCTTTTTAAAGACCTTCTCTAATATTCCTCCCTGCAAAATGAAACACGTTTGATTCCTGACGTTTGAGGCTAGTTCCCTGCCAGCCGCTCGCTGGCGTTAAAACAAAACAAAGACATGAGCAGAACAAAAAAAAAAAGGAAAGCAGCCCCTCCTTTAGCCCGTGATGATATCGTTATAATATCCCATCAACGGGCAATTTGGAAGTTGACTTGACCCCTCCCCCGGCTGCCCCCCCGGGCTGAGTTAAATAGTTTTTATTTTCTCCCTTGAAATGAGGGGCCGCTGACCCTGATATGGGGCCACTTAACACCCGTGATAGGATGCTAATTGGCTAATGGAGACACCCTCAATCCTCTAAAAAAAAGATAGTTACTTGTAATAGATTACTTGTGTGTCTGTTAGTGTGGTTTACCGTATTTTCCGGACCATAGGGCGCACCGGATTACAAGGCGCACTGCCGATGAGCGGCTCTGGTCTGTTCAGGTCTAGTTTCATATATAAGGGGTTGTATTCAAATTATTTTCTGGCTTCCTTGTGGTCTACATAACATGTGATGCTGCTTCTTTGCTCAAAATGTTGCACGGATGATGTTTTACCGGCCACTTTCTGACAGTCGCTTTAAGATGCACCGTTTTGTGGGCGCTCTTATTTACGTGCCTCCACTTAGACAGCGTCTTCTCCTTGTCATCTTTTTTGTAGCGGTGTAGCGTGCAAGGACGAGAGTGGAAGAAGTGTCTAAAGATGGCGCTAACTGTTTTAATGACATTCACACTTTACTTCAATCAATAACAGAGCAGCATCTCCTCATCCGTGGCTCACTAGTGCAACAACACCCGAAATGTGTCCCATGGAAAGAAATGTCCAACCGGAACTCTCTAATAACTAAAGTTGATCGGGTGAATAATGTAAACTCACTATAACTGGTATGTTTTAGCGCTTTCACGGGGAGTTTACTGACAGATATTAGTAAGAACTTTACACTACTTTATATCACAAATGGCAACAGTGGAGGATGAATGTCCATACTTGCCAACCGTCCCGAATTTCAGTGCCCCTCCCAAAAATCTCCCGGGGCAACCATTCTCCCGAATTTCTCCCGATTTCCCCCCGGACAACAATATCGGGGGCGTGCCTTTAGCGTCCTCTCACATCTGAAACTTTCACCCTTTAATGGCCGCATATATACATATATATATACATATATATATATAGAGCTGTAAAATTCCTTTTTGAGTATCTCCGTAATTGTGAGGTCTCAAGGTTGACAAGTATGTGAATGTCCCATTACAAGAAGATAGAGAAAAAGAAGACGCTTATCGACTACGGTGTCGGCATGGGCTACAAAGGCGGATCCGCACACATTTTCAGGACTTATGCAGATCCCAAATACACATCAGCAGGTACCAGAAGGTAAGTGCCGTCATCGTGCGGGTTGCATGGACCATTCAGGAAGGACATCGCTGAGCAGGTTTGACAGTTATTTATTTTTCAAATAAGCTTTGTCTTTTCGGTCGGATCGCTTTTCAGCTCGCTCCTCTCTCGCCTTCAGTCTGCCGCGTCTTTGTCGCTGTGTTCGGTTCGCTCTCAGTCGTTCTCTCTCGTCTGGTTCTTCTACTCCTTCTCCCCCTGATCGCTCCTCCTTCTCCCCTTTTATACAGCAAGAGTAGATGCATTAATTGTGTGCCGGTGCGCGATCTACGCACCTGAATTTGATTGCGGCGGCGTCGCTTCCGGCACGCCCCGCCGCATCCTCCGCCTCCTGGCCGCCATCTTGAGTAGGACTATGGCATGTCCTACCCCGCCGTCGGCTCCGCCTCTCCACAATAAGAAAAGTTGCTTTTGCATGATATTATGAAACAAAACGCCAGATAATGTCTGCCAAAGGGTGCCATTTTGTGCTCCTTACACACACACACCATAGTAATACTTGTATCTCTGACTATGTAACGTGCGGACAATCCATCAAGCGGCGCGGCTTCAAAGTCGTACTAAAACATTTTGAGTGATCTTTGAGCGCCGTGTGTAATGTTCTTCATTCTCAATGGATCATTTAAAGTGTTGGTGTTGTTTACTGGCGTCATATTGCAGTCTACACGTATCTCTTATGTTTGACTGCCATCTACCACTCACACTTCTCATCACACTATGTGCCAAATAAAATAGCTCGGAGGTCGGTGAGCACAACCAGAATGATTCCGTACATTAGTCGCAGCCGGTTATAAGGCGCACCGTCCAGTTTTAAGAAAATGAAAGATTTGAAGTGCGCCTTCTAGTGGGGAAAATACATTGTGAGTGAGAGTTGTGTGTTGACTTCCTGCCGTCACACGTTCTTATGTGAGCGCTTCACTGACGACTGTCATAATTGCGTGTTTGCGGGTTCGATTTCCCCCGAGGGAATCCCTGAATTAAAATAACCCCCCCACCCCCTTCCCTTTAGCGGCAAACACACACACGTTTTACGCCAGCAAACACACACACACACACACACACACACTTTATGCCAGCAAACACAAACACACACACACACACACACGTTTTATGCCCTGGCGTTTATGTCGCGCTCCAGGGATGCTGTGTGCTTATTTCAATGGAACTTTCTTGTCACAAAAACAAATATGTCTGGAGCCGCAAAAAAAAAAAAAGCCATATTACACACAGATAGTGTGTCATGGGATATAAATTGAATTATGAGGACTTAAAGGAAACCAAATGAGCTCCAATATAGCTACAAATGAGGCATAATGATGCAATATGTACATACAGCTAGCCTAAATAGCATGTTAGCATCGATTAGCTTGTCTGATTAGGACTCCACATAAGTCAATAACATCAACAAAACTCACCTTTGTGCATTCATGCATAAAAATGTGGTGGACAAAATGAGACAGAAAAAGAAGTAGCATAAAACACGTCTTAGAAAGTCGGAGAAAGTTGTACATGTAAACTAATTGCGGTGAGTTCAAGGACTGCCAAAATTATTAGGACAAAACGGCGCTCGCCAAATACTTGAATCAGTCAAGCATGTTTAATACAAACAGTATGCTTCATAACAAGCGCAGTGGGAGAGTGGCCGTGTGCAGCCCGGGGGTCCCTGGTTCAAACCCCACCTAGTACCGACCTCGTCACGTCCGTTGTGTCCTTGAGCAAGACACTTCACCCTTACTCCTGATGGGTGCTGGTTAGCGCCTTGCATGGCAGCTCCCTCCATCAGTGTGTGAATGTGTGTGTGAATGTGGAAGTAGTGTCAAAGCGCTTTGAGTACCTTGAAGGTAGAAAAGCGCTATACAAGTACAACCCATTTATCATTTATTTATTTATTTATTTATTTTATGTATTTATTTTTTTATAATTTTTTTGCACACTTCTTTTTTTTCCCCCTTTTTCATGTCATGTGTCACTAATGAATAAATAAAACACACACAAGCAGCGGATTGACTTTCATGCATGGCTGCGCCCACTTTGATGAGAACCCCCCCCCCCCCCACACACACACACACACACGCACAAGCTGTTGAGTCACTTCCCAGCATGCACTGTGAATGCTGATGACACACCCTTTAAGTTTAGCAAGGCCTCTGTAAAAGAGGGACGAAAGCAAAAGACCAAGCAATTTAGGGCAAAGTGTGTGAGAAATCAACACGAGGCTGGTTATTACCTCCGCCAAGGTACTTTTCACGGCTGTGTGTAAGGCCACGGTATTATTCAAAAGCATAAAGATTTCCTCGAGAAAAAAACACAAAAACCAGCAGGGTTGAGAAAATGACTTATAGTTGCTCATTGCTTTCCCATAAAAGTAGTTGAATTACTCACGGAATTAATCCCTTAATACTGTAAATTTAATTACGACTAGGGAAAGTACTTCAATAATAATAAACAAACACTTTAATATTTGGCAATGCAGTTGAGAGATATTTCATGAGAGCAGAGTGCATATGTATTTTCTAGGGCTGGGCAACGATTAACATTTTTAATCAAAGTTAATCGCACTATTTCTCAGATTAATCGCGATTAACTGCATTGTATTCGCAAAGCCCAATAATGAATTCAAAAGTAGTGTGTAGTGCACCTTTATTGGAATATTCTCCCACATGAACAAAAGCGCCAAAACATTTGTTGTGCAAACACAATTTAAATCAGTCCTTGTTAAACAGTAGCAGTTAAATAGCATATTTTATGAAAATCAACTCAAAAAATGTAAATACAAACATTTAAGCTTATTGCCACTGCCAGGGTATTTAAGTTATCCTGTTTGTTATGGAAAAGAAATATAATCTACATACAAATCTCTGAGCCACAATCATAACATCTGAACAGGCAATTTCTGAGGTAACAGCAGAAACATTTTTTTTTATCAGGGATCTTATGTTTAAAAAACCTATATTATAGGTAGTGGGCTGTTTTAGGGAATTTTGATCAAATTATCCGTAATAGCAATATTAATAATGTTGTGTTTATTCTGCGTAGTGCACTTAAAATAATTATGACCATATCTAGGAATCGATATGATGGGAATTTTCCGATTGTTTGCTTGGTGCTTTGATAAACTGAACGCATATACATGGTACTATATTGTGATGTTATGAGCCAGGGAAAAAAAGAACTACCCTACCCAGCATGCAACAGGAGTGACGAGCATGCGCGGTAGCCCGGTATAGGTTGTGTGTCGCCATGACGGCATCTTGTATGTTGTGATATGCACGCTCTGAAAGTAAACGTTAAGAACTCAGCCAACACTCCTGGTCTGCATTATTCAGAAATAGACAGACAACACATATACTCCGCTGCTTCACAGGCCGCTGGATGTAGCCGGCAAAGTATTCCCATGCTAGCTAGCCGGTCTAGCAAGCACGCGTCATTCAGTCCAAAACGGCCCGATCTATCCACATCCAGAATTGTCTGGCGGTCGTAAGTGATCCCGGAGTGACCACGCTGTAAGCCAGCCATGAAATTTGCAGAATTGTCCGGTATTTTTGCCGAATGTTCCATCTTTACCAAGAGCCCCTCGACGCCGGCCGACACCATCTTGTTACGAAAAGGCGTTAACAAAATAAAAGCATGTAAACAACATACGCAAATGTGCGATACAATAATTGTCGGCGTTAATAGATTGATGAGTTAACGCGTAATTAACGCCTTACTTTGCCCACCCCTAGTATTTTCCAATGCAGTGAGCACATGATTTGGATATCAGATCATTCGTTTTGAATGAGGAAAAAATGTCCCGGAAAACCTGGAATTCCGGGGAATCTTGGAATTTTCCGAATAGGCATGAACATTTTGAAGTTGATTGGAATCGGGTGGAAAATGTGGAAGGTAGAGCATGCCAGAATCTGGAGAAGAATAATAATAAATAGATGAATTTTGGTGCAGAAAACCAGATGAGTGAATGTTTTGGCGCATTCACACGATCAGAGCAACACTTTTAGAATGTCGACATTGGCTTCATTTTGGCCAGCAAGAGTGTAGAATGTACAGAAAATGGCAAAACATCTTTTGACAAACAGCTCTGACCTGCTGGCTTGAAAAGAAAGAGAATATGCTAGTGTGGGTGTTGCTGATTGGTGCCCTCCTTTCTAACTGGCATGTTGAGCAGGGCAGGGGCTCGCTGCCACTAATTGGCCTGTAATGGTGTCATAAATTACGGGCGAATCAAGACCGTTTATCGGGCAGACGCTTTAATGAAAAGTGGTAACCCTCTCCCCGGGAGGCACATTTGAGGTCCCCTAAATCCCACCTGGGTCATCCATCACCTTGCAGCTCAGCACAGATTGGTAGTGAGGCATGAACGCTGCTACGCCTTTTTAATGATTCATTTCCACGTGAAAGCATGAAGAATGATCTTAAAGGGGAACTGCACTTTTTTCTGCAATTATTAACAATCCTTGTGAGAGATTAGAACATAGAAGTATGTTTTTTATTTGTAATAATCGACTCATTCCATCTAAATCACTCTAAAATTTCCTCCAAAAATATACAATACTTTATTTTTATCTCTTGACCTGAATATCAATCACATATTAGCAATAATGTTAATATAAGCGTTTATGCAGAAAAACTATTTTATTTTGTGTAAAGAAACCCTATATTAATATTTCGAAATGTTTTTGTTTTATTATTGAGGTGTTGTGTTTGCGTGAATTTGATCTCAAAATAGTTTATTGTTTTTTTTAATTTAACTCCTTCCTGTCATGGCATCCCCTCAGGCTTCCATAGCTTCTGTAGCTCCTCCCCTTCCTCCTCACGTCGCTGCTTGCAGTGCTGAGGTGAGTTGTGTCCAAATTGGTGTCGCACTGTGTGTCGTTTTATAACAAAAACGAACGGGTTATTTTTGCAACTCTTGCCGTATATTGTTTACTTTTTATTTAAGTGTTTTTTTATGTCATTTTAACCGCTATTTTGAACCCTACAAGCGTTTTGTTTGAGTGAGAGTGTTGGCGCAAATTGTTTGAAGCGGTCGTTTTTCTACTTAGCTAACAGGACTAAGCCATTCTGCCTCGAAATCACTCTCAAATTGCATCCAAAAGTATAAAACAATTCTTTATAATTATCTCTTGACCTGGCAATATTGTTATTATAAGCTTTTATGCAGACAAACTCTTTTTAATTTGTGTAACGGTTAAAAATGCACTTTGTTAATATTATGGAATGTTTTTTTCCCGTTATTGTAGTATTTTGTTTCTTTGATTGTTTTCTCAAAAGAGATCATTTTTGGGGAAAACACTGAAATGGCTCTAATTTCCCTTTTCTGTCTACACACTGTGTCTGCTTGTAAGTACTCTGTGTGCGCGCGCTGCCGAACATGCTCCTCCGCTCGTAAAACCAGCAATGTCTGATTGATTGATTGATTGATACTTTTATTAGTAGATTGCACAGTTCAGTACATATTCCGTACAATTGACCACTAAATGGTAACACCCCAATAAGTTTTTCAACTTTTTTAAGTCGGGGTCCACGTTAATCAATTCATGATGTGAAGAGCGTGTGCCGTCATGCCCTTTGAAAAAGATACAAATGTGTGTGTGTGTGTGTGTGGGGGAGGGGGGGGGTACATTTTAGAGGCGGTATAGTACTGAATATGATTCATTAGTATTGTAGTATTGTGGTGCTATACTAGTACCGCTATACCCTACAACCCTAGTCCCATGGTATACATTCCATCTTGAGTGAAAACTCAAACAGTTTGACATAAAATAAGATACAAAGGTTTGCTACACATTCAGGAAGAGCAGGGACAACTTGAAAAAAGGAAAATATATTCATTTGGGAAGAACACAGTCCTTGTAGTTTGTTATTGTTATGATTCAGAAGTCATGCATTTATTGTAACGCTGAATAAATGGGCTTTGACTCTTGGTCTCAAGGCAATGATGTAATAATAATACACAACACTACATATTAGTTTTTCGCTGCAGAAGTCAAATTATATTCCAATCCAGAATATTCCGGAGCCACAGAAATCCCCTCGCTGCAGGTAAATCAATCAATCAATCAATGTTTATTTATATAGCCCCAAATCACAAATGTCTCAAAGGACTGCACAAAACATTACGACTACGACATCCTCGGAAGAACCCACAAAAGGGCAAGGAAAACTCACACCCAGTGGGCAGGGAGAATTCACATCCAGTGGGACGCCAGTGACAATGCTGACTATGAGAAACCTTGGAGAGGACCTCAGATGTGGGCAACCCAACCCCTCTAGGGGACCGAAAGCAATGGATGTCGAGGGGGTCTAACATGATACTGTGAAAGTTCAATCCATAGTGGCTCCAACACAGCCGCGAGAGTTCAGTTCAAGCGGATCCAAGACAGCAGCGAGAGTCCCGTCCACAGGAAACCATCTCAAGCGGAGGCGGATCAGCAGCGTAGAGATGTCCCCAACCGATACACAGGCGAGCGGTCCATCCTGGGTCCCGACGAGCGGTCCATCCTGGGTCTCGACTCTGGACAGCCAGTACTTCATCCATGGTCATCGGACCGGACCCCCTCCACAAGGGAGGGGGGGACATAGGGGAAAAAGAAAATAAGCGGCAGATCAACTGGTCTAAAAAGGAGGTCTATTGAAAGGCTAGAGTATACAAATGAGTTTTAAGGTGAGACTTAAATGCTTCTACTGAGGTAGCATCTCGAACTGTAGAGTACTGGAGCCCGAACGGAAAACGCTCTATAGCCCGCAGACTTTTTTTGGGCTCTAGGAATCACTAATAAGCCGGAGTCTTTTGAACGCAGATTTCTTGCTGGGACTTATAGTACAATACAATCGGCAAGATAGGAGGGAGCTAGACCGTGTAGTATTTTATACGTAATTAGTAAAAACTTAGTCACATCTTAAGTGCACAGGAAGCCAGTGCAGGTGAGCCAGTATAGATATATATGTATGTATATATGTATATAAAGGTATATACAGTATAGATATATATGTAGGTATATATGTATATAAAGGTATATACAGTATAGATATATATGTAGGTATATATGTATATAAAGGTATATACAGTACAGGCGTAATGTGATCAAACTTTCTTGTTCTTGTCAAAAGTCTAGCAGCCACATTTTGTACCAGCTGTAATCTTTTAATGCTAGACATGGGGAGACCCGAAAATAATACGTTACAGTAATCGAGACGAGACGTAACAAACGCATGGATAATGATCTCGGCGTCTTCAGTGGACAAAATGGAGCGAATTTTAGCGATATTACGGAGATGAAAGAAGGCCGTTTTAGTAACGCTTTTAATGTGTGACTCAAAGGAGAGAGTTGGGTCGAAGATAATACCCAGATTTTTTACCGATTCACCTTGTTTTATTATTTGGTTGTCAAATGTTAAAGTTGTATTATTAAATAGAGGTCGGTGTCTATATGTATATATATATATATATATATATATATATATATAGAGAGAGAGAGGAGACTTTGAAGTTGAAAAAAGATCATACATCATAAATGTGACATATATAACCCCACAAATGGCCCCCGAGCTGCTGTTTGGACACCCCTTCAGAGTCGTCCATCTCCATTTGCACTTTTACAGCATCTAGAAGTCACCAGCTTGGATTGAGGTCAGATGTTGTTCTGAAAGCGAAGACCTGATCCAAATATACAGTAGCTTTATTTGTTTGTTTTTCTTCAGTCTGCCACAGCAATAACGAGGTGAAGCTCCACGGATGATTGGATCTAGCCAGCAGGTACCAGAAGGTGTGTGCAGGAGAGGAAGGCCAAATTAGGCAAGTTGTATAAGCAATCATCGGGGCCCGCTATGTACCCCCGGCCCCCCTAATCGCTATGTAGAGGAGACATGATTCAATTAGGGAGGCGGCGTCACGGCAAGCGTGCCGGTGTCTTCTCCTTTATGAAACAACCTGTTTAGGCTAAATCAACTCCCACTTAAGAGCGGCGGTAATAAGCACGGCGGCCTGCGGGGCCACAATCCGTCATGCTGTAATACGGGATCAGAATGAGCGATAAGGCCTCGTCCTTGCGATAGCGACGCCGCTGCCGCAGGAGTGGAGGTAATATACAGTTGTGCTCGTTATGGGAATGGTCGCTGCTAAACATTGACCCTGAACGCCGCTGTGGTCAGCCAATAAGAAGACGGCGTGTCAGTGACATTAGTGGCACCCCCCCACGAGCCGAAGCCTGGTCCATCCCTCTGCTTACCGGTGCTAGTATAGTACCGCCATACTAATGAATCATATTCAGTACCAGGGGCGTCGCCAGACATATTTCACTGGGGCACGTGCCCCACTGTTGATCTGCAGTGCCCCAGTACAAATTTCACCAATAAAAAAAAAAACGCTTCAGAGTTTTAAGTCTACATAACATAGACAACAGCGCACATACTACTTAGTATGGTAATTGATTGCTACTGTATTCACTCCTCTAACATCCATCCATCATCTTCCGCTTATCCGAGGTCGGGTCGCGGGGGCAACAGCCTAAGCAGGGAAACCCAGACTTCCCTCTCCCCAGCCACTTCGTCTAGCTCTTCCCGGGGGATCCCGAGGCGTTCCCAGGCCAGCCGGGAGACATAGTCTTCCCAACGTGTCCTGGGTCTTCCCCGTGGACTCCTACCGGTTGGACGTGCCCTAAACACCTCCCTAGGGAGGCGTTCGGGTGGCATCCTGACCAGATGCCCGAACCACCTCATCTGGCTCCTCTCGATGTGAAGGAGCAGCGGCTTTACTTTGAGTTCCTCCCGGATGGCAGAGCTTCTCACCCTATCTCTAAGGGAGAGACCTGGAAACTAATTTCGGCCGCTTGTACCCGTGATCTTATCCTTTCGGTCATGACCCAAAGCTCATGACCATAGGTGAGGATGGGAACGTAGATCGACCGGTAAATTGAGAGCTTTGTCTTCCGGCTCAGCTCCTTCTTCACCACAACGGATCGGTACAACGTCCGCATTACTGAAGACGCCTCACCGATCCGCCTGTCGATCTCACCATCCACTCTTCCCCACTCGTGAACAAGACTCCTAGGTACTTGAACTCCTCCACTTGGGGCAGGGTCTCCTCCCCAACCCGGAGATGGCACTCCACCCTTTTCCGGGCGAGAACCATGGACTCGGACTTGGAGGTGCTGATTCTCATTCCGGTCGCTTCACACTCGGCTGCGAAC
>NC_084621.1:11610285-11641886 GCF_033978795.1 Nerophis ophidion
AGAATCTTTACCGTGTCGCCTTGTTTAATTGTTTGGTTGTCAAATGTTAAAGTTGTATTATTAAATAGAGGTCGGTGTCTAGCAGGACCGATAATCAGCATTTCCATTTTTTTGGCGTTGAGTTGCAAAAAGTTAGTGGACATCCGTTGTTTAATTTCATTAAGACACGCCTCCAGCTGACGACAATCCGGCGTGTTGGTCAGCTTTAGGGGCATGTAGAGTTGGGTGTCATCAGCATAACAGTGAAAGCTAACACCGTATTTGCGTATGATGTCACCTAGCGGCAGCATGTAGATGCTGAAAAGTGCAGGGCCAAGGACCGAACCCTGGGGAACTCCACACGTTACCTTCAGGAAGTCAGAAAATAATTTGAATACAACCCCTTATATATGAAAATAGACCTGAATAGACCAGAGCCGCTCATCCAGAAAATACGGTAAACCACACTAACAGACACACAAGTAATCTATTACAAGTAACTATCTTTTTTTAGAGGATTGAGGGCATCTCCATTAGCCAATTAGCATCCTATCACGGGTGTTAAGTGGCCCCATATCAGGGTCAGCGGCCCCTCATTTCAAGGGAGAAAATAAAAACTATTTAACTCAGCCCGGGGGGGGGGGGGGGGGGGGGGGGGGGGGTAGCCGGGGGAGGGGTCAAGTCAACTTCCAAATTGCCCGTTGATGGGATATTATAACGATATCATCACGGACTTTTTAGCCTTTTTCTTGAAGTAAATATATATGGGTCGAAATTGACCCGTAACACCATGGATGTTACTATAGTTAAAATTCTTAAAATGAAAAAATAAATAAAACACATTTATTTAAGAGATGTGTTCTAAAACCATTAGTAATAGTTAGGTAACACAACAGCCTTTTTTTAATGTATAGGATTCTCTTGAGGTTCGTTTTACCATTTTTAAAAATTGAAATCGAGGGGTATACTGACAAAAAAAGGCCCAATGGCCAAACCAAAAATATTAAAACCAATATTTTCAAGGATAAGGAAGCCTAACGAGGTCACCAAGAGTTGAGAAACAAATTGGATGATAGATCATTGTTTTTAGTGTATTTTACAGCTGATTTAAGACATGGGTCAAAACCGACCCGTTAACATAAGAGATGGTAACAGAAAGCTAACACAAGACGAAGGTTAAGACACGGCAGCCGCAGTCGGCAGTGTTTTAGCTACTTCTGAATCACTAATCCTGGCCTCCATGGCAACAAATAAAGTAAGTTTCTTACAAGTAGTATTATCACTGGAGGACGAGGAATAGCTAAACATGCTTCACTACACACCGTAGGAGGATACTATAGCTCACTGGCGTCCAGAATGTAAACAAACGCCATGGGTGGAGCTACACCTGACATCCATCCATCATTAGATAATGATACCAAGTACAAGAGCGTATCTAGTCGATGCTACCATGATTACTTTGATATTTTTAGCATCACAAAATGTTGTCGTTTTAAAAAAATTCATATTATGTTAATAAAGTCAGTAAATAAGTCCCTGGACACACGAGGACTTTGAATATGACCAATGTATGATCCTGGAACTACTTGGTATCAGCATGATCCATACTTAAATGTGTGGTATCATCCAAAACTAAGGTTGAGTATCAAAGAAGAGAAGAATAAGTGATTATTACATTTGAACAGAAGTGTGGACAGAACATGTTGAAACGGAAAATAAGATGATATTAAGAGTACATTTTTACAGCTTGTCCTTTATCATTTGGACACAATAAAGGAAATCATTTTTGTTTTTTTGTTTGTTTACTTACTACTAAAAGACAAGTTGTCTAGTATGTTCAACATTTTATTCAAGGACTAAATGACAATAATAATCATATGTTTCATGTACCTTAAGATTTTGTTGAAATAAAGCCAATAATGACACTTTTTGTGGTCCTCTTTATTTAGAAAAGTATCAAAATATATTTAGGATCCACACCGAACATCCACTGTAATGATACCAAGTACAAAAGCGTATCTAATCGATACTACTATGATTACATTGATATTTTTTAGCATCGCAAAATATTTTTTGATTTTTAAAATGGATATTATGTTTATAAAGTCAGGAAATATGTCCCTGGACACATGAGGACTTTGAATATGACCAATGTATGATCCTGTAACTACTTGGTATCAGCATGATCCATACCTAAATGTGTGGTATCATCCAAAACTAATGTCAAGTATCAAAGAAGAGAAGAATAAGTGATTATTACATTTGAACAGAAGTGTCGATAGAACATGTTAAAACGGAAAATAAACAGATATTTACAGTAAATAAGTCGATTAGTAATGCATTTTTACAGCTTGTCCCTCATAATGTGTATAAAATAATAGGTGTATAAATTACACAATATGTTACTGCAGACTAATTAGGAGTCTTTGTTTGTTTACTTACTACTAAAAGACAAGTTGTCTAGTATGTTCAACATTTTATTTAAGGACTAAATGACAATAATAAACATATGTTTCATCTACCTTAAGATTTTGTTGAAATAAAGCCAATAATGACACTTTTTGTGGTCCCCTTTTATTTAGAAAAGTTTTGAAATACATTTCGGTACTGGTACCGGTACCAACATATTGGTATCGGACAACCCTAGTGGCAGCCATGTTGTTCAACTTGTCTTGCTCTAATTTGACACACATTTTCTTGTCAGTCCTTTAACTGCGCATACCAAAAATTTGGTGGTGATTCGCAGAGGGTGTGTGAGAAATTTCAAGTCATTCTGACTAGGGATACACCGATTAATCGTAACCGAATATATTCGGCCGAATATGGCAAAAAAAGCCACATTCGGCCTTCGGTGGAATGAGTTAAAAACAAGGCCGAATAGTGGCGTGTGACGCAATTTTTTGACGCGGTGACGCAATCAACCAACGTGCAGTGGCGTTGGGATATGTTGTGTACCTGTATAAGTGTATGAGGTTACAAGCACACACTTAATTGAGATTTACTTGAGCCTTCTGTTTACATTATTAGCATATCTACTGTGGCTAAGCAGACTTTTGCCAAAAGGACAATAATTCATTTGTTGTGGGTTTATCCACTTTAATGCACTTTTATTTTTTTTTTGGAATGCATTTTTTGTTTGAAGGCCTAATATAAATGAAAAAATGTGTGCTTTTTTTGTAAAGCAGAGGCTACTGGAATATTAAAAAAATGTTGATATTCAATAAAAAATGACTTTATTTGAAAAACATGTCTAAATATTTATTCTAGGCTAATTATGCAATATTTAAAAAAATTGTGAAAAACTGCATTCATTATTCGGTATTCGGCCAAGCGTTTAAATTTTATTCGGCTTCGGCTTCGGCCACAAATTTTCATTTCGGTGCATCCCTAATTCTGACTAATGGGGTCAAACTGGGTGTTTAACGCTGCCCCCTTGTGGTGTATTTGTAAGTAATAGCACTGGCAGCACAGAGTGTTTAAATGTGTGTGTGTGTGTGTGTGTGTGTTGTGGGTTGGCTCAAAAACTGTATACTGTATTTTTCGGTCTATAAGGCGCACTTAAAATCCTTTCATTTTCTCAAAACTCGCCTAATAACCCGGTGCGACTAATGTACAGAATAATTCTGGTTGTGCTTACCGACCTTGAAGATGGCAGTCACACATAAGAGATATGTGTAGACTGCAATATGACACAAGCAACAACAACAACACTAAAACTTTAAATGTCCCACTGAAAATAATAAAATACATTAGAATATACATTATAGTTAGTCCGGCCCCTCGGTCCTTAGCTTTTTTGGGAATGTGGCGTCTAAAACAATTTTGTTAAAGTACCAATGTCCCCTTGTTCCCCCCCTGGGAGGTGAGGGGAGCGGTGAGCAGCGGCAGTGGCCGCGCCCGGGAATAACTTTTGGAGATTTAACCCCCCAATTCCAACCCTTGATGCTGAGTGGAGGCCACACCTGTCCCGAGCCTGACCTCTTAACAAGTTCAATGTTTTATTATAATAATCCAATGGTACTGTCATTTTCTTGCTTTTCTGATTGTGTGGGGGTGGGGGGTCCTGCTTTTCTGATTGCGAGGGGGTGGGGGTCCTGCTTTGGACAGAACCCGCACCCCTTTCAGAGATCACATTTAGTTCCCCTCAAACATTCCCATGTTGCACAATGAGATGTAAGCATGGGATAAAGTAAAACAAAAAAAGTTATAGTCCCAATGATTGTCACACACACATTAGCATGGCCGGCTCTACGCAGGGGCAAGAGGGGGCAGAGCCCCCTTAAATAAATGTCTTGCCCCCTCAAATCAAAATTTGAGAAAGTAAATTTTAATAAACTCACAAAATTACTACATTACAAGTGACAAAATTATTTGCACTAGCGGAAAAATGCGCCGAAAAAGTGACACACACGATATAGTAGTGTCGGCTTCCCTCATCCCCCCCTCCGCTGTGCGTGTATTCACCATTCCACAGGCTGCGCAGCAGACACACACCCCCTCAGCCCTCAGTAAACATCCAATCACTGTTGCAGTATGAAAGTAAAAGAAAAGGAAAAGTTGTCTACATTTATCATTTACTTGTTAGGATGGGTGTATTTGTGTAGTCTTATCTGTCATAAACACGTTTATCGTCGCGGACTTTCGGTGCTACGGAGTTCCTTTTTTTTTTTTTTTTTTTTTACAACTTGACGAGAGCAGTGACAGCGGAGGCTCTGAGCAGCAGTGGTTTGGAAGGCAGAGAGCCTCCACTGTCCCTGTAACAAGCTACAAGTCATTTATGATGCTGTTAATGAGGGTAAAATGAAACATAAGGTATATATCCTGCTTAGCAGTCCTCCTCTGCTGTCCTCTGTTCAGAGCGGAGTCCTTAGCAACGGCCCGTTTTACTTAGCAACGGTCTGGCAATCGACTGCTGAATTATTTTTCTGTTGTTTTTCTTGTAATTTTACATAGTCAACCTTTAATGTTTCAATCTACATTTTGCAATAAACAAATTATAAGTTTCATTTGATATGACCAAGACACCTAAAAACAAAAACACAGCCGTTTTCATCAATTTACAAGCAAGTGGGCAACACACATACATTGGAGTGAATGAATTTTGTGCCCACGTTCTGTTTTATAAATTAGTTTGAGATTCTTTTTTATCATTATTCATCAGACTACCTTTCAGTTTTGTAAATATTGACTGTAGTGTGTGAAGTCCTACTTTGGGTCAACATTTATTTGAGAGTTAGGCCATCCAGTTAGGATAAAATTTTATGTTGTTGGTTGATAAAATCTGGATGAAGGATGTTTTATTTCATTTTATTCATTTATTTTTATTTTTCAATTTCCCCCCCTGAGGGATTGCCACCTTATTGTGGTCAGGGGGTTTGCGGTCCTCAGTGACCGTAAGAGCTATACCAGCAGGAGCTTAGTTTTCAGGTGCACACCCAAGTTGGACAGGTCTGAAGGTAGAGGCCTGACAAAGTGCAATCCACTACTCCAGGTTGGGGTTGGACACATAGCTAAAGATCCATTTCAATGAAGAAAGCATCGTTACTATAAGCACAAAAAAAAAAGTGCTGGAGCATAATGTGTACACATGATGCCCCCTTCACATTTCTGACTGCCCCCTCATATAAGCATGCCTAGAACCGCCCCTGGTTTTGAACTCACGACCTACCCAATCTCAGGGCGGACACTCCTACCACTAGACCACTGAGCAGGAGTTGAACATCCTTGTCCTCTTGACTGTTTGTTGCAGAGTCAGAGTTACGCAAAGAAGAAATTCCAGGAAACGTTGCGTGCTGTAGGTAGGCAGGTTTTTATTGTCATTGCAACAAGTACAACACAACTTAGTTTTCAGCACAAACCTGTTCAAGATTAGACAACAAACAGTGTACAGGGTTACAGAACAAGAACGCTGATGAGTCGCATAAGGCGCCCCGTAAAAGATGGGAAAAAGGTAACGCTGGGGAAGGATGAGTAAAAAAAATACAATCCAGACTGGGCTCCTAAGGTGGCCCGGTTTGGAGTGAGAAAAAAACCTCCATAGCAAAGCACATATACATATTACAACATACATCTCCAGATATCTAGCAACAGAGGGGAGGTAGTTCAAGGTCATGGTGGTAGGTCGCAGCTCTCAGGCGCTGACCATCCATTCATCGCCCCTATGGATTGCGTCGAGGGCGTTGGATTGGGGGACAGGAGGGTGTATGTGTGGCGTATATTTTTTTTGGTGGATGTTTGTGTGTATAAACCCATAGTGTGTCTCTGTTCCGCGGCCTTGATGTATTTGCCGTCGCTAGTCCAAAGTTCACAACAACAGTCCATGAGAGACAAAAAAGGGAGTTTATTGTGTCTTCCTGGAGTCAGTCTCAAAGCCAGGGAAAAAAAAATCCAAATTAAAATGGTTTGTACGCGAGTGAAAATAAAGAGAAAAACAAGGCCAACGAAAGAGTGGCATGTTTGAGCCGTTTGACACGTCTTATTTGCATCTTTCTGTTTCACTTCTTTTGTTGACACCACTCCTCAATTGCCGTCTTTCTTCTCCGCATGGCTCATCAGTGTGGATGTTGATGGGTAATGACTCCCACTGTGGCAGGGCCCCCTTTTAAGGTTTAGGTAACCCCAGCTCTCCAAACACCCGCCATGCATTATTCATGTCTTCACAATCAAATGAGGCAACAACGGTTGGGAGCACGAGACACGGAGCATGGCTCTTCCTCTTCCAAAAAGTCCCCCGAGGTGCCCCAGTCTGGTACCCATCACCCTCAGCCCACCCTCCCCGCCCCTTCATCTCATCCCGCCACGCCACCTAGCTACTCCCACCACTGTGACAGTTTTCTTGACGGGGTGGGGTCCAGACACATTGACTCCATCCCAGTCCTCCATGCTGGGACTCACGCTGTCCAGCAGTGACCTCTTTTACCCTTTTGGGGGTCCCTATTTCCTCCCGTTCATCTCCACAGCGCCCCCTTCAAACGGTCTGGCACCTTCAGTTGCCAGGAGAGCGGGGGGGTTCAGTTGTTTCCTGTGATGGGTTTAATGTACCAGCAATCTGTTAGACCCGTGAAGATGACTCTCAGTCCACATATTGGCTCTGGTATAGCCTAAAAAGTCCCAAAAGATGTTTACAGCCATCGGTCTTTACATCCAGAATAAGTGTGGGATCCAGCAAATTCTGTATTCTTAGCGACCAATTCTTGTCTGCTAATCAAAGTCTTCCCGGCACACACGGCATTAAAACAGCTTTCTAAAAATGTTATTGCGCCTTCAGAATTACTCCCAAATTCAGCGTCCTGACGAAGAACAGAAGGCGGGCTCATATTACACCAGTTTTAAAGTCACTGCATTGGCTCCCTGTGTGTTTTAGGAAATATACTAACAGTCTTCTTTTAGGTTCTTCTTTTAGTTCTTCTTTCTTTTCTTCAATTAGATCAGAGGCAGCTCTTATCTCAAGACACTCTTAAGTTAGGGCACTTTTAATTTGACGCACATTTCAATCAATTGATTGCTTACTCGGTAATGAACAAAAATGAATTCAGATTAGATTATTGTAACTCCCTGCTTTCTGGTCTTCCTAAAAAAGTTATTGCACCTTCAGAATTACTCCCAAATTCAGTGTCCTGACAATAAACAGAAGGTGGGCCCGCATTACACCAGTTTTAAAATCACTGCTTTTGCTCCTTTGTGTTTTAGGATAAACACTAACAGTCTTCTTTTGGATTTTCTTTTTTTAGTTCTTATTTCTTTCTTCAATTACACCAGAGAAAACTCCTACGTCAAACCACTCTTAGGTTAGGGCAGTTTTAAGTTGTGTCAGTACTGTAATCAATTGGTTGTTTATTGAGTAATAAACAAAAATACATTCAGATTAGATAATAGTAACGCCCTGCTTTCTGGTCTTCCTAAAAAAGCTATTGCACCTTCAGAATTACTCCAATGTTCAGTGTCCTGATGAAGAACAGAAGGCGGGCTCATATTACACCAGTTTTAAAGTCACTGCATTGGCTCCCTGTGTGTTTTAGGAAATATACTAACAGTCTTCTTTTAGGTTCTTATTCTTTTAGTTCTTCTTTCTTTTCTTCAATTAGATCAGAGGCAGCTCTTATCTCAAGACACTCTTAAGTTAGGGCACTTTTAATTTGACGCACATTTTAATCAATTGATTGGTTACTCGGTAATGATGAAAAATGAATTCAGATTAGATTATTGTAACGCCCTGCTTTCTGGTCTCCCTAAGAAAGTTATTGCACCTTCAGAATTACTCCCAAATTCAGTGTCCTGACTAAGAACAGAAGGCGGGCTCATATTACACCAGTTTTAAAGTCACTGCATTGGCTCCCTGTGTGTTTTAGGAAATATACTAACATTCTTCTTTTAGGTTCTTCCTTTAGTTCTTTCATTTCTTCAATTAGATCAGAGGCAGCTCTTATCTCAAGACACTCTTAAGTTAGGGCACTTTTAATTTGACGCACATTTTAATCAATTGATTGCTTACTCGGTAATGAACAAAAATTAATTCAGATTAGATTATTGTAACGCCCTGCTTTCTGGTCTTCCTAAAAATGTTATTGCGCCTTCAGAATTACTCCCAAATTCAGTGTCCTGACGAAGAACAGAAGGCGGGCTCATATTACACCAGTTTTAAAATCACTGCATTGGCTCCCTGTGTGTTTTAGGAAATATACTAACAGTCTTCTTTTAGGTTCTTCTTTTAGTTCTTCTTTCTTTTCTTCAATTAGATCAGAGGCAAGCTCTTATCTCAAGACACTCTTAAGTTAGGGCACTTTTAATTTGACGCACATTTTAATCAATTGATTGGTTACTCGGTAATGATGAAAAATGAATTCAGATTAGATTATTGTAACACCCTGCTTTCTGGTCTCCCTAAGAAAGTTATTGCACCTTCAGAATTACTCCCAAATTCAGTGTCCTGATGAAGAACAGAAGGCGGGCTCATATTACACCAGTTTTAAAGTCACTGCATTGGCTCCCTGTGTGTTTTAGGAAATATACTAACAGTCTTCTTTTAGGTTCTTCTTCTTTTAGTTTTTCTTTCTTTTCTTCAATTAGATCAGAGCAGCTCTTATCTCAAGACACTCTTAAGTTAGGGCACTTTTAATTTGACGCACATTTTAATCAATTGATTGCTTTCTCGGTAATGAACAAAAATGAATTCAGATTAGATTATTGTAACGCCCTGCTTTCTGGTCTTCCTAAAAACGTTATTGCACCTTCAGAATTACCCCCAAATTCAGTGTCCTGACAATAAACAGAAAGTGGGCTCGCATTACACCAGTTTTAAAATCACTGCTTTTGCTCCTTTGTGTTTTAGGATAAACACTAACAGTCTTCTTTTTGATTTTCTTTTAGTTCTTCTTTCTTTTCTCGAATTCGGTCAGAGGCAGCTCTTATCTCAAGACACTCTTAAGTTAGGGCACTTTTAATTTGACGCACATTTTAATCAATTGATTGCTTAATCGGTAATGAACAAAAAATGAATTCAGATTATATTATTGTAACGCCCTGCTTTCTGGTCTTCCTAAAAAAGTTATTGCACCTTCACAATTACTCCCAAATTCAGTGTCCTGACAAAGAACAGATTGTGGGCCCACATTACACCAGTTTTAAAGTCACTGCATTGGCTCCCTGTGTGTTTTAGGAAATATACTAACAGTCTTCTTTTAGGTTCTTCTTCTTTTAGTTCTTCTTTCTTTTCTTCAATTAGATCAGAGGCAGCTCTTATCTCAAGACACTCTTAAGTTAGGGCACTTTAATTTTGACGCACATTTCAATCAATTGATTGCTTACTCGGTAATGAACAAAAATGAATTCAGATTAGATTATTGTAACGCCCTGCTTTCTGGTCTTCCTAAAAAAGTTATTGCACCTTCAGAATTACTCCCAAATTCAGTGTCCTGACAATAAACAGAAGGTGGGCCCGCATTACACCAGTTTTAAAATCACTGCTTTTGCTCCTTTGTGTTTTAGGATAAACACTAACAGTCTTCTTTTGGATTTTCTTTTTTTAGTTCTTATTTCTTTCTTCAATTACACCAGAGAAAACTCCTACGTCAAACCACTCTTAGGTTAGGGCAGTTTTAAGTTGAGTCAGTACTGTAATCAATTGGTTGTTTATTGAGTAATAAACAAAAATACATTCAGATTAGATAATAGTAACGCCCTGCTTTCTGGTCTTCCTAAAAAAGCTATTGCACCTTCAGAATTACTCCAATGTTCAGTGTCCTGATGAAGAACAGAAGGCGGGCTCATATTACACCAGTTTTAAAGTCACTCCATTGGCTCCCTGTGTGTTTTAGGAAATATACTAACATTCTTCTTTTAGGTTCTTCCTTTAGTTCTTTCATTTCTTCAATTAGATCAGAGGCAGCTCTTATCTCAAGACACTCTTAAGTTAGGGCACTTTTAATTTGACGCACATTTTAATCAATTGATTGCTTACTCGGTAATGAACAAAAATTAATTCAGATTAGATTATTGTAACGCCCTGCTTTCTGGGTCTTCCTAAAAAAGTTATTGCACCTTCAGAATTACTCCCAAATTCAGTGTCCTGACAAAAAACAGAAGGTGGGCCCGCATTACACCAGTTTTAAAATCACCGCTTTTGCTCCTTTGTGTTTTAGGATAAACACTAACAGTCTTCTTTTTGATTTTCTTTTTTAGTTCTTATTTATTTTCTTCAATTACACCAGAGAAAACTCCGATGTCAAACCACTCTTTAGTTAGGGCACTTTTAAGTTGAGTCAGTACTGTAATCAATTGGTTGCTTATTGAGTAATAAAGAAAAATACATTCAGATTAGATAATAGTAACGCCCTGCTTTCTGGTCTTCCTAAAAAGGTAGCTCCACCATCACAATTACTCTAAAATTCAGTGTCCTGACGAAAAACAGAAGGCGGGCCCACACTACACCAGTTTTAAAATCCTCTGCATTGACCTTTACAATTAAAATTATATCAAAATTCAAACGCACGTGTCCTGAAAAGGACCAGAGAGGAAAGATTGCAAAGGAAATAATATGTAATCTTCATCATAATACATGCATGAATGGAGAATAAATGAGTGTGTATTCAGCATAATGCCACCTGGTATCCAAGCCCTAGTTTTACGTCACACAGACTTTTAAAACCATTTGAGAAATAAACGGACGCACGGAATCACAACATTTCTATCCATTATGTCGTCTGCATTCAAACGGAATACGGGAACAATTTCATTCAGCTCATTATGCGTTAATCCATGCGCCGCGTCTTTTTATTACCGTCTGTATCGGGAAGAATGAAGTCCTGTAATCATGGCTGGACTTGAAATGGACCACCACTTTGTTACCGTGCGGCGCTTTGAACCACCCTCTCCTCCTTTTTTGCCAGCCCAGAAATATGCCATTATGCCTCCCTTATTATCCTGGTTATTGCGGGCGCTGGCGGCCATCACAGCCCTCTAATGTGGGTCTAATGGTTCTGACCCGTGCAGGACACAGGTGGTCGCCACGAGACCTTCATTGCCGCCATTTATTAAGCCACTGGCGCCACAGACCGTTAGCGGCTTCCATTCCCAAGGAAAAAGGGACTCTGGGTCCTGTTGTCTCAATTAGCCAGTTTAAAACAGAGTGGGACCCTCCTCAAATTAGCCGGTTTAATACAGAGTGGGACCCTCCTCAAATTAGCCAGTTTAATACAGAGTGGGACCCTCCTCAAATTAGCCAGTTTAATACAGAGTGGACCCTCCTCAAATTAGCCAGTTTAATACAGAGTGGGACCCTCCTCAAAATTAGCCAGTTTAATACAGAGTGAGATCCTCCTCAAATTAGCCAGTTTAATACAGAGTGGGACCCTCCTCAAATTAGCCGGTTTAATACAGAGTGAGATCCTCCTCAAATTAGTCGGTTTAATACAGAGTGGGACCCTCCTCAAATTAGCCAGTTTAATACAGAGTGTTACCCTCCTCCAATTAGCCAGTTTAATACAGAGTGGGACCCTCCTCAAATTAGCCGGTTTAATACAGAGTGGGACCCTCCTCAAATTAGTGGGACCCTCCTCAAATCAGCCGGTTTAATACAGAGTGGGGCCCTCCTCAAATCAGCCGGTTTAATACAGAGTGGGACCCTCCTCAAATCAGCCGGTTTAATACAGAGTGGGACCCTCCTCAAATTAGCCAGTTTAATACAGAGTGGGACCCTCCTCAAATTAGTGGGACCCTCCTCAAATCAGCCGGTTTAATACAGAGTGGGGCCCTCCTCAAATCAGCCGGTTTAATACAGAGTGGGACCCTCCTCAAATCAGCCGGTTTAATACAGAGTGGGACCCTCCTCAAATTAGCCAGTTTAATACAGAGTGGGACCCTCCTCAAATTAGTGGGACCCTCCTCAAATCAGCCGGTTTAATACAGAGTGGGACCCTCCTCAAATTAGCCGGTTTAATACAGAGTGGGACCCCCCTCAAATTTGCCAGTTTAATACAGAGTGGGACCCTCCTCAAATTAGCCGGTTTAATACAGAGTGGGACCCTCCTCAAATTAGCCAGTTTAATACAGAGTGGGACCCTCCTCAAAATTAGCCAATTTAATACAGAGTGGGACCCTCCTCAAACGTGTCATTAGAACCTCATGCCCCACCCCCTTTTCTGGTGAAAAATATATCTTATGCTACATAATTCATGTAAGTGTTTTGTGAAGTGAACTATATTTATATAGTGCCTTTTCTCGAGTGACTTAAAGTGGGTGGCACTGGGTGAGTAAAGTGTCTTGCCCAAGGACACAATGGCAGCGACTCGGTTGGCAGAAGCAGGAATCGAACTTGGGCCGGAACCCATTATCTATATTTACTTTTTTTTTTTTTTATGGAGAAATTTGCTTTGACATACAAACTTTTCTATTAACAAACCTTGTCCAGAATTATCTAATTAATCAATTCTTGCCCCTATATTGATATTTTGCCCCCCTCCCACACACACACAAATAAAAAACTGATTATCAAGGTAAAAGTTGATTTTTCAAGGGAAAAAAATGATTTTCAAGGAAAAAAATATGATTTTCCCTTTGAGACACTTGTGATCTAGGGCTACATAAGTAAACTTTGATTGATTGATTGATTGATTGATTGATTGATTGATTGATATTTACAGTGTTTTTTATGGAGAAATTGGCTTTAACATACAAACTTTTCTATTAACGAACCTTGTCCAGAATTATCTACATAATTAATCAATTCTTGCCCCTATAAGGATATTTTGCGCCCCCTCCCACACACACACACAAATAAAAAACTGATTATCAAGGTAAAAGTTGATTTTCAAGGGAAAAAAATGATTTTCAACTTTGAGACACTCGTGATTTAGGGCTACATAAGTAAACTTTGATTGATTGATTGATTGATTGATTGATTGATATTTACAGTGTTTTTTTATGGAGAAATTGGCTTTAACATACAAACTTTTCCATTTAAGAACCTTGTCCAGAATTATCTAATTAATCAATTCTTGCCCCTATATTGATATTTTGCGCCCCCTCCCACACACACACACACACAAATAAAAAACTGATTATCAAGGTAAAAGTTGATTTTCAAGGGAAAAAAATGATTTTCCCTTTGAGACACTTTGTGATTTAGGGCTACATAAGTAAACTTTGATTGATTGATTGATTGATTGATTGATTTATATTTACAGTGTTTTTTTTATGGAGAAATTGGCTTTAACATACAAACTTTTCTATTTACGAACCTTGTCCAGAATTATCTACATAATTAATAAATTCTTGCCCCTATAAGGATATTTCGCGCCCCCTCCCACACACACACACACACAAATAAAAAACTGATTATCAAGGTAAAAGTTGATTTTCAAGGGAAAAAAATGATTTTCCCTTTGAGACACTTTGTGATTTAGGGCTACATAAGTAAACTTTGATTGATTGATTGATTGATTGATATTTACAGTTTTTTATGGAGAAATTGGCTTTAACATACAAACTTTTCTATTAACGAACCTTGTCCAGAATTATCTAATTAATCAATTATTGCCCCTATATTGATATTTTGCGCCCCCTCCCACACACACACACAAATAAAAAACTGATTATCAAGGTAAAAGTTGATTTTCGAGGGAAAAAAATGATTTTCCCTTTGAGACACTTTGTGATTTAGGGCTACATAAGTAAACTTTGATTGATTGATTGATTGATTGATATTTACAGTGTTTTTTTATGGAGAAATTGTCTTTAACATACAAACTTTTCTATTTACGAACCTTGTCCAGAATTTTCTACATAATTAATCAATTCTTGCCCCTATAAGGATATTTTGCGCCCCCTCCCACACACACACACAAATAAAAAACTGATTATCAAGGTAAAAGTTGATTTTCAAGGGAAAAAAATGATTTTCAACTTTGAGACACTCGTGATTTAGGGCTACATAAGTAAACTTTGATTGATTGATTGATTGATTGATTGATTGATATTTACAGTTTTTTATGGAGAAATTGGCTTTAACATACAAACTTTTCTATTAACGAACCTTGTGCAGAATTTTCTACATAATTAATCAATTCTTGCCCCTATAAGGATATTTTGCGCCCCCTCCCACACACACACACAAATAAAAAACTGATTATCAAGGTAAAAGTTGATTTTCAAGGGAAAAAAATGATTTTCCCTTTGAGACACTTTGTGATTTAGGGCTACATAAGTAAACTTTGATTGATTGATTGATTGATTGATATTTACAGTGTTTTTTTATGGAGAAATTGGCTTTAGCATCCAAACTTTTCTATTTACGAACCTTGTCAAGAACCAATTCCTTAATCAAGTAAATGGGGCGGCGTAGCTCGATTGGTAGAGCGGCCGTGCCAGTAACTTGAGGGTTGCAGGTTCGATTCCCGCTTCCGCCATCCTAGTCACTGCCGTTGTGTCCTTGGGCAAGGCACTTTACCCACCTGCTCCCAGTCCCACCCACACTTAGATATTGGGTTTCACTATGTAAAGCGCTTTGAGTCACTAGAGAAAAGCGCTATATAAATATCCTTCACTTCACAATTCTTACCCCTCTATTGACACACGTACGGAGTGTTTTTACACCCCAGCCCCCTAGCCCCCCCCCCCGCCTGCCCGCACAAACACACACATTTATTATTGATGGCAATGAAATAAGTCAGGTGGCGGCAGAAAGTTGCTCTTGCCGCTCAGCTGGCTCCTCCCCTGCCAAGAATTGCTTCGACGGCCACAAACGCGGCCGGCAGCCGTCGGCGGCCCGCTGATTCACGCAGGCGGTCCCGCGCCAGCCCTCCCCGTTTTGTGAAAATGAGCAATTCTCTCATTGTAATAATGCGCCTCTGTCATCTCCCCATTACGGGCATGATAAAAGATGAAATATTCAGGGAGGCTGGCCTCCTAACCTGATCTGGGCGCGATATTGGGCCTGTGGAAAATGAGTTTTATCAGCTTTAATATACTCCTTGGCAGACTGACCCTTGAAATTAAACATTATTACAGAGCGGGGCCACAAATGACATCAAAATGAAAATATTAAGGGACATTACGGATATATCAAGTAGGGTTTCTCGCAGCGGCTCTCCTCGTCTCTCGACATCCCCACTGCAAGCATCCGACCCCCGTCCACCCCCCCCTCCCGGCCCCCCACCCCCACTACACCCTGATACACTGCAGGGCCCACTGTTGTGTGTGTGTGTGTGTCTGCTTTGGGAAGTAACACATTTTGCGGGCGTCATACGTCTGAATAAAGTAATCATGCCTCCACGCTCTCATCACCTGCAGTATTGAGGATGGAGAGGGTGGAGAAAAAGTGGAGGAGGCGTGAAGCAGCATCCAGTGAAAATACTGGATCCGTGTTTGATTGCCACTAATAGTGTGTTGCACTTGGATAGTCTTACTCTATGTACAATACGTCCATTCACTTCCTACCGCTTGTCCCATTCGGGGTCGCCAGGGGCGCTGGCGCCTCTCTCAGCTGGATTCAGGCGGAAGGCGGTATACACCCTGGACAAGTGGCCACCTTATCACAGGGCCAACACAGATAGACAGACAACATTCACACTCACATTCACACACTAGGGGCCATCTAGTGTTGCCAATCAACCTATCCCCAGGTGCATGTCTTTAGAGGTGGGAGGGGCCTATCCCCAGGTGCATGTCTTTGGAGGTGGGAGGGGCCTATCCCCAGGTGCATGTCTTTGGAGGTGGGAGGGGCCTATCCCCAGGTGCATGTCTTTGGAGGTGGGAGGAAGCCGGAGTACCCGGAGGGAACCCACGCAGTCACGGGGAGAACATGCAAACGCCACACAGAAAGATCCTGAGCCCGGGATTGAACCCAGGACTGCTTTGTGTTGTGAGGCACATGCACTAACCCCTGTAACAGCATGCTGCCCAATACATCATGCACTGTGTATATATATATATATATATATATATATAGATATATAAAGGGTCAAAATTAGGAGTGGAAAAATATTATTTGCAGATTAATCAAGATTTTTATTTGTAACCATTATTAATTGATCAAAAATAATCAAAAATCAATTAAAAAAAAAAAGTTTCTTCTTTTTTTTTTTTTCCCTATTTGCCCTGTCCAGCGACTCAGGTAAATCATATTGTTGATGTAGGTAGGTATGTAGGTTTGGAAAGAAGGTAGGTAGGTAGGTAGGTAGGTTTGGAAAGAAGGTAGTAGGTAGGTAGGTAGGTAGGTAGGTTTGGAAGGAAGGTAGTAGGTAGGTAGGTAGGTAGGTAGGTTTGGAAAGAAGGTAGTAGGTAGGTAGGTAGGTAGGTAGGTTTGGAAAGAAGGTAGTAGGTAGGTAGGTAGGTAGGTAGGTAGGTAGGTAGGTAGGTTTGGAAAGAAGGTAGGTAGGTAGGTAGGTAGGTAGGTTTGGAAAGAAGGTAGTAGGTAGGTAGGTAGGTAGGTAGGTTTGGAAAGAAGGTAGTAGGTAGGTAGGTAGGTAGGTAGGTTTGGAAAGAAGGTAGTAGGTAGGTAGGTAGGTAGGTAGGTAGGTAGGTAGGTTTGGAAAGAAGGTAGGTAGGTAGGTAGGTAGGTAGGTAGGTAGGTTTGGAAAGAAGGTAGTAGGTAGGTAGGTAGGTAGATAGGTAGAAAAATAAGGTAGGTAGGTAGGTATGTAGGTAGGTAGGTTTGGAAAGAAGGTAGGTTGGTAGGTAGGTAGGTAGGTAGGTTTGGAAAGAAGGTAGTAGGTAGGTAGGTAGGTAGGTAGGTTTGTAAAGAAGGTAGGTAGGTAGGTAGGTAGGTAGGTTTGGAAAGAAGGTAGTAGGTAGGTAGGTAGGTAGATAGGTAGAAAAATAAGGTAGGTAGGTAGGTATGTAGGTAGGTAGGTTTGGAAAGAAGGTAGGTTGGTAGGTAGGTAGGTAGGTAGGTTTGGAAAGAAGGTAGTAGGTAGGTAGGTTTGGAAAGAAGGTAGGAGGTAGGTAGGTAGGTTTGGAAAGAAGGTAGTAGGTAGGTAGGTAGGTAGGTAGGTAGGTAGGTTTGGAAAGAAGGTAGTAGGTAGGTAGGTAGGTAGGTAGGTTTGGAAAGAAGGTAGTAGGTAGGTAGGTAGGTTTGGAAAGAAGGTAGGTGGGTAGGTAGATAGGTAGGTAGGTTTGGAAGGAAGGTAGGTGGGTAGGTAGATAGGTAGGTAAGTAGGTAGGTAGGTAGGTAGAAAAATAAGGGGGTGCTGAATTTTCCCCCGGGATCAATAAAGTACTTTCTATTCTATTCTATTCTATTCTATTCTATTCTATTCTATTTCTATTCAGGCGCTGCCCAGCTCTCCCACACCCCTGAGAGGTTTGCGTCAAGGGTGTTGGCTGAGGGGGCGTGGCTAAGTGTGTGTGGCATATATTTATGGTGAATGCATGTGTGTGTGTGTTAGTCTGCTGCATTCCTTCTGTTGCGCAGCCGCCAGTCCGTCCAAAGTCAACAACATGTGTGTGTCCACGAGAGACAAGAAGGGAGTTTGTTGTGTCTTTGTCGCACTGTCCTACAGGAGAGTTGCTAAGGTCAGAGAAACAATCCAAGTTAGAATGTTTTGTATGTGACTGAAAAAAAAAAAAAGTTTTTTACTCCAACTTGTCTATGACTGGTCCTCAATTTCATCCTGCAGGGCAGACATCGTCCAATCATTTGTGGCAGCTTTTGGGCTATTTTGAAGACTGCCAGCAACTTCTAATTAGTTTGACACGATAGTGTGTCTTGTGCAGGAAGTGAGTCAAGAATGATATGCTTCAATAATTTGCCCTGCGTTTTTGTCTATAGGCACAAAATGAACGACATAATGAAGTGTTTGGTCCAAAAGTTTAATAAATCAGTTTGCAAACAGAAGGTTTGTACCCCGCCTTCCGCCCAATTGTAGCTGAGATAGGCGCCAGCGCCCCCCGTGACCCCAAAAGGGAATAAGCGGTAGAAAAATGGATGGATGGATGGTTTGGTAATTCCTTCATCAGGTCAGGGCGGGAACCAATTAACAGTAAACATAATACGGCATGTTTAATTATCATTATATTTGTAATTATAGTACTACAAATTAGGGTTGTCCCGATACCAATATTTTGGTACCGGTACCAAAATGTATTTTGATACATTTATAAATAAAGTGCAACACAAAAAAAAAAAAAATATTGGCTTTACTTTAACAAAAACTCTTAGCGTACATGAAACATAAGTTTATTATTGCAATTTAGTCCTTAAATAAAATGTTGAACATACTACACAACTTGTCTTTTAGTAGTAAGTAAACAAACAAAGACTCCTAATTAGTCTGCAGTAACATATTGTGTCATTTATATTATTTTGTACACATTATGAAGGACAAGCTGTAAAAAAAATATTATTAATCCACTTGTTCATCTACTGTTAATATCTGCTTATTTTCTGTTTTAACATCTTCTATCTACACTTCTGTTCAAATGTAATAATAACTTATTCTTCTCTTCTTTGATACTTGACATTAGTTTTGGATGATACCACACATTTAGGTATCGATTTGATACCAAGTTAGTTACAGGATCATACATTGGTCATATTCAACGTCCTGTTACTGAGTTTATAAATAAGATACGTATTAAAAAAAACGATTTTAGAATGCAAAAAAAATATCTATGTAATCATAATAGGATCGACTAAGATACACTATTGTACTCGGTATCATTACAGGGGGATGTCAGGTGTAGATCTACCCATGCTGTTTGTTTACATTGTTAAACGTAGATGTTATTTTGTGGAATTCTGTTGGTAAATAAATAAAAATGAGTGACTCAGTATTTAATTTCAAAAAGAACATGTCACAATGTATTTTAAAAAGTTATGTGAACCAGAAATGTATGTTTGTGTGGTTAAATGTTGTATTTAGAAGGTATGTATGTTGATCTATTTACAAAAAAGTGCATGTGTGTAGGTACATATTTTTGTATTGTTTGTTGGGGGGCAGCTTGAATGTGGATGCTGAATGACTATATTTCTTTTTGTGTTGCAGAATTATTAGAAAAGGTAACTTAATTGAATGTAAAACATTTTATGTTGGGCATATAAGCTTTTTTGCTTCTGCCTGTTTCAGTCATGTTATTCATTTTTGAATCGTGATCTATGTTTGAATATGTTTTTGTTAGACTGAAAATGAACTGAAACTGAAAACTGAAACGCTGGTGAGCTATTGTATCCTCCTACAGTGTGTAGTAAAGCATGTTTAGCGATTATTTGTCCTCCAGTGATAATAATACTTGTAAGAAACTTACTAGCCTTAAAGCACCTCTACCTGAGGGCGTTTCAGTGTTAAAACTTCACCTTCATCTTGACTTTTTACGCCAAAATGCATCTGTTCTCCGTTTTCTGTCTACACACGCTGTCTGTAAGTACTCTGTGCGCGCGCGCTGTCGAACATGCTCCTGTCATGACGTGACGGAGCGCCGTCATGCCCGTTAAAGAAGTAATAATAATACATTGTGAACCGGTACTTTTCAAACAGAGTATAGTACCGTTTTTTTTTATGTATTAGTACTGCAATGCTATGCTAGTACAACACTACTACAAATAAATACTGAAGTGGAGTGAGCAGACGTCATGTGACGATGTAAGAAACATGTTGTTACTACTTGCATGATGAGGTCTTCATGAGAACAACACACACACACACACACACACACACACACACACACACACACACACACACACACACCTGTCCTCAGCCTTCAAAGGAGGGATAAAGTCACGCTGGTGTCACTGTGTGATGGCGCGGTGGTGTGGTGTGTGTTGGAGAAATGCAATAAAAGGTGGAGGAGAGATGTGATTTGAATAGATTTCAGAGGATGTTGGTCCTCCGTGGGGGGGGGGGGGGGGGATTGGGGTTGGATGAGTAAGCACCGTCCCCGAGGACCGAATTAAAACTTTACTTTTGGTCACGAAAAACCTGCAAACACACACACGCAGGTTTATCTTTTACTTGTGTTGGTCTGCTTTGTTGCGCGCGTGCGTGTGCATGTGTGTGTGTGTGTGTGTGTGTGTGTGTGTGTGTGTGTGTGTGTGTGTGTGTGTCACCACGCAAATGGTGTGGCCCCCCCCTCGCCCCGGAGGTTATGGGGGTGCAAAACTGCACACACACACACACACACACACACACACACACACACACACACACACACACACACACACACACACACACACACACACACACACACACACACGCACACACACACAGTATTCTCAGCAGCATGTCCCTCTTCCTTCCTTAAGCCAGCACCAGGGAACTTTGCTTATTACCAAAATGTTATATATATATATATATATATATATATATATATATATATATATATATATATATATATATATATATGAATAAAAACCGAATAAAATTTAAACGCTTGGCCGAAGGCCGAATACCGAATACCGAATAATGAATGCAGTTTTTCACAATATTTTTTATATTGCATAAATAGCCTAGAAGAAATATTTAGACGTGTTTTTCAAATAAAGTCATTTTTTATTGAACATCAACATTTTTTTAATAATCCAGTAGCCTTTGCTTTTCAAAAAAAAAGCACAAAGTTTTTCATTTATATTAGGCCTTCAAACAAAACATGCATTCCAAAAAAAAAACTAAGTGCATTAAAGTGGATAAACCCACAACAAATGAATTATTGTCCTTTTGGCAAAAGTCTGCTTAGCCACAGTAGATATGCTAATAATGTAAACAGAAGGCTCAAGTAAATCTCAATTAAGTGTGTGCTTGTAACCTCATACACTTATACAGGTAGCCTACACAACAGGCTAATAATGTAAACAGAGGCCCCACTAAATCTCAATAAGTGTGTGCTTGTAACCTCATACACTTATACAGGTACACAACATATCCCAACGTCACCGCGTCACTGCACGCTGGTTGATTGCGTCACCGCGTGAAAAAATTGCGTCACACGCCACTATTCGCCCTTGTTTTTAACTCATTCCACCGAAGGCCGAATGTGGCTTTTTTTGCCATATTCGGCCGAATATATTTGGTTACCGATTAATCGTTGCATCCCTAATATATATATATATATACACACATACAAACCCCGTTTCCATAAGAGTTGGGAAATTGTGTTAGATGTAAATATAAACAGAATACAATGATTTGCAAATCCTTTTCAACCCATATTCAGTTGAATATGCTACAAAGACAACATATTTGGTGTTCAAACTCATAAACTTCATTTTTTTTTTTTTTGGGCAGATAATCATTAACTTTAGACATTGATTCCAGCAACACGTGACAAAGAAGTTGGGAAAGGTGGCAATAAATACTGATCAAGTTTTGGAATGCTCATCAAAACACTTATTTGGAACATCCCGCAGGTGTGCAGGCTAATTGGGAACAGGTGGGTGCCATGATTGGGTATAAAAGCAGCTTCCATGAAATGCTAAGTAATTCACAAACAAGGATGGGGCGAGGGTCACCACTTTGTAAGCAAATTGTGGAACAGTTTTAGAACAACATTTCTCAACGAGCTATTGCAAGGAATTTAGGGATTTTACCATCTACGGTCCGTAAAATCATCAAAAGGTTCAGAGAATCTGAACGTAAGCGATGATATTACGGACCTTTGACCCCTCAGGCGGTACTGCATCAAAAACTGACATCTGTGTGTAAAGGATATCACCACATGGGCTCAGGAACACTTCAGACAACCACTGTCAGTAACTACAGTTGGTCGCTGCATCTGCAAGTGCAAGTTAAAACTCTACTATGCAAAGCCAAAGCCATTTATCAACAACACCCAGGAACACCGCTGGCTTCTCTGGGCCCGTGCTCATCTGAGATGGACTGATGCAAAGTGGAAAGGTGTTCTGTGGCCTGACGAGTCCACATTTCAAATTGTATTTGGAAAATGTGGACGTGGTGTCCTCCAGAACAAAGAGAAAAATAACCATTCGGATTGTTATAGGCGCAAAGTTCAAAAGCCAGCATGTGTGATGGTATGGGGGTGTATTAGTGCCCAAGGTATGGGTAACTTACACATCTGTGAAGGCACCATTAATGCTGAATGGTACATACAGGTTTTGGAACAACATATGTTTTCATCCAAGCAACGTTATCATGGACGCCCCTGATTATTTCAGCTAGACAATGCCAAGCCACGTGTTACAACAGCGTGGCTTTGTAGTAAAAGAGTGCGGGTACTTTCCTGGCCCGCCTGCAGTCCAGACCTGTCTCCCATGGAAAATGTGTGGCGCATTATGAAGCGTAAAATACGACAGTAGAGACCCCGGACTGTTGAAGGACTGAAGCTCTACATAAAACAAGAATGGGAAAGAATTCCACTTTCAAAGCTTCGACAATTAGTTTCCTCAGTTCCCAAACGTTTATTGAGTGTTGTTAAAAGAAAAGGTGATGTAACACAGTGGTGAACATGCCCTTTCCCAACTACTTTGGCACGTGTTGCAGCCATGAAATTCTAAGTTAATTATTATTTGCAAAAAAAAAAAATTGAGTTTATGATTTTGTCTTTGTAGTGCATTCAACTGAATATGGGTTGAAAAGGATTTGCAAATCATTGTATTCCGTTTATATTTACATCTAACACAATTTCCCAACTCAAGAAAACGGG
This sequence comes from Nerophis ophidion, assembly GCF_033978795.1. Classification (NCBI taxonomy): domain Eukaryota; kingdom Metazoa; phylum Chordata; class Actinopteri; order Syngnathiformes; family Syngnathidae; genus Nerophis; species Nerophis ophidion. The sequence goes on from NC_084621.1 coordinate 11,633,350, forward strand.
GTTTGTAGCATTTTCACAAGGTGCCAACTTCACTGCTTTTGTGGAATGTTGTTATTTTTCCTTGACTAGCTATCATAAAATATTTGCTGAAATGTACATTTGTGAAGCCCTGCAAGAAAAAAGGTGCAAGAGTTAGCCGTTCCCAAACGTTTATTGAGTGTTGTTAAAAGAAAAAGGTGATGTAACACAGTGGTGAACATGCCCTTTCCCAACTACTTTGGCACGTGTTGCAGCCATGAAATTCTAAGTTAATTATTATTTGCAAAAAGTGTTTATCAGTTTGAACATCAAATATCTTGTCTTTGTAGCATATTCAACTGAATATGGGTTGAAAAGGATTTGCAAATCATTGTATTCTGTTTATATTTACATCTAACACAATTTCCCAACTCATATGGAAACGGGGTTTGTATATATATATATATATATATATATTAGGGCTGGGCAACGATTAAAATTTTTAATCGAAGTTAATCGCACTATTTCTCCGATTAATCGCGATTAACTGCATTGTATACGCAAAGCCCAATAATGAATTCAAAAGTAGTGTGTAGTGCACCTTTATTGGAATATTCTCCCACATGAACAAAAGCGCCAAAACATTTGTTGTGCAAACACAATTTAAATCAGTCCTTGTTAAACAGTAGCAGTTAAATAGCATATTTTATGAAAATCAACTCCAAAAATGTCAATACAAACATTTAAGCTTATTGCCACTGCCAGGGTATTTAAGTTATCCTATTTGTTATGGAAAATAAATATAATCTACATACAAATCTCTGAGCCACAATCATAACATCTAAACAGGCAATTTCTGAGGTAACAGCAGAAACATTTTTTTTTATCAGGGATCTTATGTTTAAAAATCCTATATTATAGGTAGTGGGCTGTTTTAGGGAATTTTTGATCAAATTATCCTTACTAGCAACATTAATAATGTTGTGTTTATTCTGCGTAGTGCACTTAAAATAATTATGACCATATCTAGGAATTGATATGATGGGAATTTTCCGATTGTTTGCTTGGTGCTTTGATAAATTGAACGCATCATATACATGGTACTATATTGTGATGTTATGAGCCAGGGAAAAAAAGAACTACCCTACCCAGCATGCAACAGGAGTGACGCGGTAGCCCGGTATAGGTTGTGTGTCGCCATGACGGCATCTTGTATGTTGTGATATGCACGCTCTGAAAGCAAACGTTAAGAACTCAGCCAACACTCCTGGTCTGCATTATTCATAAATAGACAGACAACACATATACTCCGCTGCTTCACAGGCCGCTGGATGTAGCCGGCAAAGTATTCCCATGCTAGCTAGCCGGTCTAGCAAGCACGCGTCATTCAGTCCAAAACGGCCCGATCCATCCACATCCAGAATTGTCTGGCGGTCGTAAGTGATCCCGGAGTGACCACGCTGTAAGCCAGCCATGAAATTTGCAGAATTGTCCGGTATTTTTGCCAAATGTTGCATCCCTCGACGCCATCTTGTTAAGAAAAGGCGTTAACAAAATAAAAGCATGTAAACAACATACGCAAATGTGCGATAAAATAATTGTCGGCGTTAATAGATTGATGAGTTAACTCGTAATTAACACATTAATTTGCCCACCCCTAATATATATATTTATATATATATACATTAATACACTATATAGCAACTGCAGCTTTTCCATATTTTTGTGTATAAATGTCCCGCATTTAGCTATTATCATCATTTCTCTAATTGAATGAACAGCATCCTTCTTTATTAACGAGGATGCTTGAAATGTGAAAGCAGCATCTAATTAAGAGTTCGCGCGCACATTTTTGAATACGCATTTTTTTTTTTTTCGGCAGGTTGGCTTGGTCCGCAGGGCCTAAACACGGGGACTATTTCCCGCCCGGACACACTACCATTTACACAGCTGGCACTGGCTCCCATGTGCAGTTGCTGTGCAGAAAGTGAACCAGCAGCGATCTGATCAGGACATGCAAAAAGAGGAGGGGGTGGAAAAATGGGAAAAGGAAAATGCGGAATAAACACCACGGGGGTTGCTTGCCAGGAGGGAGGATAATGCTTTTCTCCATCCCTTCTACTTCCTCTCTCTCTCTCTCGCTCTCTCTTTTTCCCTGGCACTTGATTCATTATGCTGATATACACAGTATTTGCTTCCACAGCCAGCCCCTCCCCTTCTACAGCACACACACACACTGACACACACACACACACACACACACACTGCCGCCACCATAAATATAGCAAAAGGACAGGGGAGCCCGGCAGCCAAGCAAGGTCAGCCCGGGCCCAGGATGACAGTGCCGTGGGCGCTTCAGCGAGCTCTTATTAGGAATGCGCACGGATAGCTCATTAGGACGGGCCCCTGAGGCCTTCCAACGCCGCCACCCTCCTTCCCTGCCCCAAACACACACACACACACACACACACACAGACACACACACACAAACAACATTGATCCATTTACTGTTTAATTGCAAAGTTGGAAGATGAGATGCTCTCCGACCGCGTTCGTGCCGCTTCCGACTTCATTCCACATGGGAGGAGCTTGTTGAAGTGTGTGTTGAAGTGTGTGTTGAAGTGTGTGTTTGTGGAGGGCATAAAAAAAAAGGCGTTGAAAAGGTGTGTTTACAAGTATCGCAGCCTGCTATTAAAAGACAGCCCCAGTTAGCCTGACCACATATTTATGCACATCGACTGTATTCGCAGTTGATAGTTAGAACTATATTGTTGCTGGAGTGGTTCCAGGTTCGAGCCCCACTTCCGCGCCACCCTAGTCGCTGCCGTTGCGACCTTGGGCAAGACACTTGACCCACCTGCCACATTTAACCCAGTGTGCCACCCAAACTGGGTTAAATGTGAAGTGAAGTGAAGTGAATTATATTTATATAGCACTTTTCTCTAGTGACTCAAAGCGCTTTACATAGTGAAACCCAATACCCAAGTTCCATTTAAACCAGTGTGGGTGGCACTGGGAGCCGGTGGGTAAAGTGTCTTGCCCAAGGACACAACGGCAGTGACTAGGATGGCAGAGGCGGGAATCGAACCTGCAACCCTCAAGTTGCGAGCACTCTACCAACCGAGCAATACCGCAATGTCACTTGGATATTGGCTTTCACGATTAAAAAAAAGTCTCTAGAGAAAAGCGCTATATAAATATACTTCACTTCACTATGTAAATTAACGTTGATTGATTGATCTATAAGTAGACTGTCCATTTTACAGTAAAACTTTACCCCATCCATCCATCCATTTTTTACCGCTTATTCCCTTTCGGGGTCGCGGGGGGGCGCTGGCGCCTATCTCAGCTACAATCGGGCGGAAGGCAGGGTACACCCTGGACAAGTCGCCACCTCATCGCAGGGCCAACACAGATAGACAACATTCACACTCACAAAATTTTATTGTAAAATGTAGTGGTTTTTTTGTTTGTTTGTTGGTTTTTTTTAAAAACATTTTACGGTAAATGGAAAAACAGTACAACTATTTTCTTTTTTTTTTTACGGAAAAAGCTGGCAGCTTAGTTGCCAAAATGTTGACGCAAAAAACAGTAGTTTTTTTTTCAATTCACAGTAATGTGCTGTGAAGAACAATTTTATTGTCAGTTTTATTACATTTGATAAGTAGTTTGCTCTGTGATGAGGTGGCGACTTTTTCAGGGTGTACACCAGCTTCCGCCCAAATGCAGCTGGAATAGGCTCCAGCGAACCACCACGACCTCCCCGCAACCCCAAAAAGGGACAAGCGGTAGAAAAGGAATGGATGGATGGATTGGTAGTGTGCTGTAAATGTAAGTATTTATATTCATTTTATTTAGCATGTTTTGATTTTATTTTTATATATATATATATATATATATATATATATATATATATATATATATACATATACATATATATATATATATATATATACATATACATATATATATATATATATATATATATATATATATATATATATATATATATATATATATATACATATATTATACATCCATCCATTTTCTACCGCTTATTCCCTTTTTTGGGGTTGCGGGGGGCGCTGGCGCCTATCTCAGCTACAATCGGGCGTAAGGCGGTGTACACCCTGGACAAGTCGCCACCTCATCGCAGTACATACATTATATATATACAGTATATATATATATATATACTATATATATATATACATGTATATATATATATACAGTATATATATATTCATATATATATATAATGTATGTACTGCGATGAGGTGGCGACTTGTCCAGGGTGTACACCGCCTACCGCCCGATTGTAGCTAAGATAGGAACCAGCGCCCACCGCGACTCCAGAAAAGGGAATAAGCGGTAGAAAATGGATGGATAATGTATGTATACAGTATATATATATATATATATATATATATATACATATATATATAATTTTTTTTACGGAAAAAGCTGGCACCTTAGTTGCCAGAATTTTAACGCAAAAAACAGTAGTAGTTTTTTTCAATTAACAGTAATATGCTGTGAATAACAACGTAAAATGAGTTGTCATTGTTATTAATTTGATGGGTAGTTTGCTGTAAATTTAAGTATTTCAATTAATTTATTAAAGACAAAACCTGTTTGGAAAGTATGATGATTGTTTTGGTTTTCTACACTAAAATTAATCTCTTTATTAAACTTCTTCTCCAGATTTTGTTGCGCTCTACCTTCCGCATGAACTTTGGCATGAAAAAACAAGCATGACTTACTGTGGCAAGAACAGAGCATGAAACCAACAACAACAACGACGCCAGTCTGACTGCCTGGCAACTACTCGCTTAAATACTGCCACTGATTAGTGCTCAGGAAGCAGGTGAGCGGGCGAGCACTAATCAGAGACAGGTGAACACAATAGGTAACCGCGGCGACAAAACAAGGGAGGGAAAAATCAGGGAGCAAGAGTCTTAAACAAAACAGACCATAAGTAAACAAAACATGATCACAGGACATTTTATTTTATTTTTCTTGACAACATTTTACGGTAAATGTACAAACAGTACCACAGTTTTTTTTTTTTTTTTTTTTTTACGGAAAAAGCTGGCAGCTTAGTTGCCAGAATTTTAATGTCAAAAACAGTCGTCGTTTTTTTCAATTGACAGCAAAATGCTGTGAAGAACAACGTTATTGTCATTTTTATGAAATTTGATGGGTAGTTTGCTGTAAATTTAAGTTTTTCTACTAATTTTATATTCAGAAAACATGTTTGGAAAGTATGATGTCTTAGTTTTATATTTGGTTTTCGACACCAAAACTCATCTATTTATTAAACTTCTTCTCCAGATTTTGCTGCGCTCTACCTTCCACATTTTTCACCCGATTCAAAACCGTACCAACTTCAAACTTTTCAGCTTATTCAGGAATCACAGGCTTTCCCTAGACAAATTCCCAAAAAATTCCCGTAAATTGCAGGTTTTCCAGGATATTTTTCCCATTCAAAGTGAATTGGTCATTTTTCAAACTTTCCACCATTTTCACATGTTTCCCTTTCAAACCATTCCACCTTCAACATATTCTACACATTCCGGAAATTCTATTTATCATTTATCCAGGTTCCAGAAATTCTCAGAATTCCCTTTTTTTCCCAAACCTTTTTTTCTGGCGATTACTCTTTCCACATTTTTCAACCCATTTCACCGTCCAAACATTCTTCTTCATCGAGACAAAAACAAAGTTGTTTGTTGAACTGGAAACATTTGAATTTCGTAATACCATTTCTCTATTAAAATGTTACTACTTCAACATTTCTCCACTGTTTGGAAAAATTCCAACAACAACCATTTTAACTCATTCAGAACATTCAAGTTTTAACATTTTCTAATAAAAATTCCCTCCTTTCAATTTCATGAAATTCCCATTGAAATAAATGAGACATTTTTCCACAACTCTGACATGTTTTATCTGATTCAAACTGTTGCAACTTGTAAATATTCAGCATCTTCACTAATTGTGTGTTTCCTTTTCAACATTTGTACAAAAAAATCCCAGATTTAATTATTCAATCTCAAACGAGATTCTGTTTTTTCTCGTCTAACTAACATTATATTATGACTGTCCAGTCCATAGTGGATCTAACATAATAGTGAGAGTCCAGTCCATAGTGGATCTAACATAATAGTGTGAGAGTCCAGTCCGTAGTGGATTTAACATAATAGTGTGAGAGTCCAGTCCATAGTGGATCTAACATGATAGTTTGAGAGTCCAGTCCATAGTGGATCTAACATAATAGTGTGAGAGTCCAGTCCGTAGTGGATCTAACATAATAGTGAGAGTCCAGTCCGTAGTGGATTTAACATAATAGTGAGAGTCCAGTCCATAGTGGATCTAACATAATAGTGTGAGAGTCCAGTCCATAGTGGATCTAACATAATAGTGAGAGTCCAGTCCATAGTGGATCTAACATAATAGTGTGAGAGTCCAGTCCGTAGTGGATTTAACATAATAGTGAGAGTCCAGTCCATAGTGGATCTAACATAATAGTGAGAGTCCAGTCCATAGTGGATCTAACATGATAGTGAGAGTCCAGTCCATAGTGGATCTAACATAATAGTGAGAGTCCAGTCCATAGTGGATCTAACATAATAGTGAGAGTCCAGTCCGTAGTGGATTTAACATAATAGTGAGAGTCCAGTCCATAGTGGATCTAACATAATAGTGTGAGAGTCCAGTCCGTAGTGGATTTAACATAATAGTGAGAGTCCAGTCCATAGTGGATCTAACATAATAGTGTGAGAGTCCAGTCCATAGTGGATCTAACATAATAGTGAGAGTCCAGTCCATAGTGGATCTAACATAATAGTGAGCGTCCAGTCCATAGTGGATCTAACATAATAGTGAGAGTCCATTCCATAGTGGATTTAACATAATAGTGAGAGTCCAGTCCATAGTGGATCCAACATAATAGTGAGAGTCCAGTCCATAGTGGATCTAACATAATAGTGTGAGAGTCCAGTCCGTAGTGGATTTAACATAATAGTGAGAGTCCAGTCCATAGTGGATCTAACATGATAGTGAGAGTCCAGTCCATAGTGGATCTAACATAATAGTGAGAGTCCAGTCCATAGTGGATCTAACATAAGAGTGAGAGTCCAGTCCGTAGTGGATTTAACATAATAGTGAGAGTCCAGTCCATAGTGGATCTAACATAATAGTGTGAGAGTCCAGTCCGTAGTGGATTTAACATGATAGTGAGAGTCCAGTCCATAGTGGATCTAACATAATAGTGTGAGAGTCCAGTCCATAGTGGATCTAACATAATAGTGAGAGTCCAGTCCATAGTGGATCTAACATAATAGTGAGCGTCCAGTCCATAGTGGATCTAACATAATAGTGAGAGTCCATTCCATAGTGGATTTAACATAATAGTGAGAGTCCAGTCCATAGTGGATCTAACATAATAGTGAGAGTCCAGTCCATAGTGGATCTAACATAACAGTGAGAGTCCAGTCCATAGTGGATCTAACATTAATAATGCTGTGGCGGTCCACATATGACCCCCAGGTTTTCAATCAATCAATCAATGTTTACTTATATAGCCCTAAATCACTAGTGTCTCAAAGGGCTGCACAAACCACCACGACATCCTCGGTAGGCCCACATAAGGGCAAGGAAAACTCACACCCAGTGGGACATCGGTGACAATAATGATCCAGTGGGATGTCTGTGACAATAATGATTATGAGAACCTTAGAGAGGAGGAAAGCAATGGATGTCGAGCGGGTCTAACATGATACTGTGAAAGTTCAATCCACAATGGATCCAACACAGTCGCGAGAGTCCAGTCCAAAGCGGTTCCAACTCAGCAGCGAGAGTCCCGTTCACAGCGGAGCCAGCAGGAAACCATCCCAAGCGGAGGCGGATCAGCAGCGCAGAGATGTCGAGGCGGATCAGCAGCGCAGAGATGTCCCCAGCCGATACACAGGCAAGCAGTACATGGCCACCGGATCGGACCGGACCCCCTCCACAGGGGAGAGTGGGACATAGAAGAAAAAGAAAAGAAACAGCAGATCAACTGGTCTAAAAAGGGAGTCTATTTAAAGGCTACAGTATACAAATGAGTTTTAAGGTGAGACTTAAATGCTTCTACTGAGGTGGCATCTCGAACTGTTACCGGGAGGGCATTCCAGAGTACTGGAGCCCGAACGGAAAACGCTCTATAGCCCGCAGACTTTTTTTTGGGCTTTGGGAATCACTAACAAGCCGGAATCCTTTTGAACGCAGATTTCTTGCCGGGACATATGGTACAATACAATCGGCAAGATAGGCTGGAGCTAGACCGTGTAGTATGTTTATACGTAAGTAGTAAAACCTTAAAGTCACATCTTAAGTGCACAGGAAGCCAGTGCAGTGGTGAGCCAGTAACAGGCGTAATGTGATCAAACTTTCTTGTTCTTGTCAAAAGTCTAGCAGCCGCATTTTGTACCAACTGTAATCTTTTAATGCTAGACATGGGGAGACCCGAAAATAATACGTTACAGTAGTCGAGGCGAGACGTAACAACGCATGGATAATGATCTCAGCGTTCCTTA
>NC_084621.1:11641906-11691906 GCF_033978795.1 Nerophis ophidion
TCAAACAATATACATTTGTACACTTATATACTATATATATATATACTATATATATATATATATATATATATATATATATATATATATATATATATATATATATGTATATGTTATATTACACAATTTATTTAAATTCCATATAAAGTTGGTAATATATACATTTTAATATAACCTATATAAACCCCGTGGTTTACAGAAGAAACTAGAGCTCAGAAATTATTATGTAGAAAGCTGGAACGCAAATGGTGCCCGACTAAACTTGAGGTGCACCATCAAGCATTTAGTGATGGTTTAATAACTTATAAACGCATGCTTACCTTAGCTAAGCTAAATATTACTCAAATCTCATCCACCGTAATAAAAACGATCCTAAATTTTTGATTTAGTACGGTAGCATCGCCTAACCCAACAAGGGACCCCTTCCAGTAGCTCCACCCACTCAGCTGATGACTTTATGCAATTCTTTAGTAAGAAAATTGAAGTCATTAGAAAGGAGATTAAAGACAATGCGTCCCAGCTACAACGGGGTTCTATTAACACTGATACGATTGTATATACGGCGGATACTGCCCTCCAAAATAGTTTCTCTCGTTTTGAGGAAATAACATTAGAGGAATTGTTACAACGTGTAAATGGAATAAAACAGACAACATGTTTACTTGACCCTCTTCCTGCGAAACTGATCAAGGAGCTCTTTGGATTGTTAGGTCCATCAGTGCTAAATATTATAAACTTATCACTCTCCTCGGGCACTGTTCCCCTAGCATTCAAAAAAGCGGTTATTCATCTTCTTCTAAAAGACCTAACCTCGATCCTGACCTCATGGTAAACTACCGACCGGTGTCTCACCTTCCCCTTTATTTCAAAATCCCTTGAACAAATTGTTGCGGAGTAGTTAAATGAACACTTAGCGTCTAACAATCTATGTGAAACCTTTCAATCCGGTTTCAGGGCAAATCACTCCACGGAGACAGCCCTCGCAAAAATGACTAATGATCTATTGCTAACGATGGATTCCGATGCGTCATCTATGTTGCTGCTCCTCGATCTTAGCGCTGCTTTCGATACCGTCGATCATAACATTTTATTAGAACGTATCAAAACACGAATTGTATGTCAGACTTAGCCCTGTCTTGGTTTAACTCTTATCTTACTGATAGGATGCAGTGTGTCTCCCATAACAATGTGACCTCGGACTACGTTAAGGTAACGTGTGGAGTTCCCCAGGGTTCGGTCCCTTGGCCCTGCACTCTTCAGCATCTACATGCTGCCGCTAGGTGACATCATACGCAAATACGGTGTTAGCTTTCACTGTTATGCTGATGACACCCAACTCTACATGCCCCTAAAGCTGACCAACACGCCGGATTGTAGACAGCTGGAGGCGTGTCCTTAATGAAATTAAACAATGGATGTCCGCTAACTTTTTGCAACTCAACGCCAAAAAAACGGAAATGCTGATTATCGGTCTGCTAGACACCGAACTCTATTTAATAATACAACTCTAACATTTGACAACCAAATAATTAAACAAGGCAACACGGTAAAGAATCTGGGTATTATCTTCGACCCAACTCTCTCCTTTGAGGTCCACATTAAAAGCGTTACTAAAACGGCCTTCTTTCATCTCCGTAATATCGCTAAAATTCGCTCCATTCTGTCCACTAAAGACGCTGAGATCATTATCCATGCGTTTGTTACGTCTCGTCTCGACTACTGTAACGTATTATTTTCGGGTCTCCCCATGTCTAGCATTAAAAGATTACAGTTGGTACAAAATGCGGCTGCTAGACTTTTGACAAGAACAAGAAAGTTTGATCACATTACGCCTGTACTGGCTCACCTGCACTGGCTTCCTGTGCACTTAAGATGTGACTTTAAGTATTTACTACTTACGTATAAAATACTACACGGTCTAGCTCCATCCTATCTTGCCGATTGTATTGTACCATATGTCCCGGCAAGAAATCTGCGTTCAAAAGACTCCGGCTTATTAGTGATTCCCAAAGCCCAAAAAAGTCTGCGGGCTATAGAGCGTTTTCCGTTCGGGCTCCAGTACTCTGAATGCCCTCCCGGTAACAGTTCGAGATGCCACCTCAGTAGAAGCATTTAAGTCTCACCTTAAAACTCATTTGTATACTCTAGCCTTTAAATAGACTCCCTTTTTAGACCAGTTGATCTGCCGTTTCTTTTCTTTTTCTTCTATGTCCCACTCTCCCTTGTGGAGGGGGTCCGGTCCGATCCGGTGGCCATGTACTGCTTGCCTGTGTATCGGCTGGGGACATCTCTGCACTGCTGATCCGCCTCCGCTTGTGATGGTTTCCTGCTGGCTCCGCTGTGAACAGGACTCTTGCTGCTGTGTTGGATCCGTTTTGACTGGACTCTCGCGACTGTGTTGGATCCATTGTGGATTGAACTTTCACAGTATCATGTTAGACCCGCTCGACATCCATTGCTTTCCTCCTCTCCAAGGTTCTCATAGTCATCATTGTCACCGACGTCCCACTGGGTGTGAGGTTTCCTTGCCCTTATGTGGGCCTACCGAGGATGTCGTGGTGGTTTGTGCAGCCCTTTGAGACACTAGTGATTTAGGGCTATATAAGTAAACATTGATTGATTGATTGATATGTATAATTATGAAATCATAAATTGTATTTATATACATATGATATATTAATTGTCTTTCTAAAACAATGTTTGCTCTTCTTTCTTATATTTACTAATGATAAATGATTTAAAAAGCTTTTTAAACTGGTTTATGTTGGTGCTGTGTTTCATTTCATCCTTTAAACAGTTCCATATTTTAACCCCTGCTGTTGTTATACTCATTCGTTTCTGCGTTGTTCTACAATATTGGATCTTAAAAAGTAGTTCTCCTCTTAAATTATAATTCCCTTCTCTCTGTAAAAATCTTCTCTGTCACCCTGTTGGAAGTGAATCTTTACTTGCTTTGTAAATCATTTGGGCAGTCTTGAGTTGGATGAGATCTGTAATGTTTTTTGATCAACCTTCCTCTTGTGTTAGCTTTCTGTTACCATCTCTTATGTTAACGGGTCGGTTTTGACCCATGTCTTAAATCAGCTGTAAAATACACTAAAAACAATTATCTATCATCCAATTTGTTTCTCATCTCTTGGTTACCTCGTTAGGCTTCCTTATCCTTGAAAATATTGGTTTTAATATTTTTGGTTTGGGCCATTGGGCCTTTTTTTGTCAGTATACCCCTCGATTTCAATTTTTAAAAATGGTAAAACGAACCTCAAGAGAATCATATACATTAAAAAAAGGTTGTTGTGTTACCCAACTATTACTAAGGGGTATTAGAACACATCTCTTAAATAAATGTGTTTTATTTATGTTTTCATTTTAAGAATTTTAACTATAGTAACATCTATGGTGTTACGGGTCAATTTCGACCCATATATATTTACTTCAAGAAAAAGGCTAAAAAGTATTTTTTTCAGCAACAGAAATCCAACATCAAACAAACAACAACCAATCAAGCAAATGAAACCAAGAGAAATAGATTACTAGTTCCAAAACTAATAAAAAACAAAATCAGAGTGGCAAAAAGTGACACTTTTAGTGTCCGTCTTTTGTTTGTTTTTGTACAGGATAACAAGGTAAAATGAGAATCCACTAAAGCTCACATGATTGGGCGAGGAGCTGGCTGTCAGTGTGTTCAGTTTTGGCTCTTATCATTGCTTTATCATCTTATTTTTATAACTGGGTCGAAACCGACCCTAAAAACACCAAGGGCATAATTTCTACCAGAGCATTTTATAATTTAGTGAAAAAAAAGTGAAAATGTTTTATTTTGTTGACATAGAGGTTCCTGACAAAGTCAAAAAGCTTTGATGCAAAAAAAAAATTGTATGTGGTGTTTTTATGCATTTAAAAACTAAAACGGATCACAAGACGAAGGTTAAGAATGTGCCTTGTTTTACCCAGGACAGCAATACTTCTCGCCAACATTACATATTCCTTACAGTTGACCATTAAATAAGTTTTTCAACTTGTTTAAGTCTGAGTCCACGTTAATCAATTCATGGCAAAGTATCAAAAAGTACCAAAATATTGGCCTCGAGACAACCCTGGCGCACACAAAACGATACAGGCTGATTAAAGAACAATATTTGGCTCGCGACTGAGGTGATACAGGAAATTTTTGTCACATTCAATCACAATGCAGGGATTTTTAATTGATTGATTGATTGATTGGTTCATTTATGAGTAGAATGCACAGTACAGTACATATTCCGTACAATTGACCACTAAATGGTAACACCCCAATACGTTTTTCAGCTTGATCAAGTCGGGGTCCACCTTCATCAATTCATGGTAACATATTTCCAAATACATGAATCGGAACAGATGGCTCCTCTCCATGTGGAGGAGCAGTGGCTTTCCTCTAAGCTCCTCACTTTAACTCTAGGAAACTCATTCGGGCCGCTTGTACCCGTGATCTTGTCCTTTCGGTCATGACCCAAAGCTCATGACCATAGGTGAGGATGGGAACGTAGATCGACCGGTAAATTGAGAGCTTTGCCTTCCGGCTCAGCTCCTTCTGCACCACAACGGATCGATACAACGTCCGCATTACTGAAGACGCTGCACCGATCCGCCTGTCGATCTCACCATCCACTCTTCCCTCACTCCTGAACAAGACTCCCAGGTACTTGAACTCCTCCACTTGGGGCAGGGTCTCCTCCCCAACCCGGAGATGGAATTCCACCGAGAACCATGGACTTGGACTTGGAGGTGATGATTCTCATCCCAGTCGCTTCACACTCGGCTGAGAACCGATCCAGTGAGAGCTGAAGATCCTGGCCAGATGAAACCATCAGGACCACATCATCTGCAAAAAGCAGATACCTAATCCTGCAGCCACCAAACCGGATCCCATCAACGCTTTGACTGCGCCTAGAAATTCTGTCCATAAAAGTTCTGAACAGAATCGGTGACAAAGGGCAGCCTTGGCGGAGTCCAACCCTCACTGGAAACGTGTCCGACTTACAATGCGGACCAAGCTTTGGCACTGATCATACAGAAAGTGGACCGCCACAATCAGACAGTCCAGTACCCCATACTCTCTGAGCACTCCCCACAAGGACTTCCTGAAGGACACGGTCCAATGCCTTCTCCAAGTCCACAAAGCACATGTAGACTATGTCCAATACAATATGCAATAATTTACTTCAAAAAATATTTGGGCTATGCAGACGGACTCAGAGCTTTTGTTTACATTGTGCTTTTTAAACTGAAGAAATAGCCGATAAAAACTTTACAGTGATCGTAATGTCATGTAAACATAATACATATTGATAATAATAATGCAAGTAACTATTTAAAATAATATACATTTGTATTTATTATTACTGTAGAATTGTTTACCATTGTACTGAAATAGGTAGGTAATTAACTGTTATCCAAAATATATAAACAAACAAACAAAAAATTAAGAATTTGCTCAATTCTATAAGTTAAAATGTTACTTAAATAATAAACATTTAAAAGTTCATTTTGTTTCCCAGTTGGAAAAACCCGGTTGGGTTGTCTTTTTGTTTATTGCCATCACGGCATTCTCACTCGTACGTCGGAGTTGATGGGCTTATACTGCCCGTCTGATTTGAAGCTGAAAGCGGATTTGTAATCACATTTTTCCCGAGTAATTTGTGTTACTTTGGTCAACTTCTCACTGGCGTTTCTGGAAGCTGCGCTTCCTGTGTGTGTAATAAATGAATGTGAATAAACACCAGGCTGAACAGTTCTAATTGGCAAACATGGGACAAAAAAAAAGAAAAAAAAAAGGCAAATTGGTAATATACATAAATAGACTGAATAAAAACCTATTTCCTACAAGTGTAATAGATCTGCACGATTTGGAGGAAAAAAATTGAATTGCGATTTTTCTTCCCATAATTGGGATTCCATTTTAATTAGGCATTTTCATACGAATAAACGCAAAAAACTGCAACAACAAAAAAATATTTAAGGAATAAATGTTACTTTTTGACAATTTTCCTATTGCCACACATTAAAAACAATAGGCAATCATTTACTTCAAAAAATGTATTTGGCTTTTTGCAGACAGACTCAAAGGTTTTGTCCACTTAGTGCTCTTTAATGAAGAAGTAACTGATAAAAACTATAAAGTGATCGTAATGTAATGTCAGGTAATTACAATTCAAAATAATATTAATAATGCAAGTAACCATTCAAAAGAATATACACGTTTGTGTCTCATTACGTTAGAATTGTTTACCATTGTACTGGAATTGGAAGGTAAATAACTTTGTTATCCGAAATATATAAACAAATAAATAAACTAAATGGACTCCTTTTTGTAAGAAAAAATGTAACTCAAGTATTAAACATTTCAAAGTGCATTTTGTTTCCCAGTTGTAAAAACATGGTTGGGTTGTCTTTTTGCTCACTTTTCTCACTCGTACGGACGTGTTGATGGGCTCGTATTGCCCCTCCTATTTAAAGCTGAAAGCGGATTTGTAATCATATTTACTTTTTTCCTACTAATTTTTGTTACTTTGCGAAACTTCTGACTGGCGGTTCTGGAAGCTCTCTGTCTCTGAATTACACTTATTTCCTACTTGTGTAATAGATTAGCATGATTTTGAGGGAAAAAAACAAATTGTGATTTTTCTCCCCAAAATTGCGATTGCATTTTAATTTGACATTTTTATATTCCATACGAATAAAAACATGAAACTGCGGAAATAGTGAATGAAGAAAGAAATTTCACTTTTAGATGATTGTAATATTGCCACACATTAAAACAATATGCAATAATTTACTTTAAAAAATATTTGAGCTATACAGACGGATTCAGAGCTTTTGTTCAAACCGTGCTTTTTAAACTGAAGAAATAACCGATAAAAACTTTACGGTGATCGTGATGTAATCATAATACATCCATCCATCCATCCATCCATTTTCTACCGCTTATTCCCTTTCGGGGTCGCGGGGGGCGCTGGCGCCTATCTCAGCTACATATTAATAATAATAATGCAAGTAACTATTTAAAATAATATACATTTGTATTTCTTAGTACAGTAGAATTGTTTGCCATTGTACTGTAATTGGAAGGTGAATAACTGTTATCCCAAATATATAATAAACAAACCAAAAAAATAAATCTACTCATTTCTATAAACAACATTTTACTTAAACGATAAACATTTTTAAGTGCATTTTGTTTCCCAGTTGGAAAAACACGGTTGGGTAGTCTTTTTGTTTATTTGTTTTGTTTAACGTCGGCGTTGATGGGCTTATATTGCCCGTCTGATTCGAAGCTGAAAGCGGATTTGTGATCACATTTTTTCCCCGAGTAATTTGCGTAACTTTGCGGAACTTCTCACTGGCGATTCTGGAAGCTCTGCTTCCTGTGTGTGTAATAAATGAGGCTGAACAATTCTGATTGGCGAACATGCCTATCACTCAAATGGCGGTGACAGCGGAGAAAATACACTATCTGATTATTTGATGAATCGTGACGCTCTACTGTTAAACACGATGTACTTTAATACAACTTTGTCGTTCAACCAATCAGCCGCAGGAATACACTCTCAGCGTGCTTAAGAATGCATGAGCAAATATGCCCAGTGGAATACATGATGGTCATCTAGGACCTGTCATTTGTAGGTCACAAGAGTACCACCAATCCATACCAAGTGTTGGTTTCAAAGGGGTGTGTGTGTGGGGGGGGGGGTGTATGTTTCATCCTGTCCCACTTGCTGAAAGTGACTCCCTTAATAATGCATTAGCGCTTGTTTATTATTTACTGTTTACACGGCTGCACTCCTCGCGGGGAGGACCATGTCGACAAGCTCAGCCCCGCCACGTCTGCACGGACGGACGAGTCATGGCCCTGTCGTCAGTCGAGGTGCGGCGGGCGGCCGCCGGACCGGACAAGTGAAGAGTTTGTTTGCAGTCATGTGGTCACCTGCATTGCATCCTGGACTTGTCTCACCGTGACCTTCTGGCTTCGTCTTTAATCACACGTATGACTGCTGTGAATGGAACTTGTTGTCATGTATCCATGACAACGGACCGTTGCGGTCCGTAGAAAAAGACAGCTGATGTTTTTACGATGTTGAAAAAAACGGACTAAAGTAGTTGAATTCACATGTTTAAGGTTAACTTTCACCTACGGGGATGGGTTAAGAATGGTAGAGGGGACTGAGCATTGACTTTCACCTGGAAAAAAAAGCGGAGGAAAAGACGAGATGCTGTGCTAATTTGGAGCTAACGTCTGGATAGGTGGGACTGTTTTTTTTCCACAGTGAGGAGTGGAAGCGGGGACAGCCAATCACACGTAAGTTAGCATGAAAGCGGATACCAATCAGGGAGCGATATTTAGGTTAGAGGCGGGACTTCTAGCAGAGACCGACATCGATCAATCAATCAATGTTTATTTATATAGCCCCAAATCACAAATGTCTCAAAGGACTGCACAAATCATTACAACTACGACATCCTCGGAAGAACCCACAAATCCAGTGGGACGCCAGTGACAATGCTGACTATGAGAAACCTTGGAGAGGACCTCAGATGTGGGCAAACCCCCCCCCAGGGGACCGAAAGCAATGGATGTCGAGCGGGTCTAACATGATACTGTGAAAGTTCAATCCATAATGGCTCCAACACAGCCGCGAGAGTTCAGTTCAAAGCGGATCCAAGACAGCAGCGAGAGTCCCAACCACAGGAAACCATCTCAAGCGGAGGCGGATCAGCAGCGTAGAGATGTCCCCAACCGATACACAGGCGAGCGGTCCATCCTGGGTCTCGACTCTGGACAGCCAGTACTTCATCCATGGTCATCGGACCGGACCCCCTCCACAAGGGAGGGGGGGACATAGGAGAAAAAAGAAAAGAAGCGGCAGATCAACTGGTCTAAAAAGGAGGTCTATTTAAAGGCTAGAGTATACAGATGAGTTTTAAGGTGAGACTTAAATGCTTCTACTGAGGTAGCATCTCGAACTGTTGCCGGGAGGGCATTCCAGAGTACTGGAGCCCGAACGGAAAACGCTCTATAGCCCGCAGACTTTTTTTGGGCTCTAGGAATCACTAATAAGCCGGAGTCTTTTGAACGCAGATTTCTTGCCGGGACATATGGTACAATACAAGTGGCAAGATAGGCTGGAGCTAGACCGTGTAGTATTTTATACGTAAGTAGTAAAACCTTAAAGTCACATCTTAAGTGCACAGGAAGCCAGTGCAGGTGAGCCAGTATAGATATATATGTAGGTATATATGTATATAAAGGTATATACAGTATAGATATATATGTAGGTATATATGTATATAAAGGTATATACAGTATAGATATATATGTAGGTATATATGTATATAAAGGTATATACAGTATAGATATATATGTAGGTATATATGTATATAAAGGTATATACAGTATAGGCGTAATATGATCAAACTTTCTTGTTCTTGTCAAAAGTCTAGCAGCCGCATTTTGTACCAACTGTAATCTTTTAATGTTAGACATGGGGAGACCCGAAAATAATACGTTACAGTAATCGAGACGAGGCGTAACAAACGCATGGATAATGATCTCGGCGTCTTTAGTGGACAAAATGGAGCGAATTTTAGCGATATTACGGAGATGAAACTTATGAATTGCTGATGTTTTTTAGAATGTTTTTAATAAATCTCACTTGTCCCTTTGCATACCTTCAAGTACCTCCAGGGGTCTGCGCACCCCCAAAAGAAGACTACTGCTCTACATGTCACCGCGCACACTTTTATATCACACAACCAGCGTGCCGGTTGTGTATCATGTTGTGTGAGACTTGTGCAGAACAACATCAGTGGCTCCAACACAGCCGCGAGAGTTCAGTTCAAAGCGGATCCAAGACAGCAGCGAGAGTCCCAACCACAGGAAACCATCTCAAGCGGAGGCGGATCAGCAGCGTAGAGATGTCCCCAACCGATACACAGGCGAGCGGTCCATCCTGGGTCTCGACTCTGGACAGCCAGTACTTCATCCATGGTCATCGGACCGGACCCCCTCCACAAGGGAGGGGGGGACATAGGAGAAAAAAGAAAAGAAGCGGCAGATCAACTGGTCTAAAAAGGAGGTCTATTTAAAGGCTAGAGTATACAGATGAGTTTTAAGATGAGACTTAAATGCTTCTACTGAGGTAGCATCTCGAACTGTTGCCGGGAGGGCATTCCAGAGTACTGGAGCCCGAACGGAAAACGCTCTATAGCCCGCAGACTTTTTTTGGGCTCTAGGAATCACTAATAAGCCGGAGTCTTTTGAACGCAGATTTCTTGCCGGGACATATGGTACAATACAAGTGGCAAGATAGGCTGGAGCTAGACCGTGTAGTATTTTATACGTAAGTAGTAAAACCTTAAAGTCACATCTTAAGTGCACAGGAAGCCAGTGCAGGTGAGCCAGTATAGATATATATGTAGGTATATATGTATATAAAGGTATATACAGTATAGATATATATGTAGGTATATATGTATATAAAGGTATATACAGTATAGATATATATGTAGGTATATATGTATATAAAGGTATATACAGTATAGATATATATGTAGTTATATATGTATATAAAGGTATATACAGTATAGATATATATGTAGGTATATATGTATATAAAGGTATATACAGTATAGGCGTAATATGATCAAACTTTCTTGTTCTTGTCAAAAGTCTAGCAGCCGCATTTTGTACCAACTGTAATCTTTTAATGTTAGACATGGGGAGACCCGAAAATAATACGTTACAGTAATCGAGACGAGGCGTAACAAACGCATGGATAATGATCTCGGCGTCTTTAGTGGACAAAATGGAGCGAATTTTAGCGATATTACGGAGATGAAACTTATGAATTGCTGATGTTTTTTAGAATGTTTTTAATAAATCTCACTTGTCCCTTTGCATACCTTCAAGTACCTCCAGGGGTCTGCGCACCCCCAAAAGAAGACTACCGCTCTACATGTCACCGCGCACAATTTTATATCACACAACCAGCGTGCCGGTTGTGTATCATGTTGTGTGAGACTTGTGCAGAACAACATCAGTGGCTGCAAGACCTACTTGTTCAACAGCCATACACGTCACACTGAGGGTGGCCGTATAAACAACTTGAACACTGTTACAAATATACGCCACACTGTGAACCCACACCAAAAAAGAATGACAAAACCTTTTTTAGGAGAATTTCTGCATCCTAACACAACTTAAACACAAAAGAAAAAATACCCAAAACACCTTGCAGGGCTACAATATACAACACCTCAGCCGACGCAAGTATGAAGGGTGGGGGTGTGGGGGGGTTGTTAGTAGCAGGGGTGTGTATATTGTAGCCCGGAAGAGTTAGGTCTGCATGGGATTCTTGATAGTGAAGTGAATTATATTTATATAGCGCTTTTCTCTAGTGACACAAAGCGCTTTACATAGTGAAACCCAATATCTAAGTTACATTTAAACCAGTGTGGGTGGCACTGGGAGCAAGTGGGTAAAGTGTCTTGCCCAAGGACACAACGGCAGTGACTAGGATGGCGGAAGCGGGAATCGAACCTGCAACCCTCAAGTTGCTGGCACGGCCGCTCAACCAACCGAGCTATACCGCCCCCACCTTCTTCTTTATGTTGTGTTACGATGCGGATTTTCTCCCGAGATGTGTTTGTCATTCTTGTTTGGTGTGGGTTCACAGTCTGGCACATATTTGTAACAGTGTTAAAAGTTTTTTTTTTTACAGCCACCCTCAGTGTGATGTGTGTAGCTGTTGATCAAATATATCTTGCAACAACACATGCGCGTCTCACATTGCCGGATGCAACATATAACTGGGCTTGCACAGGATGTAGGGGGCGCTAAAGGCAGTGCCTTTATGGCACTCCCTAAATGTTGTTGATCTGGTAAAAATTGACAGGGGCTCCGAGAGAATTGGTGCCCTGAAATTCAAAGGTTTCCCGGGAATATTAGAGACGTTGGCAAACATGACCTATCAAGCGCCGTTCATATTACACTTGTGTGCCGCACCAACATTAAATTGTCATATCGAAGCGCGGGCCGCATCTTTGAGACCCCTTCTTCTTCTTCTTCTTCTGCTTCTCCTTCTTTGCAGCAGCAGATGAGGAGGGGTGAGTAATATTCTTAATATTAATAACGACAATGTGATCTCCAGGAAGCAGCCAGGTGCACAAACAATTTCCATCTCTGGATGCAAAAAGCCACCACACCACCGCGCCGGTGTGTCCTCACCCGCCTTGCATCCCTGAGAGGATGAAGCGGCGCGGTGACAACATGAAGGAGGAGGAGAGCACTTGTTTGTGATGCTTCCTTTTCCTCTTTTTACCGTCTGCTGACTTCTTCACATCCACTTCAACTACTCTCTGCCGCGTCGACATCATCCTCCGCACAACTGTGTGTGTGTGTGTGTGTGTGTGTGTGTGTGTGTGTGTGTGTGTGTGTGTGTGTGTGTGTCTCCCAATGCCCCCCCCCCCCCGGTGCCCCGCCCTGCCCGGGCCCCGTGGAGCTGCATGGGGGTCAGGGAATATGAGGAAGAGGACTTGAAAGGGATTGTAATGAGGCGGCAGGCAAGCAAGCAGGCAGCAGCACAGTCGCCTATTCCCACGACAACAGGCCCCAAACAAATAGCTGCATTTGAAGTCCCCTCGTTTTATGACTTTGAAAAGGATGCGAGTCTGCTTGTTGTTGTTTTTGTGTTGCATTGTGTGTGTGTGTGTGTGTGTGTGTGTGTGTGTGTGTGTGTGTGTGTGTGTGTGTGTGTGTGTGTGTGTGTCCTCCCACGGATGAAAGTGTCCAGGGAGATGATTGTCTTTAATGTCTCCACTGAAGGATGTAATTATTGTCAGCTTGGACCATGTAGACAATATTTGTGTGTGTGCACATTTACTACAGTCAATAAACACTTCAATCAACAGATTCTAAAACTGCCAGGACATAATTGTCAAAATGTTCCACTTTTCTGACAGTAATCATATTATTTGTTGCTTTCTTTTTTATAATAAGTAGGACTGGTAGTGATGGCTGAAAACTGTATCACAATACAACTGTAATATTTGTGTAAATGCTATTAAACATTCACACATATGGTTTTACTTCTTATATATATATATATATATATATATATATATTAGGGCTGGGCAACGATGAAACATTTTAATCGAAGTTAATCGCACTATTTCTCCGATTAATCGCGATTAACTCACGGAATTAATCCTTAATACTGTGAATTTTATTACTACTAGGGAAAGTACTTCAATAATAATAAACAAACAATTTAATATCTGGCAATGCAGTTGAGAGATATTTCATGAGAGCAGAGTGCATGTGTATTTTCTAGGGCTGGGCAACGATTAAAAATTTTAATCGAGGTTAATCGCACTATATACGCAAAGCCCAATAATGAATTCAAAAGTAGTGTGTAGTGCACCTTTATTGGATTATTCTCCCACATGAACAAAAGCGCCAAAACATTTGTTGTGCAAACACAATTTAAATCAGTCCTTGTTAAACAGTAGCAGTTAAATAGCATATTTTATGAAAATCAACTCCAAAAATGTAAATACAAACATTTAAGCTTATTGCCACTGCCAGGGTATTTAAGTTATCCTGTTTGTTATGGAAAATAAATATAATCTACATTCAAATCTCTGAGCCACAATCATAACATCTGAACAGGCAATTTCTGAGGTAAGAGCAGAAACATTTTTTTTTATCAGGGATCTTATGTTTAAAAAACCTATATTATAGGTAGTGGGCTGTTTTAGGGAATTTTTGATCAAATTATCCGTACTAGCAACATTAATAATTTTGTGTTTATTCTGCGTAGTGCACTTAAATTAATTATGACCATATCTAGGAATTGATATGATGGGAATTTTCCGATTGTTTGCTTGGTGCATTGATAAACTGAACGCATCATATACATGGTACTATATTGTGATGTTATGAGCCAGGGGAAAAAAGAACTACCCTACCCAGCATGCAACAGGAGTGACGAGCATGCGCGGTAGCCCGGTATAGGTTGTGTGTCGCCATGACGGCATCTTGTATGTTGTGATATGCACGCTCTGAAAGTAAACGTTAAGAACTCAGCCAACACTCCTGGTCTGCATTATTCATAAATAGACAGACAACACATATACTCCGCTGCTTCACAGGCCGCTGGATGTAGCCGGCAAAGTATTCCCATGCTAGCTAGCCGGTCTAGCAAGCACGCGTCATTCAGTCCAAAACGGCCCGATCTATCCACATTCAGAATTGTCTGGCGGTCGTAAGTGAAAACTGTAAGCCAGCCATGAAATTTGCAGAATTGTCCGGTATTTTTGCCAAATGGTCCAGCTTTACCAAGAGCCCCTCGACGCGGGGCGACGCCCTCTTGTTAAGAAAAGGCGTTAACAAAATAAAAGCATGTAAACAACATACGCAAATGTGCGATAAAATAATTGTCGGCGTTAATAGATTGATGAGTTAACGCATTAATTTGCCCACCCCTAATATATATATATATATATATATGAATGTTTTCGGGTTTTTGGGTTTTTGAGGGGGGTGGGGTGCGGGGGGTCACAAACCTGACCAAATAGGATGTTGTTTTCTTTCTAGTGTGTGTAGTGTAAAAATGAATAAAATAAGATGTGTGCACGTTTGCGCCTCGAACGCATGCCGTCAAGGCCAAACAAACAATGATTATTCGTCAATCAGTGAAGTCGAGTGTATTTCGTGCGGAACATTCCTGAGGCTGCACGTGAGGGAAGTGAGGGACATAAAAGTTGCATCTAGAGAAAGAAAACACTAGCAAGACTCCGAAATGACATCCAGCAAAAGCCGTAAAAAAGACTTTAAAATCAACAAAATGATCAAACTGTTGTGATGTGTCAGATTTGCCTTTGTGATGACAAAAAGGACAAAATGGCCTTTTGTCAGCGTTTTTCTTTTCCATCCCTCTTTTTCATGAATTGTGTGATTGGAGAGTAAGTTCCGTGCCACCTTGCCAACACATTTATTTATTTATTTATTTATACCTGCAGCTGAAGTGAGGAGTTCATCATGGATCCGTGCGAGGAAGAAGTTGGCCGCCGTTAGTTTGCTCATTTGTTTGTCACCTTGTCCCCACTTAGCAGGCCAGGACTCCTTTCTCTCCTTTTTTTTTTCTCCCCCCCTCCCTCGTTGTTCACACGCTCTCACAGTTTGAGAGAGGTCACTTTGGCAAGATGGTCTCTCCGGACGAAGAGACCTCAGCGGGCGCCAGACTGCGAGGGGAGCGGCGGCCCGTCACGGCCCACTGGTCGCCTGACGGACCCCCGAGTCCTACCAGACTGACACCACCCCAGGCTGGCATGGGGGGGACAATCAGTATCCAATGCATTTTCTATCTAAAGATTGGCATGGAGGAGGTCATTTCAGGCTGGACACGCAGAACTTGGCTGAACTCCCCTGGGGGGTCCATGCAGGGGCTGATCCACACAAAGTTAGCAATACCATGATGTCATCCATATATTATTCAACTGGGACTGCTGATTATATACAGAGATGATGCTAATACAAGTGTGTGTGTGTGTGTGTGTGTGTGTGTGTCTGTGTGTGTGTGTGTGTCTGTGTGTCTCCTGAGCAGAAGTCCAGCACTTGGATGTTGTTGATCAGCACACAAACATTTTTAACCTGCTGCCTCACCCTTCTCACCACACCCTGACTCAAACACACACACACACACTCACTGCACAACACTGGTAACAAACTCAAAACCTGGGGGTCATATGTGGACCGCCACAGCATTATTAATGTTAGATCCACTATGGACTGGACTCTCACTATTATGTTAGATCCACTATGGACTGGACTCTCACACTATTATGTTAGATCCACTATGGACTGGACTCTCACTATTATGTTAAATCCACTACGGACTGGACTCTCACACTATTATGTTAGATCCACTATGGACGGGACTCTCACACTATTATGTTAAATCCACTACGGACTGGACTCTCACACTATTATGTTAGATCCACTATGGACTGGACTCTCACACTATTATGTTAGATCCACTATGGACTGGACTCTCACTATTATGTTAAATCCACTACGGACTGGACTCTAACACTATTATGTTAGATCCACTATGGACTGGACTCTCACTATTATGTTAGATCCACTATGGACTGGACTCTCACACTATTATGTTAGATCCACTATGGACTGGACTCTCACTATTATGTTAGATCCACTATGGACTGGACTCTCACACTATTATGTTAGATCCACTATGGACTGGACTCTCACACTATTATGTTAGATCCACTATGGACTGGACTCTCACACTATTATGTTAGATCCACTATGGACGGGACTCTCACACTATTATGTTAGATCCACTATGGACTGGACTCTCACACTATTAAATTAGATCCACTATGGACTGGACTCTCACACTATTATGTTAAATCCACTATGGACTGGACTCTCACACTATTATGTTAGATCCACTATGGACTGGACTCTCACACTATTATGTTAGATCCACAATGGACTGGACTCTGACACTATTATGTTAGATCCACTATGGACTGGACTCTCACACTATTATGTTAGATCCACAATGGACTGGACTCTCACACTATTATGTTGGATCCACTATGGACTGGACTCTCACTATTATTTTGGATCCACTATGAACTGGACTCTCACACTATTATGTTAGATCCACTGTGGACTGGACTCTCACACTATTATGTTAGATCCACTATGGACTGGACTCTCACACTATTATGTTAGATCCACTTTGGACTTGACTCTCACACTATTATGTTAGATCCACTATGGACTGGACTCTCACACTATTATGTTAGATCCACTATGGACGGGACTCTCACACTATTATGTTAGATCCACTATGGACTGGACTCTCACACTATTATGTTAGATCCACTATGGACTGGACTCTCACACTATTATGTTAGTTAGACGAGAAAAACCAGAATCTCGTTTGGAAGTTGGCAAACAAAATATTAGTTTGGATGTCCAGGATGAGTAGAATTTGTTGATGTTTGAAGAGGTTGAATAATTAAATCTGGGATTTTTTAGTACAAATGTTGAAGATTTGAAGATGCTGAAGTTGCAATATATATATATATATATATATATATATGGTGGCAGAGGGGTTAGTGCGTCTGCCTCACAATAAGAGGTTCCTGCAGTCCTGGGTTCAAATCCAGGCTCGGGATCTTCCTGTGTGGAGTTTGCATGTTCTCCCCGTGACTGCGTGGGTTCCCTCCGGGTACTCCGGCTTCCTCCCACTTCCAAAGACATGCACCTGGGGATAGGTTGATTGGCAACACTAAATTGGCCCTAGTGTGTGAATGTGAGTGTGAATGTTGTCTTGTCTATCTGTGTTGGCCCTGCGATGAGGTGGCGACTTGTCCAGGATGTACCCCGCTTTCCGCCCGATTGTAGCTGAGATAGGCGCCAGCGCCCCCCGTGACCCCAAAAGGGAATAAGCGGTAGAAAATGGATGGAATGGATGGATATATATATATATATATATATATATATATATATATATATATATATATATATATATATATATATATGCATATATATATATATATATATATATATATATATATATGCATATATATATATATATATATATAAATAAAACCAAAAACAATTATCATATTTTCCAAACATGCTAAATAAAATGAATACAAATACTTACATTTACAGCACACTACCAATCCATCCATCCAGTCCTTTTCTACCGCTTGTCCCTTTTGGGGTTGCGGGGAGGTCGTGGTGGTTCGCCGGAGCCTATTTCAGCTGCATTCGGGCGGAAGCTGGTGTACACCCTGAAAAAGTCGCCACCTCATCACAGAGCAAACTACTTATCAAATGTAATAAAACTGACAATAACATTGTTCTTCACAGCAAAAAACTACTACTGTTTTTTGCGTCAAAATTTTGGTAACTAAGCTGCCAGCTTTTTCCGTAAAAAAAAAAAAGAAAATAGTTGTACTGTTTTTCCATTTACCGTAAAATGTTGTTAAAAAAAACCAACAAACAAACAAAAAAAAACTACATTTTACAATAAAATTTTGTGAGTGTGAATGTTGTCTGTCTATCTGTGTTGGCCCTGCGATGAGGTGGCGACTTGTCCAGGGTGTACCCTGCCTTCCGCCCGATTGTAGCTGAGATAGGCGCCAGCGCCCCCCGCCACCCCAAAGGGAATAAGCGGTAGAAAATGGATGGATGGATGTTGTTTAAAAAAAACAACAAACAAACAAAAAAACACTACATTTTACAATAAAATTTTGTGAGTGTGAATGTTGTCTATCTGTGTTGGTCCTGTGATGAGGTGGCGACTTGTCCAGGGTGTACCCTGCCTTCCGCCCGATTGTAGCTGAGATAGGCGCCAGCGCCCCCCCGCCACCCCGAAAGGGAATAAGCGGTAGAAAATGGATGGATGGATGGGGTAAAGTTTTACTGTAAAATGGACAGTCTACTTATAGATCAAACAATCAACGTTAATTTACATAGTGAAGTGAAGTATATTTATATAGCGCTTTTCTCTAGAGACTTTTTTTTAATCGTGAAAGCCAATATCTAAGGGACATTGCGGTATTGCTCGGTTGGTAGAGTGGCCGTGCTCGCAACTTGAGGGTTGCAGGTTCGATTCCCGCCTCCGCCATCCTAGTCACTGCCGTTGTGTCCTTGGGCAAGACACTTTACCCACCTGCTCCCAGTGCCACCCACACTGGTTTAAATGGAACTTAGGTATTGGGTTTCACTATGTAAAGCGCTTTGAGTCACTAGAAAAAAGCGCTATATAAATATAATTCACTTCACTTCACTTCACTTCACATTTAACCCAGTGTGGGTGGCACTGGGGGGGGGGGGGGGGGGGGCGGTGGGTCAAGTGTCTTGCCCAAGGTCGCAACGGGTGGCGCGGAAGTGGGGCTCGAACCTGGAACCACTCCACCAACAATATAGTTCTAACTATCAACTGCGAATACAGTCGATGTGCATAAATATGTGGTCAGGCTAACTGGGGCTGTCTTTTAATAGCAGGCTGCGATACTTGTAAACACACCTTTTCAACGCCTTTTTTTTTATGCCCTCCACAAACACACACTTCAACACACACTTCAACACACACTTCAACAAGCCCCTCCCATGTGGAATAAAGTCGGAAGCGGCATGAACGCGGTCGGAGAGCATCTCATCTTCCAACTTTGCAATTAAACAGTAAATGGATCAATGTTGTTTGTGTGTGTGTGTGTGTGTGTCTGTGTGTGTGTGTGTGTGTGTGTGTGTGTTTGGGGCAGGGAAGGAGGGTGGCGGCGTTGGAAGGCCTCAGGGGCCCGTCCTAATGAGCTATCCGTGCGCATTCCTAATAAGAGCTCGCTGAAGCGCCCACGGCACTGTCATCCTGGGCCCGGGCTGACCTTGCTTGGCTGCCGGGCTCCCCTGTCCTTTTGCTATATTTATGGTGGCGGCAGTGTGTGTGTGTCAGTGTGTGTGTGTCAGTGTGTGTGTGCTGTAGAAGGGGAGGGGCTGGCTGTGGAAGCAAATACTGTGTATATCAGCATAATGAATCAAGTGCCAGGGAAAAAGAGAGAGAGAGAGAGAGAGAGAGAGAGGAAGTAGAAGGGATGGAGAAAAGCATTATCCTCCCTCCTGGCAAGCAACCCCCGTGGTGTTTATTCCGCATTTTCCTTTTCCCATTTTTCCACCCCCTCCTCTTTTTGCATGTCCTGATCAGATCGCTGCTGGTTCACTTTCTGCACAGCAACTGCACATGGGAGCCAGTGCCAGCTGTGTAAATAGTGGTGTGTCCGGGCGGGAAATAGTCCCCGTGTTTAGGCCCTGCGGACCAAGCCAACCTGCGGAAAAAAAAAAAAATGCGTATTCAAAAATGTGCGCGCGAACTCTTAATTAGATGCTGCTTTCGCATCTCAAGCATCCTCGTTAGTAAAGAAGGATGATGTTCATTCAATTGAAGAAATGATAATAGTAGCTAAATGCGGGACATTTATACACAAAAATATGGAAAAGCTGCAGTTGCTATATAGTGTATTAATGTATATATATAAATATATATATTAGGGGTGGGCAAATTAATGCGTTAATTACACGTTAACTCATCAATCTATTAACGCCGACAATTATTTTATCGCACATTTGCGTATGTTGTTTACATGCTTTTATTTTGTTAACGCCTTTTCTTGGCGTGGAGGGGCTCTTGGTAAAGATGGAACATTTGGCAAAAATACCGGACAATTCTGCAAATTTCATGGCTGGCTTACAGCGTGGTCACTCCGGGATCACTTACGACCGCCAGACAATTCTGGATGTGGATAGATCGGGCCGTTTTGGACTGAATGACGCGTGCTTGCTAGACCGGCTAGCTAGCATGGGAATACTTTGCCGGCTACATCCAGCGGCCTGTGAAGCAGCGGAGTATATGTGTTGTCTGTCTAGTTATGAATAATGCAGACCAGGAGTGTTGGCTGAGTTCTTAACGTTTACTTTCAGAGCGTGCATATCACAACATACAAGATGCCGTCATGGCGACACAACCTACCGCGTCACTCCTGTTGCATGCTGGGTAGGGTAGTTCTTTTTTTCCCTGGCTCATAACATCACAATATAGTACCATGTATATGATGCGTTCAATTTATCAAAGCACCAAGCAAACAATCGGAAAATTCCCATCATATCAATTCCTAGATATGGTCATAATTATTTTAAGTGCACTACGCAGAATAAACACAACATTATTAATGTTGCTAGTAAGGATAATTTGATCAAAAATTCCCTAAAACAGCCCACTACCTATAATATAGGATTTTTAAACATAAGATCCCTGATAAAAAAAAATGTTTCTGCTGTTACCTCAGAAATTGCCTGTTCAGATGTTATGATTGTGGCTCAGAGATTTGTATGTAGATTATATTTATTTTCCATAACAAATAGGATAACTTAAATACCCTGGCAGTGGCAATAAGCTTAAATGTTTGTATTGACATTTTTTTAGTTGATTTTCATAAAATATGCTATGTAACTGCTACTGTTTAACAAGGACTGATTTAAATTGTGTTTGCACAACAAATGTTTTGGCGCTTTTGTTCATGTGGGAGAATATTCCAATAAAGGTGCACTACACACTACTTTTGAATTCATTATTGGGCTTTGCGTATACAATGCAGTTAATCGCGATTAATCAGAGAAATAGTGCGATTAACTTCGATTAAAATTTTTAATCGTTGCCCAGCCCTAATATATATATATATATATATATATATATATATATATATATATATATATATACCCCGTTTCCATATCAGTTGGGAAATTGTGTTAGATGTAAATATAAACAGAATACAATGATTTGCAAATCCTTTTCAACCCATATTCAGTTGAATATGCTACAAAGACAACATATTTGATGTTCAAACTGATAAACATTTTTTGCAAATAATAGTTAACTTAGAATTTCATGGCTGCAACACGTGCCAAAGTAGTTGGGAAAGGGCATGTTCACCACTGTGTTACATCACCTTTTTCTTTTAACAACACTCAATAAACGTTTGGGAACGGCTAACTCTTGCACCTTTTTTCTTGCAGGGCTTCACAAATGTACATTTCAGCAAATATTTTATGATAGCTAGTCAAGGAAAAATAACAACATTCCACAAAAGCAGTGAAGTTGGCACCTTGTGAAAATGCTACAAACCCCGTTTTCTTGAGTTGGGAAATTGTGTTAGATGTAAATATAAACGGAATACAATGATTTGCAAATCCTTTTCAACCCATATTCAATTGAATACACTACAAAGACAAAATCATAAACTCAATTTTTTTTTTTTGCAAATAATAATTAACTTAGAATTTCATGGCTGCAACACGTGCCAAAGTAGTTGGGAAAGGGCATGTTCACCACTGTGTTACATCACGTTTTCTTTTAACAACACTCAATAAACGTTTGGGAACTGAGGAAACTAATTGTCGAAGCTTTGAAAGTGGAATTCTTTCCCATTCTTGTTTTATGTAGAGCTTCAGTCCTTCAACAGTCCGGGGTCTCTACTGTCGTATTTTACGCTTCATAATGCGCCACACATTTTCCATGGGAGACAGGTCTGGACTGCAGGCGGGCCAGGAAAGTACCCGCACTCTTTTACTACAAAGCCACGCTGTTGTAACACGTGGCTTGGCATTGTCTAGCTGAAATAATCAGGGGCGTCCATGATAACGTTGCTTGGATGAAAACATATGTTGTTCCAAAACCTGTATGTACCATTCAGCATTAATGGTGCCTTCACAGATGTGTAAGTTACCCATACCTTGGGCACTAATACACCCCTATACCATCACACATGCTGGCTTTTGAACTTTGCGCCTATAACAATCCGAATGGTTATTTTTCTCTTTGTTCTGGAGGACACCACGTCCACATTTTCCAAATACAATTTGAAATGTGGACTCGTCAGGCCACAGAACACCTTTCCACTTTGCATCAGTCCATCTCAGATGAGCACGGGCCCAGAGAAGACAGCGGTGTTCCTGGGTGTTGTTGATAAATGGCTTTGGCTTTGCATAGTAGAGTTTTAACTTGCACTTGCAGATGCAGCGACCAACTGTAGTTACTGACAGTGGTTGTCTGAAGTGTTCCTGAGCCCATGTGGTGATATCCTTTACACACAGATGTCAGTTTTTGATGCAGTACCGCCTGAGGGGTCAAAGGTCCGTAATATCATCGCTTACGTTCAGATTCTCTGAACCTTTTGATGATTTTACGGACCGTAGATGGTAAAATCCCTAAATTCCTTGCAATAGCTCGTTGAGAAATGTTGTTCTAAAACTGTTCCACAATTTGCTTACAAAGTGGTGACCCTCGCCCCATCCTTGTTTGTGAATTACTTAGCATTTCATGGAAGCTGCTTTTATACCCAATCATGGCACCCACCTGTTCCCAATTAGCCTGCACACCTGCGGGATGTTCCAAATAAGTGTTTTGATGAGCATTCCAAAACTTGATCAGTATTTATTGCCACCTTTCCCAACTTCTTTGTCACGTGTTGCTGGAATCAATGTCTAAAGTTAATGAGTATCTGCCAAAAAAAAAAAAAAATGAAGTTTATGAGTTTGAACATCAAATATGTTGTCTTTGTAGCATATTCAACTGAATATGGGTTGAAAAGGATTTGCAAATCATTGTATTCTGTTTATATTTACATCTAACACAATTTCCCAACTCTTATGGAAACAGGTTTTGTATGTATATATATATATATATATATATATATTACGGATGCACCGATTAATCGGTAACCGAATATATTCGGCCGAATATTGCAAAAAAAGCCACATTCGGCCTTCGGTGGAATGAGTTAAAAACAAGGCCGAATAGTGGCGTGTGACGCAATTTTTTTACGCGGTGACGCAATCAACCAACGTGCAGTGACGCTGGGATATGTTGTGTACCTGTATAAGTGTATGAGGTTACAAGCACACACTTATTGAGATTTAGTGGGTCCTCTGTTTACATTATTAGCCTGTTGTGTAGGCTACCTGTATAAGTGTATGAGGTTACAAGCACACACTTAATTGAGATTTAGTGGGGCGTCTGTTTACATTATTAGCCTGTTGTGTAGGCTACCTGTATAAGTGTATGAGGTTACAAGCACACACTTATTGAGATTTAGTGGGTCCTCTGTTTACATTATTAGCCTGTTGTGTAGGCTACCTGTATAAGTGTAAGAGGTTACAAGCACACACTTTATTGAGATTTACTTGAGCCTTCTGTTTACATTATTAGCATATCTACTGTGGCTAAGCAGACTTTTGCCAAAAGGACAATAATTCATTTGATGTGGGTTTATCCACTTAAATGCACTTAGTTTTTTTTTGGAATGCATGTTTTGTTTGAAGGCCTAATATAAATGAAAAACTTTGTGCTTTTTTTTTTTGAAAAGCAAAGGCTACTGGATTATTAAAAAAATGTCAATATTCAATAAAAAATGACTTTATTTGAAAAACACGTCTAAATATTTCTTCTAGGCTATTTATGCAATATAAAAATATTGTGAAAAACTGCATTCATTATTCGGTATTCGGCCTTCGGCCAAGCGTTTAAATTTTATTCGGTATATATATATATATAACATTTTGGTAATAAGCAAAGTTCCCTGGTGCTGGCTTAAGGAAAGAAGAGGGACATGCTGCTGAGAATACTGTGTGTGTGTGTGTGTGTGTGTGTGTGTGTGTGTGTGTGTGTGTGTGTGTGTGTGTGTGTGTGTGTGTGTGTGTGTGTGTGTGTGCAGTTTTGCACCCCCATAACCTCCGGGGCGAGGGGGGGCCACACCATTTGCGTGGTGACACGCACACACACACACACACACACACACGCACGCGCGCAACAAAGCAGACCAACACAAGTAAAAGATAAACCTGCGTGTGTGTGTTTGCAGGTTTTTCGTGACCAAAAGTAAAGTTTTAATTCGGTCCTCGGGGACGGTGCTTACTCATCCAACCCCGCCCCCCCCCCCCCCACGGAGGACCGACATCCTCTGAAATCTATTCAAATCACATCTCTCCTCCGCCTTTTATTGCATTTCTCCAACACACACCACACCACCGCGCCGTCACACAGTGACACCAGCGTGACTTTATCCCTCCTTTGAAGGCTGAGGACAGGTGTGTGTGTGTGTGTGTGTGTGTGTGTGTGTGTGTGTGTGTGTGTGTGTGTGTGTGTGTGTGTGTGTGTGTGTTGTTCTCATGAAGACCTCATCATGCAAGTAGTAACAACATGTTTCTTACATCGTCACATGACGTCTGCTCACTCCACTTCAGTATTTATTTGTAGTAGTGTTGTACAAGCATAGCATTGCAGTACTAATACATAAAAAAAAACGGTACTATACTCTGTTTGAAAAGTACCGGTTCACAATGTATTATTATTACTTCTTTACGGCGCTCCGTCACGTCATGACAGGAGCATGTTCGGCAGCGCGCGCGCACAGAGTACTTACAGACAGCGTGTGTAGACCAAAAACGGAGAACAGATGCATTTTGGCGTAAAAAGTCAAGATGAAGGTGAAGTTTTAACACTGAAACGCCCTCAGGTAGAGGTGCTTTAAGGCTAGTAAGTTTCTTACAAGTATTATTATCACTGGAGGACAAATAATCGCTAAACATGCTTTACTACACACTGTAGGAGGATACAATAGCTCACCAGCGTTTCAGTTTTCGGTTTCAGTTCATTTTCAGTCTAACAAAAACATATTCAAACATAGATCACGATTCAAAAATGAATAACATGACTGAAACAGGCAGAAGCAAAAAAGCTTATATGCCCAACATAAAATTTTTTACATTCAATTAAGTTACCTTTTCTAATAATTCTGCAACACAAAAATAAATATAGTCATTCAGCATCCACATTCAAGCTGCCCCCCAACAAACAATACAAAAATATGTACCTACACAAATGCACTTTTTTGTAAATAGATCAACATACATACCTTCTAAATACAACATTTAACCACACAAACATACATT
Source organism: Nerophis ophidion (assembly GCF_033978795.1). Taxonomy (NCBI): domain Eukaryota; kingdom Metazoa; phylum Chordata; class Actinopteri; order Syngnathiformes; family Syngnathidae; genus Nerophis; species Nerophis ophidion. The sequence continues at coordinate 11,667,489 of NC_084621.1, forward strand.
TCTGGTTCACATAACTTTTTAAAATACATTGTGACATGTTCTTTTTGAAATTAAATACTGAGTCACTCATTTTTATTTCTTTACCAACAGAATTCCACAAAATAACATCTACGTTTAACAATGTAAACAAACAGCATGGGTAGATCTACACCTGACATCCCCTGTAATGATACCGAGTACAATAGCGTATCTTAGTCGATCCTACTATGATTACATCGATATTTTTTTTTTTGCATTCTAAAATCTATTTTCGTTTTTTTTAATACGTATCTTATTTATAAACTCAGTAACAGGACGTTGAATATGACCAATGTATGATCCTGTAACTAACTTGGTATCAAATCGATACCTAAATGTGTGGTATCATCCAAAACTAATGTCATGTATCAAAGAAGAGAAGAATAAGTGATTATTACATTTGAACAGAAGTGTAGATAGAACATCTTAAAACAAAAAATAAGCAGATATTAACAGTAGATGAACAAGTGGATTAATAATATTTTTTTTACAGCTTGTCCTTCATAATGTGTACAAAATAATATAAATGACACAATATGTTACTGCAGACTAATTAGGAGTCTTTGTTTGTTTACTTACTACCAAAAGACAAGTTGTCTAGTATGTTCAACATTTTATTCAAGGACTAAATTGCAATAATAAACTTATGTTTCATGTACACTAAGAGTTTTTGTTAAAGTAAAGCCAATATTTTTTTATTTTTTTTTGTGGTCCACTTTATTTATAAATGTATCAAAATACATTTTGGTAGCGGTACCAAAATATTGGTATCGGGACAACCCTAATTTGTAGTACTATAATTACAAATATAATGATAATTAAACATGCCGTATTATCCATCCATCCATCCATTTCTACCGCTTATTCCCTTTTGGGGTCGCGGGGGGCGCTGGCGCCTATCTCAGCTACAATTGGGCGGAAGGCGGGGTACAAACCTTCTGTTTGCAAACTGATTTATTAAACTTTTGGACCAAACACTTCATTATGTCGTTCATTTTGTGCCTGCAGACAAAAACGCAGGGCAAATCATTGAAGCATATCATACTTCACCCACTTCCTGCACAAGACACACTATCGTGTCAAACTAATTAGAAGTTGCTGGCAGTCTTCAAAATAGCCCAAAAGCTGCCACAAATGATTGGAGGATGTCTGCCCTGCAGGATGAAATTGAGGACCAGTCATAGACAAGTTGGAGTAAAAAACGTTTTTTTTTTTCAGTCACATACAAAACATTCTAACTTGGATTGTTTCTCTGACCTTAGCAACTCTCCTGTAGGACAGTGCGACAAATACACAACAAACTCCCTTCTTGTCTCTCGTGGACACACACATGTTGTTGACTTTGGACGGACTGGCGGCTGCGCAACAGAAGGAATGCAGCAGACTAACACACACACATGCATTCACCATAAATATATGCCACACACACTTAGCCACGCCCCCTCAGCCAACACCCTTGACGCAAACCTCTCAGGGGTGTGGGACAGCTGGGCAGCGCCTGAATAGAATAGAATAGAATAGAAAGTACTTTATTGATCCCGGGGGAAAATTCAGCACCCCCTTATTTTTCTACCTACCTACCTACCTACTTACCTACCTATCTACCTACCCACCTACCTTCCTTCCAAACCTACCTACCTATCTACCTACCCACCTACCTTCTTTCCAAACCTACCTACCTACCTACTACCTTCTTTACAAACCTACCTACCTACCTACCTACCTACTACCTTCTTTCCAAACCTACCTACCTACCTACCTACCTACCTACCTACTACCTTCTTTCCAAACCTACCTACCTACCTACCTACCTACCTCCTACCTTCTTTCCAAACCTACCTACCTACTACCTTCTTTCCAAACCTACCTACCTACCTACCTACCAACCTACCTTCTTTCCAAACCTACCTACCTACATACCTACCTACCTACCTTATTTTTCTACCGATCTACCTACCTACCTACCTACTACCTTTTTCCAAACCTACCTACCTACATACCTACCTACCTACCTACCAACCTACCTTCTTTCCAAACCTACCTACCTACATACCTACCTACCTACCTTATTTTTCTACCTATCTACCTACCTACCTACCTACTACCTTCTTTCCAAACCTACCTACCTACCTACCTACCTACCTTCTTTCCAAACCTACCTACCTACCTACCTACCTACTACCTTCTTTCCAAACCTACCTACATACCTACCTACCTACTACCTTTTTCCAAACCTACCTACCTACATACCTACCTACCTACCTACCAACCTACCTTCTTTCCAAACCTACCTACCTACATACCTACCTACCTACCTTATTTTTCTACCTATCTACCTACCTACCTACCTACTACCTTCTTTCCAAACCTACCTACCTACCTACCTACCTACCTTCTTTACAAACCTACCTACCTACCTACCTACCTACTACCTTCTTTCCAAACCTACCTACATACCTACCTACCTACCTACCAACCTACCTTCTTTCCAAACCTACCTACCTACATACCTACCTACCTACCTTATTTTTCTACCTATCTACCTACCTACCTACCTACTACCTTCTTTCCAAACCTACCTACCTACCTACCTACCTACCTACCTACCTTCTTTCCAAACCTACCTACCTACCTACCTACCTACCTACCTACCTACTACCTTCTTTCCAAACCTACCTACCTACCTACCTACCTACCTACTACCTTCTTTCCAAACCTACCTACCTACCTACCTACCTACCTTCTTTCCAAACCTACCTACCTACCTACCTACCTACCTACCTACCTACCTACTACCTTCTTTCCAAACCTACCTACCTACCTACCTACCTACTACCTTCTTTCCAAACCTACCTACCTACCTACCTACCTACTACCTTCTTTCCTAACCTACCTACCTACCTACTTACCTACTACCTTCTTTCCAAACCTACCTACCTACCTACCTACCTACTACCTTCTTTCCAAACCTACCTACCTACCTACCTACCTTCTTTCCAAACCTACATACCTACCTACATCAACAATATGATTTACCTGAGTCGCTGGACAGGGCAAATAGGGAAAAAAAAAAAAGAAGAAACTTTTTTTTTTTTAATTGATTTTTGATTATTTTTGATCAATTAATAATGGTTACAAATAAAAATCTTGATTAATCTGCAAATCATATTTTTCCACTCCTAATTTTGACCCTTTATATATCTATATATATATATATATATATATATATACACAGTGCATGATGTATTGGGCAGCATGCTGTTACAGGGGTTAGTGCATGTGCCTCACAACACAAAGCAGTCCTGGGTTCAATCCCGGGCTCAGGATCTTTCTGTGTGGCGTTTGCATGTTCTCCCCGTGACTGCGTGGGTTCCCTCCGGGTACTCCGGCTTCCTCCCACCTCCAAAGACATGCACCTGGGGATAGGCCCCTCCCACCTCCAAAGACATGCACCTGGGGATAGGCCCCTCCCACCTCCAAAGACATGCACCTGGGGATAGGCCCCTCCCACCTCCAAAGACATGCACCTGGGGATAGGTTGATTGGCAACACTAGATGGCCCCTAGTGTGTGAATGTGAGTGTGACTGTTGTCTGTCTATCTGTGTTGGCCCTGTGATAAGGTGGCCACTTGTCCAGGGTGTATACCGCCTTCCGCCTGAATGCAGCTGAGAGAGGCGCCAGCGCCCCTGGCGACCCCGAATGGGACAAGCGGTAGGAAGTGAATGGACGTATTGTACATAGAGTAAGACTATCCAAGTGCAACACACTATTAGTGGCAATCAAACACGGATCCAGTATTTTCACTGGATGCTGCTTCACGCCTCCTCCACTTTTTCTCCACCCTCTCCATCCTCAATACTGCAGGTGATGAGAGCGTGGAGGCATGATGACTTTATTCAGATGTATGACGCCCGCAAAATGTGTTACTTCCCAAAGCAGACACACACACACACAACAGTGGGCCCTGCAGTGTATCAGGGTGTAGTGGGGATGGGGGGCCGGGAGGGGGGGGGGTGGACGGGGGTCGGATGCTTGCAGTGGGGATGTCGAGAGACGAGGAGAGCCGCTGCGAGAAACCCTACTTGATATATCCGTAATGTCCCTTAATATTTTCATTTTGATGTCATTTGTGGCCCCGCTTTTTTAAATATCCGCTCTGTAATAATGTTTAATTTCAAGGGTCAGTCTGCCAAGGAGTATATTAAAGCTGATAAAACTCATTTTCCACAGGCCCAATATCGCGCCCAGATCAGGTTAGGAGGCCAGCCTCCCTGAATATTTCATCTTTTATCATGCCCATAATGGGGAGATGACAGAGGCGCATTATTACAATGAGAGAATTGCTCATTTTCACAAAACGGGGAGGGCTGGCGCGGGACCGCCTGCGTGAATCAGCGGGCCGCCGACGGCTGCCGGCCGTGTTTGTGGCCGTCGAAGCAATTCTTGGCAGGGGAGGAGCCAGCTGAGCGGCAAGAGCAACTTTCTGCCGCCACCTGACTTATTTCATTGCCATCAATAATAAATGTGTGTGTTTGTGCGGGCAGGCGGGGGTGTAAAAACACTCTGTACGTGTGTCAATAGAGGGGTAAGAATTGTGAAGTGAAGGATATTTATATAGCGCTTTTCTCTAGTGACTCAAAGCGCTTTACATAGTGAAACCCAATATCTAAGTGTGGGTGGGACTGGGAGCAGGTGGGTAAAGTGTCTTGCCCAAGGACACAACGGCAGTGACTAGGATGGCGGAAGCGGGAATCGAACCTGCAACCCTCAAGTTGCTGGCACGGCCGCTCTACCAATCGAGCTACGCCGCCCCATTTACTTGATTAAGGAATTGGTTCTTGACAAGGTTCGTAAATAGAAAAGTTTGTATGTTAAAGCCAATTTCTCCATAAAAAAACACTGTAAATATCAATCAATCAATCAATCAATCAATCAATCAATCAATCAAAGTTTACTTATGTATCCCTAAATCACAAAGTGTCTCAAAGGGAAAATCATTTTTTTCCCTCGAAAATCAACTTTTACCTTGATAATCAGTTTTTTATTTGTGTGTGTGTGTGGGAGGGGGCGCAAAATATCCTTATAGGGGCAAGAATTGATTAATTATGTAGATAATTCTGGACAAGGTTCGTAAATAGAAAAGTTTGTATGTTAAAGCCAATTTCTCCATAAAAAACACTGTAAATATCAATCAATCAATCAATCAATCAATGTTTACTTATGTAGCCCTAAATCACAAAGTGTCTCAAAGGGAAAATCATTTTTTTCCCTCGAAAATCAACTTTTACCTTGATAATCAGTTTTTTATTTGTGTGTGTGTGTGTGGGAGGGGGCGCGAAATATCCTTATAGGGGCAAGAATTTATTAATTATGTAGATAATTCTGGACAAGGTTCGTAAATAGAAAAGTTTGTATGTTAAAGCCAATTTCTCCATAAAAAAAACACTGTAAATATAAATCAATCAATCAATCAATCAATCAATCAAAGTTTACTTCGGTAGCCCTAAATCACAAGTGTCTCAAAGGGAAAATCATTTTTTTCCCTTGAAAATCAACTTTTACCTTGATAATCAGTTTTTTATTTGTGTGTGTGTGTGGGAGGGGGCGCAAAATATCAATATAGGGGCAAGAATTGATTAATTATGTAGATAATTCTGGACAAGGTTCGTTAATAGAAAAGTTTGTATGTTAAAGCCAATTTCTCCATAAAAAACACTGTAAATATCAATCAATCAATCAATCAATCAATCAATCAAAGTTTACTTCGGTAGCCCTAAATCACAAAGTGTCTCAAAGGGAAAATCATTTTTTTCCCTCGAAAATCAACTTTTACCTTGATAATCAGTTTTTTATTTATTTGTGTGTGTGTGTGGGAGGGGGCGCAAAATATCCTTATAGGGGCAAGAATTGATTAATTATGTAGATAATTCTGGAAAAGGTTCGTTAATTGAAAAGTTTGTATGTTAAAGCCAATTTCTCCATAAAAAAACACTGTAAATATCAATCAATCAATCAATCAATCAATCAATCAATCAATCAAAGTTTACTTATGTAGCCCTAAATCACAAATGTCTCAAAGGGAAAATCATTTTTTTCCCTTGAAAATCAACTTTTACCTTGATAATCAGGTTTTTATTTGTGTGTGTGTGTGTGTGGGAGGGGGCGCAAAATATCCTTATAGGGGCAAGAATTGATTAATTATGTAGATAATTCTGGACAAGGTTCGTTAATAGAAAAGTTTGTATGTTAAAGCAAATTTCTCTATAAAAAAAAAACACTATAAATATAAATAATGGGTTCCGGCCACAGTTCGATTCCTGCTTCTGCCAACCGAGTCGCTGCCATTGTGTCCTTGGGCAAGACACTTTACCCACCCAGTGCCACCCACTTTAAGTCACTCGAGAAAAGGCACTATATAAATATAGTTCACTTCACAAAACACTTACATGAATTATGTAGCATAAGATATATTTTTCACCAGAAAAGGGGATGGGGCATGAGGTTCTAATGACACGTTTGAGGAGGGTCCCACTCTGTATTAAACTGGCTAATTTTGAGGAGGGTCCCACTCTGTATTAAACTGGCTATTTTGAGGAGGGTCCCACGCTGTATTAAACTGGCTAATTTGAGGAGGGTCCCACTCTGTATTAATCCGGCTGATTTGAGGAGGGTCCCACTCTGTATTAAACCGACTAATTTGAGGAGGGTCCCAGTCTGTATTAAACCGGCTAATTTGAGGAGGGTCCCACTCTGTATTAAACTGGCTAATTTGAGGAGGGTCCCACTCTGTATTAAACTGGCTAATTTTGAGGAGGGTCCCACTCTGTATTAAACTGGCTAATTTGAGGAGGGTCCCACTCTGTATTAAACTGGCTAATTTGAGGAGGGTCCAATTCTGTATTAAACTGGCTAATTTGAGGAGGGTCCCACTCTGTATTAAACTGGCTGATTTGAGGAGGGTCCCACTCTGTATTAAACTCGCTAATTTGAGGAGGGTCCCATTCTGTATTAAACCGGCTAATTTGAGGAGGGTCCCACTCTGTATTAAACTGGCTGATTTGAGGAGGGTCCCACTCTGTATTAAACTCGCTAATTTGAGGAGGGTCCCATTCTGTATTAAACCGGCTAATTTGAGGAGGGTCCCACTCTGTATTAAACTGGCTAATTTGAGGAGGGTCCCACTCTGTATTAAATTGGCTAATTTGAGGAGGGTCCCACTCTGTATTAAACTGGCTAATTTGAGGAGGGTCCCATTCTGTATTAAACTGGCTAATTTGAGGAGACTCCCATTCTGTATTAAACTGGCTAATTTGAGGAGGGTCCCACTCTGTATTAAACTGGCTGATTTGAGGAGGGTCCCACTCTGTATTAAACCGGCTAATTTGAGGAGGGTCCCACTCTGTATTAAACCGGCTAATTTGAGGAGGGTCCCATTCTGTATTAAACTGGCTAATTTGAGGAGGGTGCCATTCTGTATTAAACTGACTAATTTGAGGAGGGTCCCATTTGGTATTAAACCGGCTAATTTGAGGAGGGTCCCAGTCTGTATTAAACTGGCTAATTTGACGAGGATCCCACTCTGTATTAAACTGGCTAATTTGAGGAGGGTCCCACTCTGTATTAAACTGGCTAATTTGACGAGGATCCCACTCTGTATTAAACTGGCTAATTTGAGGAGGGTCCCACTCTATATTAAAACGGCTAATTTGAGGAGGGTCCCACTCTGTATTAAACCGGCTGATTTGAGGAGGGTCCCACTCTGTATTAAACTGGCTAATTTGAAGTGGGTCCCATTCTGTATTAAACTGGCTAATTTGAGGAGGGTCCCACTCTGTATTAAACTGGCTAATTTGAGGAGGGTCCCACTCTGTATTAAACTGGCTAATTTGAGGAGGGTCCCACTCTGTATTAAACTGGCTAATTTGAGGAGGGTCCCACTCTGTATTAAACCGGCTAATTTGAGGAGGGTCCCATTCTGTATTAAACTGGCTAATTTGAGGAGGGTCGCACTCTGTATTAAACTGGCTAATTTGAGGAGGGTCCAACTCTGTATTAAACTGGCTAATGTGAGGAGGGTCCCACTCTGTATTAAACCGGCTAATTTGAGGAGGGTCTCACTCTGTATTAAACTGGCTAATTTGAGGAGGGTCCCACTCTGTATTAAACCGGCTAATTTGAGGAGGGTCCCACTCTGTATTAAACTGGCTTATTTGACGAGGGTCCCACTCTGTATTAAACTGGCTAATTTGAGGAGGGTCCCACTCTGTATTAAACTGGCTAATTTGAAGTGGGTCCCATTCTGTATTAAACTGGCTAATTTGAGAAGGGTCCCACTCTGTATTAAACTGGCTAATTTGAGGAGGGTCCCACTCTGTATTAAACTGGCTAATTTGAGGAGGGTCCCACTCTGTATTAAACTGGCTAATTTGAGGAGGGTCCCACTCTGTATTAAACTGGCTAATTTGAGGAGGGTCCCACTCTGTATTAAACTGGCTAATTTGAGGAGGGTCCCATTCTGTATTAAACTGGCTAATTTGAGGAGGGTCCCACTCTGTATTAAACCGGCTAATTTGAGGAGGGTTCCACTCTGTATTAAACCGGCTAATTTGAGGAGGGTCCCACTCTGTATTAAACTGGCTAATTTGAAGTGGGTCCCATTCTGTATTAAACTGGCTAATTTGAGGAGGGTCCCACTCTGTATTAAACTGGCTGATTTGAGGAGGGTCCCACTCTGTGTTAAACTGGCTAATTTGAGGAGGGTCCCACTCTGTATTAAACTGGCTAATTTGAGGAGGGTCCCACTCTGTATTAAACTGGCTAATTTGAGGAGGGTCCCTTTCGGTATTAAACTGGCTAATTTGAGGAGGGTCCCACTCTGTATCAAACTGGCTAATTTGAGGAGGGTCCCACTCTGTATTAAACTGGCTAATTTGAGGAGGGTCCCACTCTGTATTAATCCGGCTGATTTGAGGAGGGTCCCACTCTGTATTAAACCGACTAATTTGAGGAGGGTCCCAGTCTGTATTAAACCGGCTAATTTGAGGAGGGTCCCACTCTGTATTAAACTGGCTAATTTGAGGAGGGTCCCACTCTGTATTAAACTGGCTAATTTTGAGGAGGGTCCCACTCTGTATTAAACTGGCTAATTTGAGGAGGGTCCCACTCTGTATTAAACTGGCTAATTTGAGGAGGGTCCCACTCTGTATTAAACTGGCTAATTTGAGGAGGGTCCCACTCTGTATTAAACTGGCTAATTTGAGGAGGGTCCCACTCTGTATTAAACTGGCTAATTTGAGGAGGGTCCCACTCTGTATTAAACCGGCTAATTTGAGGAGGGTCCCACTCTGTATTAAACTGGCTAATTTGAAGTGGGTCCCATTCTGTATTAAACTGGCTAATTTGAGGAGGGTCCCACTCTGTATTAAACTGGCTAATTTGAGGAGGGTCCCACTCTGTATTAAACTGGCTAATTTGAGGAGGGTCCCACTCTGTATTAAACTGGCTAATTTGAGGAGGGTCCCACTCTGTATTAAACCGGCTAATTTGAGGAGGGTCCCATTCTGTATTAAACTGGCTAATTTGAGGAGGGTCGCACTCTGTATTAAACTGGCTAATTTGAGGAGGGTCCAACTCTGTATTAAACTGGCTAATGTGAGGAGGGTCCCACTCTGTATTAAACCGGCCAATTTGAGGAGGGTCTCACTCTGTATTAAACTGGCTAATTTGAGGAGGGTCCCACTCTGTATTAAACCGGCTAATTTGAGGAGGGTCCCACTCTGTATTAAACTGGCTTATTTGACGAGGGTCCCACTCTGTATTAAACTGGCTAATTTGAGGAGGGTCCCACTCTGTATTAAACTGGCTAATTTGAAGTGGGTCCCATTCTGTATTAAACTGGCTAATTTGAGAAGGGTCCCACTCTGTATTAAACTGGCTAATTTGAGGAGGGTCCCACTCTGTATTAAACTGGCTAATTTGAGGAGGGTCCCACTCTGTATTAAACTGGCTAATTTGAGGAGGGTCCCACTCTGTATTAAACTGGCTAATTTGAGGAGGGTCCCACTCTGTATTAAACTGGCTAATTTGAGGAGGGTCCCATTCTGTATTAAACTGGCTAATTTGAGGAGGGTCCCACTCTGTATTAAACCGGCTAATTTGAGGAGGGTTCCACTCTGTATTAAACCGGCTAATTTGAGGAGGGTCCCACTCTGTATTAAACTGGCTGATTTGAAGTGGGTCCCATTCTGTATTAAACTGGCTAATTTGAGGAGGGTCCCACTCTGTATTAAACTGGCTGATTTGAGGAGGGTCCCACTCTGTGTTAAACTGGCTAATTTGAGGAGGGTCCCACTCTGTATTAAACTGGCTAATTTGAGGAGGGTCCCACTCTGTATTAAACTGGCTAATTTGAGGAGGGTCCCTTTCGGTATTAAACTGGCTAATTTGAGGAGGGTCCCACTCTGTATTAAACTGGCTAATTTGAGGAGGGTCCCACTCTGTATTAAACTGGCTAATTTGAGGAGGGTCCCACTCTGTATTAATCCGGCTGATTTGAGGAGGGTCCCACTCTGTATTAAACCGACTAATTTGAGGAGGGTCCCAGTCTGTATTAAACCGGCTAATTTGAGGAGGGTCCCACTCTGTATTAAACTGGCTAATTTGAGGAGGGTCCCACTCTGTATTAAACTGGCTAATTTTGAGGAGGGTCCCACTCTGTATTAAACTGGCTAATTTGAGGAGGGTCCCACTCTGTATTAAACTGGCTAATTTGAGGAGGGTCCCACTCTGTATTAAACTGGCTAATTTGAGGAGGGTCCCACTCTGTATTAAACTGGCTAATTTGAGGAGGGTCCCACTCTGTATTAAACCGGCTAATTTGAGGAGGGTCCCACTCTGTATTAAACTGGCTAATTTGAGGAGGGTCCCATTCTGTATTAAACCGGCTAATTTGAGGAGGGTCCCACTCTGTATTAAACTGGCTAATTGAGGAGGGTCCCACTCTGTATTAAACTGGCTAATTTGAAGAGGGTCCCACTCTGTATTTAAACTGGCTAATTTGAGGAGGGTCCCATTCTGTATTAAACTGGCTAATTTGAGGAGGGTCCCATTCTGTATTAAACTGGCTAATTTGAGGAAGGTCCCACTCTGTATTAAACTGGCTAATTTGAGGAGGGTCCCACTCTGTATTAATCCGGCTGATTTGAGGAGGGTCCCAGTCTGTATTAAACCGGCTAATTTGAGGAGGGTCCCATTCTGTATTAAACTGGCTAATTTGAGGAGGGTCGCACTCTGTATTAAACTGGCTAATTTGAGGAGGGTCCAACTCTGTATTAAACTGGGTAATGTGAGGAGGGTCCCACTCTGTATTAAACCGGCTAATTTGAGGAGGGTCCCACTCTGTATTAAACTGGCTAATTTGAGGAGGGTCCCACTCTGTATTAAACTGGCTAATTTGAGGAGGGTCCCACTCTGTATTAAACTGGCTAATTTGAGGAGGGTCCCACTCTATATTAAACTGGCTAATTTGAGGAGGGTCCCACTCTGTATTAAACTGGCTAATTTGAGGAGGGTCCCACTCTGTATTAAACTGGCTGATTTGAGGAGGGTCCCACTCTGTATTAAACTGGCTGATTTGAGGAGGGTCCCACTCTGTGTTAAACTGGCTAATTTGAGGAGGGTCCCACTCTGTATTAAACTGGCTAATTTGAGGAGGGTCCCACTCTGTATTAAACTGGCTAATTTGAGGAGGGTCCCACTCTGTATTAAACTGGCTAATTTGAGGAGGGTCCCACTCTGTATTAAACCGGCTAATTTGAGGAGGGTCCCACTCTGTATTAAACTGGCTAATTTGAGGAGGGTCCCACTCTGTATTAAACTGGCTAATTTGAAGAGGGTCCCACTCTGTATTAAACTGGCTAATTTGAGGAGGGTCCCATTCTGTATTAAACTGGCTAATTTGAGGAGGGTCCCACTCTGTATTAAACTGGCTAATTTGAGGAAGGTCCCACTCTGTATTAAACTGGCTAATTTGAGGAGGGTCCCACTCTGTATTAATCCGGCTGATTTGAGGAGGGTCCCAGTCTGTATTAAACCGGCTAATTTGAGGAGGGTCCCACTCTGTATTAAACTGGCTAATTTGAGGAGGGTCGCACTCTGTATTAAACTGGCTAATTTGAGGAGGGTCCAACTCTGTATTAAACTGGGTAATGTGAGGAGGGTCCCACTCTGTATTAAACCGGCTAATTTGAGGAGGGTCCCACTCTGTATTAAACTGGCTAATTTGAGGAGGGTCCCACTCTGTATTAAACTGGCTAATTTGAGGAGGGTCCCACTCTGTATTAAACTGGCTAATTTGAGGAGGGTCCCACTCTATATTAAACTGGCTAATTTGAGGAGGGTCCCACTCTGTATTAAACTGGCTAATTTGAGGAGGGTCCCACTCTGTATTAAACTGGCTGATTTGAGGAGGGTCCCACTCTGTATTAAACTGGCTGATTTGAGGAGGGTCCCACTCTGTGTTAAACTGGCTAATTTGAGGAGGGTCCCACTCTGTATTAAACTGGCTAATTTGAGGAGGGTCCCACTCTGTATTAAACCGGCTAATTTGAGGAGGGTCCCACTCTGTATTAAACTGGCTAATTTGAGGAGGGTCCCACTCTGTATTAAACTGGCTAATTTGAGGAGGGTCCCACTCCGTATTAAACTGGCTAATTTGAGGAGGGTCCCACTCTGTATTAAACTGGCTAATTTGAAGTGGGTCCCACTCTGTATTAAACTGGCTGATTTGACGAGGGTCCCATTCTGTATTAAACTGGCTAATTTGAGGAGGGTCCCTTTCGGTATTAAACTGGCTAATTTGAGGAGGGTCCCACTCTGTATTAAACTGGCTAATTTGAGGAGGGTCCCACTCTGTATTAAACTGGCTAATTTGAGGAGGGTCCCACTCTGTATTAATCCGGCTGATTTGAGGAGGGTCCCACTCTGTATTAAACCGACTAATTTGAGGAGGGTCCCAGTCTGTATTAAACCGGCTAATTTGAGGAGGGTCCCACTCTGTATTAAACTGGCTAATTTGAGGAGGGTCCCACTCTGTATTAAACTGGCTAATTTTGAGGAGGGTCCCACTCTGTATTAAACTGGCTAATTTGAGGAGGGTCCCACTCTGTATTAAACTGGCTAATTTGAGGAGGGTCCCACTCTGTATTAAACTGGCTAATTTGAGGAGGGTCCCACTCTGTATTAAACCGGCTAATTACAGGAGGGTCCCACTCTGTATTAAACTGGCTAATTTGAGGAGGGTCCCACTCTGTATTAAACTGGCTAATTTGAGGAGGGTCCCACTCTGTATTAAACCGGCTAATTTGAGGAGGGTCCCACTCTGTTTTAAACTGGCTAATTGAGACAACAGGACCCAGAGTCCCTTTTTCCTTGGGAATGGAAGCCGCTAACGGTCTGTGGCGCCAGTGGCTTAATAAATGGCGGCAATGAAGGTCTCGTGGCGACCACCTGTGTCCTGCACGGGTCAGAACCATTAGACCCACATTAGAGGGCTGTGATGGCCGCCAGCGGCCCGCAATAACCAGGATAATAAGGGAGGCATAATGGCATATTTCTGGGCTGGCAAAAAAGGAGGAGAGGGTGGTTCAAAGCGCCGCACGGTAACAAAGTGGTGGTCCATTTCAAGTCCAGCCATGATTACAGGACTGCATTCTTCCCGATACAGACGGTAATAAAAAGACGCGGCGCATGGATTAACGCATAATGAGCTGAATGAAATTGTTCCCGTATTCCGTTTGAATGCAGACGACATAATGGATAGAAATGTTGTGATTCGTGCGTCCGTTTATTTCTCAAATGGTTTTAAAAGTCCGTGTGTCGTAAAACTAGGGCTTGGATACCAGGTGGCATTATGCTGAATACACACTCATTTATTCTCCATTCATGCATGTATTATGATGAAGATTGCATATTATTTCCTTTGCAATCTTTCCTCTCTGGTCCTTTTCAGGACACGTGCGTTTGAATTTTGATATAATTTTAATTGTAAAGGCCAATGCAGAGGATTTTAAAACTGGTGTAGTATGGGCCCGCCATCTGTTTTTCGTCAGGACACTGAATTTTAGAGTAATTGTGATGGTGGAGCAACCTTTTTAGGAAGACCAGAAAGCAGGGCGTTACTATAATCTAATCTGAATGTATTTTTCTTTATTACTCAATAAGCAACCAATTGATTACAGTACTGACTCAACTTAAAAGTGCCCTAACTTAAGAGTGGTTTGACATCGGAGTTTTCTCTGGTGTAATTGAAGAAAATAAATAAGAACTAAAAAAGAAAATCAAAAAGAAGACTGTTAGTGTTTATCCTAAAACACAAAGGAGCAAAAGCGGTGATTTTAAAACTGGTGTAATGCGGGCCCCCCTTCTGTTTTTTGTCAGGACACTGAATTTGTGAGTAATTCTGAAGGTGCAATAACTTTTTTAGGAAGACCCAGAAAGCAGGGCGTTACAATAATCTAATCTGAATTAATTTTTGTTCATTACCGAGTAAGCAATCAATTGATTAAAATGTGCGTCAAATTAAAAGTGCCCTAACTTAAGAGTGTCTTGAGATAAGAGCTGCCTCTGATCTAATTGAAGAAAAGAAAGAAGAACTAAAAGAAGAACCTAAAAGAAGACTGTTAGTATATTTCCTAAAACACACAGGGAGCCAATGCAGTGACTTTAAAATTGGTGTAATATGAGCCCGCCTTCTGTTCTTCGTCAGGACACTGAATTTGGGAGTAATTCTGTAGGTGCAGTAACTTTTTTAGGAAGACCCAGAAAGCAGGGCGTTACAATAATCTAATCTGAATTAATTTTTGTTCATTACCGAGTAAGCAATCAATTGATTAAAATGTGCGTCAAATTAAAAGTGCCCTAACTTAAGAGTTTCTTGAGATAAGAGCTGCCTCTGATCTAATTGAAGAATAGAAAGAAGAACTAAAAGAAGAACCTAAAAGAAGACTGTTAGTATATTTCCTAAAACGCACAGGGAGCCAATGCAGTGACTTTAAAACTGGTGTAATGTGGGCCCACCATTTGTTCTTCATCAGGACACTGAACATTGGAGTAATTCTGAAGGTGCAATAACTTTTTTAGGAAGACCCAGAAAGCAGGGCGTTACTATAATCCAATCTGAATTCATTTTTGTTCATTACCGAGTAAGCAATCAATTGATTAAAATGTGCGTCAAATTAAAAGTGCCCTAACTTAAGAGTGTCTTGAGATAAGAGCTGCCTCTGATCTAATTGAAGAAAAGAAAGAAGAACTAAAAGAAGAAGAACCTAAAAGAAGACTGTTAATATATTTCCTAAAACACACAAGGAGCCAATGCAGTGACTTTAAAACTGGTGTAATATGAGCCCGCCATCTGTTCTTCATCAGGACACTGAACATTGGAGTAATTCTGAAGGTGCAATAGCTTTTTTAGGAAGACCAGAAAGCAGGGCGTTACTATTATCTAATCTGAATGTATTTTTGTTTATTACTCAATAAACAACCAATTGATTACAGTACTGACTCAACTTAAAACTGCCCTAACTTAAGAGTGGTTTGACGTAGGAGTTTTCTCTGGTGTAATTGAAGAAAATAAATAAGAACTAAAAAAGAAAATCAAAAAGAAGACTGTTAGTGTTTATCCTAAAACACAAAGGAGCAAAAGCGGTGATTTTAAAACTGGTGTAATGCGGGCCCCCCTTCTGTTTTTTGTCAGGACACTGAATTTGTGAGTAATTCTGAAGGTGCAATAACTTTTTTAGGAAGACCCAGAAAGCAGGGCGTTACAATAATCTAATCTGAATTAATTTTTGTTCATTACCGAGTAAGCAATCAATTGATTAAAATGTGCGTCAAATTAAAAGTGCCCTAACTTAAGAGTGTCTTGAGATAAGAGCTGCCTCTGATCTAATTGAAGAAAAGAAAGAAGAACTAAAAGAAGAACCTAAAAGAAGACTGTTAGTATATTTCCTAAAACACACAGGGAGCCAATGCAGTGACTTTAAAATTGGTGTAATATGAGCCCGCCTTCTGTTCTTCGTCAGGACACTGAATTTGGGAGTAATTCTGTAGGTGCAGTAACTTTTTTAGGAAGACCCAGAAAGCAGGGCGTTACAATAATCTAATCTGAATTAATTTTTGTTCATTACCGAGTAAGCAATCAATTGATTAAAATGTGCGTCAAATTAAAAGTGCCCTAACTTAAGAGTTTCTTGAGATAAGAGCTGCCTCTGATCTAATTGAAGAATAGAAAGAAGAACTAAAAGAAGAACCTAAAAGAAGACTGTTAGTATATTTCCTAAAACGCACAGGGAGCCAATGCAGTGACTTTAAAACTGGTGTAATGTGGGCCCACCATTTGTTCTTCATCAGGACACTGAACATTGGAGTAATTCTGAAGGTGCAATAACTTTTTTAGGAAGACCCAGAAAGCAGGGCGTTACTATAATCCAATCTGAATTCATTTTTGTTCATTACCGAGTAAGCAATCAATTGATTAAAATGTGCGTCAAATTAAAAGTGCCCTAACTTAAGAGTGTCTTGAGATAAGAGCTGCCTCTGATCTAATTGAAGAAAAGAAAGAAGAACTAAAAGAAGAAGAACCTAAAAGAAGACTGTTAATATATTTCCTAAAACACACAAGGAGCCAATGCAGTGACTTTAAAACTGGTGTAATATGAGCCCGCCATCTGTTCTTCATCAGGACACTGAACATTGGAGTAATTCTGAAGGTGCAATAGCTTTTTTAGGAAGACCAGAGAGCAGGGCGTTACTATTATCTAATCTGAATGTATTTTTGTTTATTACTCAATAAACAACCAATTGATTACAGTACTGACTCAACTTAAAACTGCCCTAACCTAAGAGTGGTTTGACGTAGGAGTTTTCTCTGGTGTAATTGAAGAAAGAAATAAGAACTAAAAAAAGAAAATCCAAAAGAAGACTGTTAGTGTTTATCCTAAAACACAAAGGAGCAAAAGCAGTGATTTTAAAACTGGTGTAATGCGGGCCCACCTTCTGTTTATTGTCAGGACACTGAATTTGGGAGTAATTCTGAAGGTGCAATAACTTTTTTAGGAAGACCAGAAAGCAGGGCGTTACAATAATCTAATCTGAATTCATTTTTGTTCATTACCGAGTAAGCAATCAATTGATTAAAATGTGCGTCAAATTAAAAGTGCCCTAACTTAAGAGTGTCTTGAGATAAGAGCTGCCTCTGATCTAATTGAAGAAAAGAAAGAAGAACTAAAAGAAGAACCTAAAAGAAGACTGTTAGTATATTTCCTAAAACGCACAGGGAGCCAATGCAGTGACTTTAAAACTGGTGTAATGTGGGCCCACCATTTGTTCTTCATCAGGACACTGAACATTGGAGTAATTCTGAAGGTGCAATAACTTTTTTAGGAAGACCAGAAAGCAGGGCGTTACTATTATCTAATCTGAATGTATTTTTGTTAATTACCGAGTAAGCAATCAATTGATTAAAATGTGCGTCAAATTAAAAGTGCCCTAATTTAAGAGTGTCTTGAGATAAGAGCTGCCTCTGATCTAATTGAAGAAAAGAAAGAAGAACTAAAAGAAGAAGAACCTAAAAGAAGACTGTTAGTATATTTCCTAAAACACACAGGGAGCCAATGCAGTGACTTTAAAACTGGTGTAATATGAGCCCGCCTTCTGTTCTTCGTCAGGACGCTGAATTTGGGAGTAATTGTGAAGGCGCAATAACATTTTTAGAAAGCTGTTTTAATGCCGTGTGTGCTGGGAAGACTTTGATTAGCAGACAAGAATTGGTCGCTAAGAATACAGAATTTGCTGGATCCCACACTTATTCTGGATGTAAAGACCGATGGCTGTAAACATCTTTTGGGACTTTTTAGGCTATACCAGAGCCAATATGTGGACTGAGAGTCCTCTTCACGGGTCTAACAGATTGCTGGTACATTAAACCCATCACAGGAAACAACTGAACCCCCCCGCTCTCCTGGCAACTGAAGGTGCCAGACCGTTTGAAGGGGGCGCTGTGGAGATGAACGGGAGGAAATAGGGCCCCCCAAAAGGGTGAAAGAGGTCACTGCTGGACAGCGTGAGTCCCAGCATGGAGGACTGGGATGGAGTCAATGTGTCTGGACCCCACCCCGTCAAGAAAACTGTCACAGTGGTGGGAGTAGCTAGGTGGCGGGATGAGATGAAGGGGCGGGGAGGGTGGGCTGAGGGTGATGGGTACCAGACTGGGGCACCTCGGGGGACTTTTTGGAAGAGGAAGAGCCATGCTCCGTGTCTCGTGCTACCAACCGTTGTTGCCTCATTTGATTGTGAAGACATGAATAATGCATGGCGGGTGTTTGGAGAGCTGGGGTTACCTAAACCTTAAAAGGGGGCCCTGCCACAGTGGGAGTCATTACCCATCAACATCCACACTGATGAGCCGTGCGGAGAAGAAAGACGGCAATTGAGGAGTGGTGTCAACAAAAGAAGTGAAACAGAAAGATGCAAATAAGACGTGTCAAACGGCTCAAACATGCCACTCTTTCGTTGGCCTTGTTTTTCTCTTTATTTTCACACGTGTACAAACCATTTTAATTTGGATTTTTTTTCCCTGGCTTCGAGACTCACTCTAGGAAGACACAATAAACTCTCTCATGGACACATACCTGTTGTTGTGAACTTTGGACTAGC
Source organism: Nerophis ophidion (assembly GCF_033978795.1). Taxonomy (NCBI): domain Eukaryota; kingdom Metazoa; phylum Chordata; class Actinopteri; order Syngnathiformes; family Syngnathidae; genus Nerophis; species Nerophis ophidion. Next base: position 11,686,219 of record NC_084621.1, read on the forward strand.
GACGGCAAATACATCAAGGCCGCGAAACAGAGACACAGTATGGGTTTATACACACACACACATCCACCAAAAAAATATACGCCACACATACACCCTCCTGTCCCCCAATCCAACGCCCTCGACGCAATCCCATAGGGGCGATGAATGGATGGTCAGCGCCTGAGAGCTGCGACCTACCACCATGACCTTGAACTACCTCCCCTCTGTTGCTAGATATCTGGAGATGTATGTTGTATTATGTATATGTGCTTTGCTATGGAGGTTTTTTTCTCACTCCAAACCGGGCCACCTTAGGAGCCCAGTCTGGATTGTATTTTTTTTACTCATCCTTCCCCAGCGTTTACCTTTTTCCCATCTTTTACGGGGCGCCTTATGGCGACCCATCAGCGTTCTTGTTCTGTAACCCTGTACACTGTTTGTTTGTCTAATCTTGAACAGGTTTGTGCTGAAAACTAAGTTGTGTTGTACTTGTTGCAATGACAATAAAAACCTGCCTACCTACAGCACGCAAAGTTTCCTGGAATTTCTTTTTTGCGTAACTCTGACTCTGCAACAAACAGTCAAAAGGACAAGGATGTTCAACTCCCTGCTCAGTGGCCTAGTGGTAGGAGTGTCCGCCCTGAGATGGGTAGGTCGTGAGTTCAAACCAGGGGCGGTTCTAGGCATGCTTATATGAGGGGGCAGTCAGAAATGTGAAGGGGGCATCATGTGTACACATCATGCTCCAGCACTTTTTTTTCCTGTGCTTATAGTAACGATGCTTTCTTCATTGAAATGGGTCTTTAGCTATGTGTCCAACCCCAACCTGGAGTAGTGGATTGCACTTTGTCAGGCCTCTACCTTCAGACCTGTCCAACTTGGGTGTCCCACCTGAAAACTAAGCTCCTGCTGGTATAGCTCTTACGGTCACTGAGGCACGCGAACCCCCAATAAGGTGGCAATCCCTCAGGGGGGGGAAACTGAAAAATAAAAATAAATGAATAAAATAAAATAAAACATCCTTCATCCAGATTTTATCAACCAACAACATAACATTTATCCTAACTGGATGGCCTAACTCTCAAATAAATGTTGACCCAAAGTAGGACTTCACACACTACAGTCAATATTTACAAAACAGAAAGGTAGTCTGATGAATAATGATCAAAAAGAATCTCAAACTAATTTATAAAACAGAACGTGGGCACAAAATTCATTCACTCCAATGTATGTGTGTTGCCCACTTGCTTGTAAATTGATGAAAACGGCTGTGTTTTTGTTTTTAGGTGTCTTGGTCATATCAAATGAAACTTATAATTTGTTTATTGCAAAATGTAGACTGAAACATTAAAGGTTGACTATGTAGAATTACAAGAAAAACTACAGAAAAAGAATTCCAGCAGTCGATTGCCAGACCGTTGCTAAGTAAAACGGGCCGTTGCTAGGGACTCCGCTCTGAACAGAGGACAGCAGAGGAGGACTGCTAAGCAGGATATATACCTTATGTTTCATTTTTACCCTCATTAACAGCATCATAAATGACTTGTAGCTTGTTACAGGGACAGTGGAGGCTCTCTGCCTTCCAAACCACTGCTGCTCGGAGCCTCCGCTGTCACTGCTCTCGTCAAGTTGTAAAAAGAAAAAAAAAAAGGAACTCCATAGCACCGAAAGTCCGCGACGATAAACGTGTTTATGACGGATAAGACTACACAAATACACCCATCCTAACAAGTAAATGATAAATGTAGACAACTTTTCCTTTTCTTTTACTTTCATACTGCAACAGTGATTGGATGTTTACTGAGGGCTGAGGGGTGTGTGTCTGCTGCGCAGCCTGTGGAATGGTGAATACACGCACAGCGGAGGGGGGGATGAGAGGGAAGCCGACACTACTATATCGTGTGTGTCACTTTTTCGGCGCATTTTTCCGCTAGTGCAAATAATTTTGTCAACTTGTAATGTAGTAATTTTGTGAGTTTATTAAAATTTACTTTCTCAAATTTTGATTTGAGGGGGCAAGACATTTATTTAAGGGGGCTCTGCCCCCTCTTGCCCCTGCGTAGAGCCGGCCATGCCTAGTGTGTGTGTGACAATCATTGGGACTATAACTTTTTTTGTTTTACTTTATCCCATGCTTACATCTCATTGTGCAACATGGGAATGTTTGAGGGGAACTAAATGTGATCTCTGAAAGGGGTGCGGGTTCTGTCCAAAGCAGGACCCCCACCCCCTCGCAATCAGAAAAGCAGGACCCCCACCCCCACACAATCAGAAAAGCAAGAAAATGACAGGTACCATTGGATTATTATAATAAAACATTGAACTTGTTAAGAGGTCAGGCTCGGGACAGGTGTGGCCTCCACTCAGCATCAAGGGTTGGAATTGGGGGGTTAAATCTCCAAAAGTTATTCCCGGGCGTGGCCACTGCCGCTGCTCACCGCTCCCCTCACCTCCCAGGGGGTGAACAAGGGGACATTGGTACTTTAACAAAATTGTTTTAGACGCCACATTCCCAAAAAAGCTAAGGACCGAGGGGCCTAATGTATATTCCAATGTATTTTATTATTTTCAGTGGGACATTTAAAGTTTTGGTGTTGTTGTTGTTGCTTGTGTCGTATTGCAGTCTACACATATCTCTTATGTGTGACTGCCATCTTCAAGGTCGGTAAGCACAACCAGAATTATTCTGTACATTAGTCGCACCGGGTTATTAGGCGAGTTTTGAGAAAATGAAAGGATTTTAAGTGCGCCTTATAGACCGAAAAAAACAGTATACAGTTTTTGAGCAAACCCACACACACACACACACACACACACATTTAAACACTCTGTGCTGCCAGTGCTATTACTTACAAATACACCACAAGGGGGCAGCGTTAAACACCCAGTTTGACCCCATTAGTCAGAATTAGGGATGCACCGAAATGAAAATTTGTGGCCGAAGCCGAAGCCGAATAAAATTTAAACGCTTGGCCGAATACCGAATAATGAATGCAGTTTTTCACAATTTTTTTAAATATTGCATAATTAGCCTAGAATAAATATTTAGACATGTTTTTCAAATAAAGTCATTTTTTATTGAATATCAACATTTTTTTAATATTCCAGTAGCCTCTGCTTTACAAAAAAAGCACACATTTTTTCATTTATATTAGGCCTTCAAACAAAAAATGCATTCCAAAAAAAAAATAAAGTGCATTAAAGTGGATAAACCCACAACAAATGAATTATTGTCCTTTTGGCAAAAGTCTGCTTAGCCACAGTAGATATGCTAATAATGTAAACAGAAGGCTCAAGTAAATCTCAATTAAGTGTGTGCTTGTAACCTCATACACTTATACAGGTACACAACATATCCCAACGCCACTGCACGTTGGTTGATTGCGTCACCGCGTCAAAAAATTGCGTCACACGCCACTATTCGGCCTTGTTTTTAACTCATTCCACCGAAGGCCGAATGTGGCTTTTTTTGCCATATTCGGCCGAATATATTCGGTTACCGATTAATCGGTGTATCCCTAGTCAGAATGACTTGAAATTTCTCACACACCCTCTGCGAATCACCACCAAATTTTTGGTATGCGCAGTTAAAGGACTGACAAGAAAATGTGTGTCAAATTAGAGCAAGACAAGTTGAACAACATGGCTGCCACTAGGGTTGTCCCGATACCAATATGTTGGTACCGGTACCAGTACCGAAATGTATTTCAAAACTTTTCTAAATAAAAGGGGACCACAAAAAGTGTCATTATTGGCTTTATTTCAACAAAATCTTAAGGTAGATGAAACATATGTTTATTATTGTCATTTAGTCCTTAAATAAAATGTTGAACATACTAGACAACTTGTCTTTTAGTAGTAAGTAAACAAACAAAGACTCCTAATTAGTCTGCAGTAACATATTGTGTAATTTATACACCTATTATTTTATACACATTATGAGGGACAAGCTGTAAAAATGCATTACTAATCGACTTATTTACTGTAAATATCTGTTTATTTTCCGTTTTAACATGTTCTATCGACACTTCTGTTCAAATGTAATAATCACTTATTCTTCTCTTCTTTGATACTTGACATTAGTTTTGGATGATACCACACATTTAGGTATGGATCATGCTGATACCAAGTAGTTACAGGATCATACATTGGTCATATTCAAAGTCCTCATGTGTCCAGGGACATATTTCCTGACTTTATAAACATAATATCCATTTTAAAAATCAAAAAAATATTTTGCGATGCTAAAAAATATCAATGTAATCATAGTAGTATCGATTAGATACGCTTTTGTACTTGGTATCATTACAGTGGATGTTCGGTGTGGATCCTAAATATATTTTGATACTTTTCTAAATAAAGAGGACCACAAAAAGTGTCATTATTGGCTTTATTTCAACAAAATCTTAAGGTACATGAAACATATGATTATTATTGTCATTTAGTCCTTGAATAAAATGTTGAACATACTAGACAACTTGTCTTTTAGTAGTAAGTAAACAAACAAAAAAACAAAAATGATTTCCTTTATTGTGTCCAAATGATAAAGGACAAGCTGTAAAAATGTACTCTTAATATCATCTTATTTTCCGTTTCAACATGTTCTGTCCACACTTCTGTTCAAATGTAATAATCACTTATTCTTCTCTTCTTTGATACTCAACCTTAGTTTTGGATGATACCACACATTTAAGTATGGATCATGCTGATACCAAGTAGTTCCAGGATCATACATTGGTCATATTCAAAGTCCTCGTGTGTCCAGGGACTTATTTACTGACTTTATTAACATAATATGAATTTTTTTAAAAACGACAACATTTTGTGATGCTAAAAATATCAAAGTAATCATGGTAGCATCGACTAGATACGCTCTTGTACTTGGTATCATTATCTAATGATGGATGGATGTCAGGTGTAGCTCCACCCATGGCGTTTGTTTACATTCTGGACGCCAGTGAGCTATAGTATCCTCCTACGGTGTGTAGTGAAGCATGTTTAGCTATTCCTCGTCCTCCAGTGATAATACTACTTGTAAGAAACTTACTTTATTTGTTGCCATGGAGGCCAGGATTAGTGATTCAGAAGTAGCTAAAACACTGCCGACTGCGGCTGCCGTGTCTTAACCTTCGTCTTGTGTTAGCTTTCTGTTACCATCTCTTATGTTAACGGGTCGGTTTTGACCCATGTCTTAAATCAGCTGTAAAATACACTAAAAACAATGATCTATCATCCAATTTGTTTCTCAACTCTTGGTGACCTCTTTAGGCTTCCTTATCCTTGAAAATATTGGTTTTAATATTTTTGGTTTGGGCCATTGGGCCTTTTTTTGTCAGTATACCCCTCGATTTCAATTTTTAAAAATGGTAAAATGAACCTCAAGAGAATCATATACATTAAAAAAAGGTTGTTGTGTTACCTAACTATTACTAAGGGGTATTAGAACACATCTCTTAAATAAATGTGTTTTATTTATTTTTTCATTTTAAGAATTTTAACTATAGTAACATTTATGGTGTTACGGGTCAATTTCGACCCATATATATTTACTTCAAGAAAAAGGCTAAAAAGTCCGTGATGATATCGTTATAATATCCCATCAACGGGCAATTTGGAAGTTGACTTGACCCCTCCCCCGGCTGCCCCCCCCCCCCCCCCGGGCTGAGTTAAATAGTTTTTATTTAGTTTTTATTTTCTCCCTTGAAATGA